>NW_024582091.1:8599758-8952090 GCF_017639235.1 Corvus kubaryi
ACCCCCCCCCCCCCCCCCCCCCCCCGTTACCTGTCCAAAGGCCCGAAGCCAGAGAGAGATTTCCTAGGGTTTGTTCATTCTTAAATATGGACCACAGAGGCGTGTCAAGCTCTTTAAGTGGCTAAAAAAGTTGCCAATATTCAAACTAGCCAGTTGATAGGTTCTGTCAAGTCATAGAGGAAGCTGTAAGCACGTCTTTGCAAGAGAATCACTTCCGTAGCTATGTTAACCCATGACAATGGGGCCCTACAGCAAGTCAAGATTAGCTATGATTGAAAACTAATAATGGGGGAAAAAATAACCAACACTAAAGATAAATGATCTAACTCACCTAATTGCAAGTGCTGATACAAGAACGAGAACTGGTAAGAGTCCCTTTCAGCAGCAGGCAGAGTTAATTTAGCTTAAGCCAATTGTAAAAACAAGTATATTTAAAAATCTGCCAAATCTTCTGTTTTTCCAAAACTATCCCCCACAATAACTCCTTTATTTCCAAAGAGATTTATAGGTCCCTCAGAAGTTCATATAGGCTCAGGAAAGAATTCATAAATACCTGTGCTAAGTTCAATAAAAAATTATCAAAGATATCTAAGTATAAATACTGTAAAATACACCTAAAAGGAACACAGAAGCCTAATTCTTCAACAGAAAAAGAGATTATCCCATATCAACATTAAATATATAAACTTAGATAGCTACATGCCAGGAATAAAAGAAAGAAAACAAAATGTAAAGATGCATTAAATATATAAACTTCGATAGCTACATGCCAAGAATAAAAGAAAGAAAACAAAATGTAAAGATGCATTCCCCTATTTGTCCAATGATATAGTGATTATGATGGCTGCAGAACAAAAACAGATGCTTATTTTAAAGTCATCCTTTGTAAAACACACATAAATTTGAATCTCCCACATTCCAGGAAATTGTACTAAACATCAGTGTTTTGTACTACACTGCTTTAAACCTTTCTGAGGAAACTCTTTTACCTGAAATATGTATTTATAAAATTTGAATATATGCCCATGCTAACTGCCCAACATCTGTTGGTGACAAGCCTGAGCACTGAGCTGTGAAGGAGGTCAGTCAAACCTCTCTCTTACTCATTCTTCCCAAGAAGTGAACAGAAGTTTGAACTTTGCTAGTAACAAGACCTGAGCAGTTTTGCCTGCTTTCACTGACTTTGGTCCTCAGATCTGACATGTAGGTGTGCTCTGCCATCTGACACCAGACAGCAAAGAATTGCATCCAGATGAATTTCTAGTCAAAGCCAACCTGTGCATAGTCAAAACAAATCCATCAATTTCCATTTTTATCTGAACAGCAAACTGGTATAATTTACACAAGCAAATGTAATGCTCACAACAACAATAAATTAACTATGCAAATTATTACATTATGTACACATATAAATTCACTTCATAAACAACCAATCTGTCATACAAACCTTGAGTTCCTTATGTTTAATTGACCTGTCACAAGCCATTAAATTTGACACATAGACAGTAGCAGAATGTCATGGATGGATCAGGCCATGAATGCCACTCTTCTCTAGGCCACTAATTTTCAGTGGGGTCTCAAACATGGCACTAAGGTCTAAACAAAAAGAGTCTGAACAAAATTTAACCCATAAACAAGCATCTAAATGACCCTATTAACTTTTCAAAGAAATTCCCTAGATCCTACAAGCTTGATTGAATTTGTTTGGAGTTTCTCATATAACTGCCAGCCTCTGGAAGTTCTATGTATTCAAAAAGTTACAAAATAAGGTTATTTCATGATATTTCATAATACAGACCTGAAATACATATTTGCAACAATACTGCTCTTATTTTTAAATCAGCACATTCATTTTCTAAAGACATCAAAATTATTTTTAAATGGTTTATTTATTTTAGTAAGTGTATTTATTTAATCTCTATCTGTATTTCATTTGTGCATTTTTTTTAATCCATATTTAATTTATTTTATCTGTTTTTATGAGGAACCTGTACATACACAAGTCCGTAAGACCTGACGAGATGTATCCCAAGGTCTTGAGGGAACTGGCTGATGCAGTTGCTATGCTGGTCTCCACTCTATTGAAAAAATCAGGCAGTATTCAAAATAGCCATCATGAAAATCACCAGTGACTGGAAAAACGGAAATATCATGCTCATTTTTAAAAAAGGAAGAAAGGAAGACCCTGAATACTACTGACCAGTCAGATTCACGTCTTTGCCTGATAAGAACATGGGAAATATCCTCCTGGAAGTTATGTCAAAGCATGTGTGCAACAGGAAAGTGATTAGAAATAGCCAACATGGCTTCAAAAAAGGCAAATTATGCCTGACTAATCTGATCATCCTTCTATGATGGAGTGACTGCACTGGTCATTGAGCAACTAATGTCGTCTACATAGATTTCTGCAAGGCCTTTGACGTGATTCCCACACAACATTTGAGTTGATAAATTGGAGGGATATAGGTTTGATGAACGGACTATTCATTGGATAAAAAATTGTCTGGATAACAATGTCCAAAGAGTAGCAGTATCAGTATCCATTTGGCTCAGTATCCAAATGGATATGCGTAACAAATGATGTCTCTCAGAGGCCTGTATGGGGAACTGGTAGATTATAATTGCTTACAAATGAGAGCCTTGCTGATGTAGTAAGAAATGGGATTTATGTCAGATATTCTGGTTTTTTCAAGAGTTCCCTCTGTGATACTTCTCTACAAAAGTGTCTGTATTTACTGTATGGAATTTCTTATTTCTTTTCCTGCATATTTAGATTTGTAAATTTTTTCTTCCATAACAGCTATGAGCTGAACAATTTGGGGTGTTAAATCACCATTGCATTCCATTGAAATGCATATTCCTCAGGGTCTGAAAACCTTTTGTACACTTTGGATATGTGAAACTATGAAAGTCTTTAAAGTAGACAGACGTTAGTTATAGAACTTCTTTCTAGAGAAAGAAAACTATGTTATGAAGAAATAGGTGGTTCAGTAGAGGGAAGTTCCAAATCACTCAGCTGCCAGCATTCTTCAAGTGTTGCCTTGGTACTAGCACTCATTCATCACCTTCATTAATGACCAGGAGAAGACAGCGTGCAACAAAATTTCAATTTATACCATGGGGTTTTTTTGAAATTCAAACTTTATATTGATGATAAGGCAGATGCACAGGACCTGATAAAAGGGAATGAACAAATGAAAAGGTATGAAATCTGTTTTTATGAGTTTCGAATCTAAGATAGGGGAAAATAATCTAAATCATACTTTCCTGATGCTGGAGTTGAACTAGCAGTTTAAACTCAAGAAAAAGATCATAGGAACATTCTTGACAGGTCTCTGAAAACTTTCTTTCAGAACAACACCACCAAAAAGTCAAGCAGAAACTGTACTACATTAAAAAATATATGAAAATAGAAGTAGAGTATAATTTTACTTCATATAAGAACTTTGAATAGTAAGCATTGTGTGCAGGTGTTAGGATCTCAAGAAAGGCAAAGCAGATTTAGACGAGGTACCACTACAATAGTGGTACAGAGGTGTAACAGCTGCCTTATGAGGAAGGACTAAGTGGGTTGTAACTTTTCAATTTTTATAAAAGAAGGCCGAGGAATAAAAAAGTGTTTTAGAAAATTGTGCAATAGTAGATTAAAACAAATCTGTTAATCTCCAAATCCCTCCATATTCAAACTAAATGGAATTCAGGGAAACTAGTAGAAAATAAATAATCAATTTAAAACAGAGAAAAGAAAATACTTCTTTCCCTGATGAATTTCTGAAATGTGGTACCACAAGAGATTATGGAGGCCAGTAATACCAGTAGGATTATAAAAAAAATAAATTGAAAAAAACCCCAACACATTATTGAACAGCAGATTTATGCACAACTGCTAAGGAGAAGTAGCAGGAATATACTCAGAAAAGAACTATGTGTATTAGAGGAATACATAGGCAAAGGTACTGCATAAAGCAGCCATGCTCTCATGATCATCCTGGAGAACATATACTAGTGTCAGTGATCGAAACAGTATGCTAAGCTAAATAATAGACACCTAAAAGAACCCATCTGGACATTTGAAGGTCATATTTCAAAAGAGGGTCAAAGGGATAAAAGTGGCAGCTGTTGCTTAAGTCCCTTCTTGCTTCCCCTCCTTCATCTACTGTCAATAATTAGTTTATTTCTTCATTATGCCTTCAATCTTGAACTTTCCCCCATGATATTTAAATATATTTTGTGTACAGCATTACCACTAATACTTTTTTTCTCTTGGGCTTTTAATTTCTGTTGCCCCCATCTTTTCACCCATAGACAAATCAAAGAAAGGAAATTTTTTAAAAAGTTATTCATATTAGTTTCTTGTTAATGATTTTCTTATGAATCAGGATGTGATTTTCCACTTAATTCCCAACAA
Source organism: Corvus kubaryi (assembly GCF_017639235.1). Classification (NCBI taxonomy): domain Eukaryota; kingdom Metazoa; phylum Chordata; class Aves; order Passeriformes; family Corvidae; genus Corvus; species Corvus kubaryi. Next base: position 8,604,167 of record NW_024582091.1, read on the forward strand.
ATATATTTACTTCAATCACTTCTAAAACTTTAAAATTTACTGTATATTAGAAAGCACTGGAATATGTAGTTGTTTTAGGTATCTGTATGTCTATTAACTTTTGTCAGATTTTGACTTTTTAGTGACAGCATCATATATTTCAAAGAACTAGCCAGGCTTAAAAATCCAAATTTGGATTCTATTTTTCATTTCATGTAACTTGGAAGGGTTAAAATGCAAAATATGGCTTTGGCAGATTATAAAGCTGGTGTTCAAACACATTAGCACAAGTAATTAATAAACAATAACTGGCTTTGGAACACTTCAGAAAAATATTGAGCAATTCCTGTTGATTTATGCCTGTTGCTGACTAGTGTGTTGTACAATGTTTGTAAGAAGTAACTGTGTGTTCCAGGAGATTAGAAGAATATGTATCAGCAAAATAAAGGTCCCATAGGAACTATCCCTTGTTGTGGTTGAAAACAGTGGTTTTCAGATTATTTTTTTGTTTACTAGGTTCCTTTTGGAGAAACCAATTACATTCAAAGTGAGGCAAGGTTTATTCATCCTGCTCATGCCAGAGTAAGTAATCCTTTTTACTTCAGAGACCATTAACAGAATTTCACTGCTGGCTGTGGGACTGGATTTCACATGTCCCTTTTCAAACATATTAAAAGCTATGATATTCACAGAAGAGAACAGGTGAGTAAATAGGGGACTTTCTGGCTCTGTGAGCTATGGGTAGGATATGTTAAGCATGAAGTCACTCAAATTTTGTTGGTTAAAAATCATTTTGCAATACTTCTTTGTAAGTGATGTACTTTAAAGTGATGACCAACCAGTATCCTTTACCTAGGTTACTGGGAAGGCCATGAGAGAAAAGAATTTGTCATACCTGCTTCTCTGGTGTATCACCAAGATGATAAACACAGGGTGAACAAAACCAAACCAAACCAAACATAACATTGATGCTTTAACCAGTATATAATGCTTAAATAGACAGCAGCTGTCAACTGACAAACTGTCCTTGAACCTCTCTGGAATGTGCATCCAATGCATTTTAGAGGATGCCTGCAGGTTCTTGGTCATATAACTTAAGAGAAGATCTTTTAGGAAAGAAACATTTTGGGCTTTTAATTCAACTTTTGCAGTCATCTGTTTTTCAAATTGTTTAAAGTACCTACACACAAATTTAAGTTAAATAATATCTACTGCTGTTTTACTGCTGCAAAGATTGCTTCCTCATCATGTCTCTCACAGGATCCTTCTGAACAAAATGTCCAGCATTCACTTGGATAAACACATTGTGAAATGGGTGAGTAAGTGGCTCAAGGGTCAGGCACAAAGACTTGTAGTGAATGGGGTGACATCAAGACAGGCAAACTGTCACTATGGGGATTCCACAGGCTCTGTCTTGGGCCCTGTGCTCGTCAATGTCTACACAAATGGACTGGAAGGGATACTAAGCAAGTTTGCAGAAGATACAAATCTGGGAAGAGCTGTTAATTTTCTCAAAGGCAGGAAAGCCCTGCAGAGAGACCTCAACAGATTAGAGGGCTGGGCAATCACCAACCATATGAAGTTCAACAAGGGAAAGTGCCAAATTCTGCACTTGGGATGGGCAACCCTGGATGTATGGATAGTCTGGGGAATGAGCTGCTGGAAAGCAGTGCCATGGAAAGGGACCTGGAGATCCTGACAGAAAGTTGAATATAAGTCAGCAGTGCCCTGGCAGACAGGAGGGCCAACCTTGTCCTGGGGGACATCAGGCACAGCATCTCCAGCCAGGCAAGGGAGGGGATTGTCCTGCTCTGCTCTACACTGAGGCAGCCTCACCTCGACTGCTGGTGACAGTTTTGGGCAACCAATATAAGAAAGATATTAAGAACAGTTTTCATAAAACTGTAGAATATCCTAAAATCACTAAAAGCTACAGCTGGAGTATTTTGCTGATAAAGCATTTTAAATAATTTAGCTTCAGTCCTCCTTTACATCTTTTGGTTGCTAGAATCAAAGGTTTAATTTAATGAGGTCTGATTCTTACAATATATTTATTGTATGCACACAGCATTTAGAGCATGAATAAATTATATCACTTCTAGTACATTTTGAAAAAATTCTGTTAAATAGGCCGGAATATTTTTTTGTAGAATCACAGAATCACAGAATGGTTTGAATTGGAAAGAATCATAAATATCATGTAGTTCCAAACCCTCTGTCATGGGCAGGAATGCCACGCACTAGATCAAATTGCTCAGAGTGCAATTCAACCTGGCCTTGAACACCTCCAAAATTTTTTCACCAGATCCTGTGAGTTCAGTGGTTTCAGACCAACTTGTAGGGTCAACACAGAATCACTCAGACTCCTTTTCAGTGTAAGAGTAATTCCTTCTTCCTTCCTCCAAACATGATTACTGTCACCAAATTTCCTCTTGAAGACTTTGTCTCTGTAGTCCCTTTCACCATCTAGATCTCTTATACCCCTTAAATCATGTCTTTTTCACCACCCCAGTGGTCTTGATTAAAGTTATAGGAAAATATTATTCTTCGACTGCCAATCCTACACCCACCAGTTGAATGGACACTGTCATTCTCCTGAGATTACCACTGCATCCATCTCTGATGATTTAAATGTCTCACCAACAAAGACTTATTTTTTTACTAAGTATAATCAAAAGACTATAAAAAAAGGTCCTTTTTTTTCCTATGGTATTTTACTAAAAAGAGCATTATTGCAAGCATACAATCATTGAACAAATTTTTATTCCCTCCACTCATTTCTACAGAATATCTTGCTATAACTTAGCTCACCATTAAAATTAAGTGTGCGTACATATGAAATTGAATCTGTAAGTCTTCTGAATTATACTGGCTGAAAAATGCAAACACAAATTAAAGGTAGTCCCTAAAGATAAAGCTGACACTGAAAAATTAATGTTTGCAACTGAAATGGTATGAGGCCATTTAATATTGTACTGCACTACATGCAAAGATGCAACAGCAAGGATTGGTTTATGTCATTTTATAGACAAAATGAAATGCCACAATACTATGAATAATCTGTTTGATACAATTGTTAGTGCAATCTTCTACTCCACAGAAACATTTTTTTGCATACAATTATTAATCAATCCTTACTGTAATGAATTGGTAATTAACAGGGAAATTCATGTTTATGCATCTTTAAAGCACAGCAAGTCTTCATTTCCCAGTAGATAAAATATATATATACATTCATTTAGTCAAACTTCTAGGACATTAAGTACATAGACAGTCAAGACAATACAAAAATATAGATTATATCCTTCATTCATAACTCAGTGGAGCATCATAAGTGCCAAAATATGTGCAAGCAGGCCTGGTTGAAAGGTGTCTAGGCAAAACTGATAACTGTATTGATTTGATAACTCAGCAGTGACATGAGTTCTACTGCTAAGGTTGGACATATAAATATGACACTGACCCATGTATATATGTTAAGCAGCTATCAGGTAGTGTCAATATAAATATCTAAATTTAATTGCTTTCAAGCAAATGAATACCTGCAATTTTCAAAAAAATTCAAGCCCTGGGTGATGGTAGATATACATACATCCCGAAAGAGAATCTTCATTATGAAGACATCTAGAAGAATCTGAAAAGAAACTGGCAAAATGTAGTCAAAAGACATATCCCGTGCCCATTGTAAACTTATGGAATCTCTTTTGTAATAATTCATTATGTTATCTTGGGGTGGGGAAATTGCCCTTTCCAAAGTGGTGATCACCAGGATCAGTAACTGCTTAACATCTTTTGTCTTTTCTAGAGAAACAAATGTCAGAGTATGGATTTAATCACAGTCTCTACAGTATTTTCTATGACACGGCATTCAATCAGAAAACCTGTATTACAGAACTGGTCATGTAATATGCCCTTTTTTTTCTGCAAGAGGTGTCGAAGGAGGTGGAGTATTACTAAATTTTTATTAAGTTTTTTCCTTAGAAAAAAGGCCAAATTCTTCAGGTCTATGAAACACAACCTGGACTGTCCCTTTATTGACATTAGGGATAATAAACTGACCAAAGTTTTAAACATGATACAGTAGTCTTTCCCTTGCTTGCATCATCTACAGTAAATACATCTAGAGCTGTAGTTGTATCTGTAGGAAGTAATTGACTGAAAAATCCTGAAATCATCTTGGAAAGAAAAAAGACAAGAATAAAATAAAATTTGAAAAAAGACAAGAATAAAATAAAACTTAGGAAAAAGAAAAAATGGCAGCTATGTCCCCACCAACCAAAAAGAAGGAAACACAGGTTTTCCTAGGTGCTGTGGGTTTTTGGATAATGTATTTTCCAGAGTACAGTCAGATTATAGGCCTCTCCATCAAGTGAACTGGAAGCAGTGTCCTGACAAATAATAAGCTTTTGAACAAATTAAACAGCAGATAATTAATGCAGTAGCCATTGGGCCAATCATTACAGGACAAGATGTGAAAAATATGCTCTACACTGCATCTAGGCAGAATGGTCCTTCATGGAGTTTTTGGAAAAAAGTACCCAGGGGGACTTGAGGACAGCTCCTCAGGTTTTGGTGCCAGCGATACAAAGGATCTGAGGCCTGTTAACCCCCAACTAAAAAAGAGATACTGTCAGCTTATGAAGAGGTTTGAGCCACTTCAGAAGTGTTTGGTACCAAAGCATAGCTTCTCCTGACACCTTGACTACCAGTGCTGGGCTGAATGTCAAAAGGGCAAGTCCCTTTGACATGTCATGTCACCGATGTGGAGTAAGTGTCTCGCTCGATCACACTGCAAGCTCGAATACTAAACCCAGGGATCTTGGGAGTCATCACAAACTGGCCTGAAGGCAAAATATTTGGACTATCATTAGAACAGGAAAAGGTGCTGAGGATACTCCACCATATAATCAGCTACCAGAAAATGAAAAACAATATGCTCTCTTTACTGCCAGTTCTACAATATAGTGCTAGCTATATTGTAGGGCTACATACATGCCGTATGGAGCCCTACATGGCAAGTCACAGAAGTTACTGGGGCACAAGTTGGATCCAGTCAGGTCACATAGCTGAAAGCGATCCAGCTGGCTTTAAATACCACTGAATGAGAAAAATGACCAACACTCTACCTCTGCATTGACTTGTAGATGGTAAAAAATGCTCTGTGGCTGTGGGTGGACCAATGGGAAAAGACCAATTGGCACCACAGAGGTAAAACCCTCCGGGCTGCTAAATTGTGGCAAGACATCACTTCCCACGTAGAGAAGAATGGGTATAAAAACGTGTCATGTAGATACACATGTACCCAAGGGCTGGGCTACTGAAGAGCATCACAATAGACAGGTAGATCAAGCTGCCAAGATAAAACTGTTTTCATCTCAACATGTGATCTTTACGTTTTATCTTTTCTGCCTTCAATTCTCCTCTCCAGTGCAGTGCAGTGGGTTTGGGAAGGGGGGAGTGAGCAGGAAGCACATGGTTTGGAGAGTTTCAGTGGAAACACTTAATTGGGGAATGCCAGTTCTAAACCATGACAATGAGATTTGCTGAGAGCAAGAGCATGGAATAATAGTCGTAACTTTTTTTTTTCATATTTTCCAGTAGTTTATGGGTAGACTTTTAAAGTCTAAATACTGCATTCTTGGGGTGAGCATTCTAGTCTGTAGATGGAGGATTGGCATTATATGTATATAAGAGAAGCCATTTCAGCTTTTTTGAATTTCAACAAACACTGTAAATTGTTCATATAATTGTTGATGTTGTGAATGTCTCCAGAGCAGTGGATCTTCAGACTTTCTGCTCTTGGATAGAGTTTCCTACAGCTGTCTCCCTTGGGGAGCACCGTGAGGCCCTGGAACAGGTTGCTCAGATAAGTTGTGCCACATCCCTTTAAGTGTTCAAGGCCAGGCTGGATGGGGCTTTGAGCAATCCGGTCTGGAGGAAGATTTTCTGCCCAAGTCAAGGGGATTAGAACTAGCTGATTTTTACTGTCCCTTCCCACATAAACTTTTCTATGATTCTATGAATTTGCTCCTGTTGGAAAAGCCCATCTAAGATCTGATGTTCTCAGATTTAGATGCCAAAGTCAGGACTAATTTTTACTGATGGAGCTGAATGTTTTATTTTTATATATTTTAGAGCTGAGCATTACTATATGTTTTTAATACGGTCTTCTCTATTAAGTGCCTTTTTAATGTCACTTTAACAGACGCTAGCTCCTGACATCAAATGGGAGGATAAGAGCAGTGAACTTTCATCCTGTTCTCCCTGTGGCATAAGAAAAAATGGGGTGAAGCACTTGGCCTGTTAGGAAAAAGCTATAGGAGCCTTCCCTGTGAATTTGCAGGTAAAGCTGTGCCTTGCTCTTCCATAGCACATAACTACTTGTAGACAGTGAACTTACAATTTGTACACTCTTATTTCTCATCTGCTTAGTTTTTAAGTCCCAATTTACTCAATATCCATACTGATGTACAAGATATAATTCTGCTAAAAGGATGGTGTGGCAAAGAGTAAAGCAAATACCTGGTGAAATTCTTCTATGGTGTTCTCAACTCTCATTCACCTGTCAAAGATTGCTCTCACACAACTCGTTAATGTGTCAGACTGACTTCTCTGATAGTTTAAACAGATTCATTCCATTTCCTTCCTGTAGCTTTCAGTTATTGGAATTTTTTTTTCCTCCATATTAGCTGGTTCCTCTTCTTTGGCAGAATACATCATGATTTTGATTCTATGATTCTATGTGTCTAAACACTGTACAATAATGTATGCAACTTATATTTTTTTTCTGGTTAACACTTCAGATTCAAGGCCATTTGACTACTAGGAACTTTCTTAATGTCAGCAACAATCTCTACAAACAGCACAAGCTGTCCTGGCCTTTTCAACATCTTCTTAATAGTGCAAATAGCAGTGAATATTTCTTGCCATGGGACAAAGTAAATAAATAAAGAAATCCAGCCAAGGGAGCCTGGACTTGTCAGTCCCACTTCCCAACAGATAAATCTTGGTGTCCAAACTCCAGATGAAATTCTGTCTTGAGCTTGTCAGCACACTGCAAGTCCAAAGTTCCCCTAAGATTTGTGAAGCAAATTTCCTCTCAGGAGAATCACACTTTTCTTTACCTCATCACTATTAGCTGAGAGCTTGTAGTATCAGTATAAAATGTCATTTTAGTCCAAATCCCAACCCACATAGAAGAATTACAATTAGAACTCAAGCTTCAGAGGCAGAGGTTTAATTTCCCAGAACAAAATTACCTGTAACTCTGTATATTAAACCAATATAATTTATTCAACTAAGTGATAGGTTGTTTGAAACCTCAGCTTTTCAGCTATCCTTAATGAAAGCAGATATGTATCTGATGTCTTGGAATGTACTACTGCAGTGCAGAATCTTACAGAACAGCAGCCTATAGAGTCTGGTTGAATTTAGCCTTCATAAATTTTCCCAGTCATGTAAAAGAAAGAAATTCTAGTGGTGTAAAATACAATAAAATAGAAATTCTAAATTAATTTTGGCTGAGAAAAAAAGCAAATAATTAAGAACATTTATCCTGAGACTTCTTTATGGGTTTTGACTTTATGATTGACAAAAGTTTTTAATTGAGAATCATTGTGACTAAAGTGACTGCAGCTTAACATTTATATTATACAAAATGCTTAACCAAAAGAGAGTTTCACTATCAGTTTATCTGCTTCTGCAGTACTGTAGAGACATACCCTAAGGACAGAGCTTCTTAGCTAGAGAAAGACAGAAATGTACCTGTGAAGAGTGCTTTTATGCTTACCTTACCCATAAATGCTCTATATATCAGTATCTGAAGGAATATGTGTATTTGATATGACTGTGCTTGGAAAATAAATCTGTTGGTTGTGCTAAATCAATTAGGATAGCATTAGAAAATAAAAACCAAACAAAAATACATTTCCATCACATAACTATTGAGTGATGCTTTCCCCTAGCTGTTGTCTAATGCATTAATATTTTTTCCATCTAAACAAAGTAGTATGTAATACCAAGGTATCCTTACTCTTCAGTGTTATTTTCTGTCATGCAAGGGTACAGACACAATCAGAACAAAGAGCACTAAATGTCCTTATCATGCATGTGGTTCAAAGCTCTCAGAAGGTTGGTTTTCCAGCACGTGTACTTTCTCCCCTGCAGGGCTGTGAACACCATAGGAAAGGATACCCAGATGAACATACTGTGTTTTACCACCATCAGTCGCATAATGTCCATCATGCAAGAAGATAAAACAATATTCCTATTTGTTTCCTAAACCCACTCCTCATTTTGAGTTTGTCAACATCCATATGAAAAGGTCACTGCTAGGGGAATAATTTATTCTTGGAGAATACTCCAGTTGAACTCATTCTGGTCATCTTAAACTGCCTTTTGGTTTAGGATAAAAATAGCCAATTACTTTATGGAAAATCCTACTTCTGTGACAATTTTGCAGGTGGTAAAAAGGGGCTCTGGATGCAAAAGTAAAATTTAGGTTTCTAAGGTTGTGACAGAGTGGAAATACTCCCTGTCAGCATCCAACTTGGGACCCTTCTGCAGCATTGCTTTTTCCCAGTCCAGCTTGAACCCTACACGTCATCTCTGTGAGGCAAGAAGATGAAACAGTCACTAAATGGACAGGACAGAAGTCCGCCCTCGAGTCTGAGGCAGACTTCTTCTAGATCTTGTTCTGACTTCCATTTACAGGGACCAGCAACTGTTGCCTGGAAGCATAGCTGGCAGCTATAACACACAGACTTGTCGTCTATAGTCCACATGCATGTTTTCCACTCAGTGAAAGACTTCGTTTTGCTATGAATTGATTAATTTCTTCAAACTGTTCAACCAAGGACTAATGGTACATTTCATGCAAATCAAAAGAATCTAGCTTTTTTTCATAAGAACTTCTCTGTGAATCAAGACAAGTCTCTAAATAATCCAACTGGGGCAGCCACTTGAAACAGCTTCAAAACAAAAACATAGATGTGGATGTATAATAAGAAAATGCTTTGGGTGGGGTTTTTTTCCCATAAGGCTGGAGCATTTATCTTCACTTATAAAGAATGCATACAATAATAAGCCATTGTGTAAAGTTATGTTGATCAGTTCTGATAAATTAAGGGTAAAATGTGTTAGAATTATATATCTATATATATGTATATACATAATTTAAAAATTTTGGAAAATACAAGAAAAAGCTGGAGCTTTTTAGGATTGTCCTGTATGGCATTTGCATTCAAAATCATTGAATGAAAAGAATAACAAACCATGTTCTGTCTTTATTTTTTTCTTCCTTATTTCCTTTTTTATACTCCATATTACTTCTAGTTTATGTATTAATTTCAGCACTGTCTGCCATGGTATATCTCTCTATCTCTGTCTGAGTTTCAAGTTTAATGACTATTTCTGTGCTGTCATGATAATTTTGTGGTCTGGATAACTTTGCAGTGATGACTGCAAAATAGCTTAGGATTTGTCTTCAGCTGCCTGAACATATTGAAGAAAATATTTTAACCAAAAAAAAATATAACAAGACCGCCAACACAAACAAATGTCACCAAACATAGAAATAATTGCCTTTTTATTTTATTAATGTAATTCCAAGAAACTCTCATCCTAAATAAGTACCTTTATTAAAATCCTTCAAAAGATTGCCCTCTGTCTGACCACATAGCTGTCATAGGAAAAAATCTGGTTGGTCAGGCACAACTTCCTTTGGTTGTCCCATGTCGGCTGCTCTCATTCCAGTATAGACAATTCATGTATTTCAGGAGTACCATGCCTTAGTTTTCACTCTGGACTCCTTGGATCTACAGTACTCTGTAGTTTAATGATTATCAGTATCTCCTTCCCCTTTTAAAAGGACAGATGTGTTTTTTATAACTTATTCTAAATCCCTGCTGAAGGATACCAGGCAAGTGGTGTAATTTGAATATAGAAGAGTTGTTTCAAGAGCCTGGAATATCACAGTCCAGACTCAGGTATAAGGAAAACTAGAATTTCAAGACACCGTGATCAGGAGACACAGTGAAAAATAAGTTTGTTTAGCGAAAATCAAACTCATATAAAAAGAAATATAAGTCATTAAAGTGAGCTTTATATTGCTGCACATTTTCCAGCATTCATAGAGGTAGCATAACCTCCAAACAGTTTTAATTGTGTGCTTATGTTAAGCAATAACAATTGGATCTTTACCTTTAAATTTGAGTCACCGAACTGAGGCACTCCCTCTACAGTCAAAGAAGTATCTCAGATATGGAGCGGACTAATCATGTTAAAGGCATTGGTAGAATTCTGTAGCATGATTTCATTTAACCAGTCTATGAGACTGCACAGTTTATCTGGGATGAAGAATTTGTAAGGATATGGAAGCATGTGAAATTATTTTTCTGAACAAATGTCAACTTCAAAGCAGTCCTTTATCAGAAGACATGCTATTTTTTCTCATATCTTTGGCAATCTAAATTTACTACCTTCCAGTTCAGTAACTATTTAACTCCTTTAGAAATATGTATTTGAGGAGAAGAGGAAAAGATAGAGAGAAATTTATATGTTGGAATAAGAACTGGTACTGTGAGTGGGTTTATAAATCATAAAAATTATGTTACCTTAGTATTTTCTTTTCCTGTATATTCACAGTTGTTTTTCTGTATAGGACAAAGATATCTGCCCTAATCTATCCTTGAAGTTACTATTATAACTGAAACTGGGCTGCCTTTCCATAGTTACTGTGTTAACACGTTCAGGGTTGAATAAAAAGACAGTTATAATATTTTTCAAAATAAAAGCAGAAGTGAAAACTACACACACAACAAATTTTTTTTCACCAGCTATTATGAGTTAAATGAATTAGGACTAAACATTTAATAAGGAGCTGATAAAACAGGAGGATAAATTGAAACTCCAAACCAAGATTCATTCAATGACTTAGAGATATAGACAACATCAAAAAAGCATCTGCAGTACAAGTAACGTAGAGAATTTAGAGATCATCAGGAATTTGGTTTTGTCATATTTTAGACAGGATGTCAAGCAATTCATCATCACACTGCAGCGCCAGTGAGGTCTTTGAGGAAGATGCAGGACTGCTGACTCATATATTCTGCTTCTGAGAGCTCTTTGGAAGATTCTGGTATAACTGGACACACCAGCCCGTGTATCTCATGGTTCTCCCTGGCAAAACTTGTCAGATATACACTTAACCAAATTCTATTGCAGCTACTTTATTTCTATTTCTAGCTACAAAATTTCTATGATGTTGCATAAGTCATCTATAAAGACACTGGAGTTTGTGACACTCTTTACTTTTATCTCTTTTTTTTTGGTGGTTAGGTTCTTGAATGCCAGCAGGAGGTCTGATGTATGCATTACCAGAAAATAACAGCCTTTGAACAAGATGAGCATTTGCCGCTTTACATTTTGCCAGCTTGCAACATATTCGGGAACTTCTTATCAGAACTCAGTAAGCACAGTGTGAAACCTTGTATTTTTAAAAAATGATAAAATTTCTCACAAGGTCCTCCTCCAACCCCTCCCCCTCAATAAAAGAAAAAAAAAAAAGGAAAAGTCTTTTGACAAACAGATATTTCTTTCAGCCCATGCTGTACGTACTAAATATAGGGACTTCTTATTTGTCTTCCTTGGCAAAACTGCTAGTTTAATGATATCATTGTTTATTTTGCTTTGAGAATTATTTCCTCCCTAGAATAAATACTGAGGTATAAAGTGCTGATGTCACTATAAAGCATGAAAGAGATACAGCAGATCTGGGCAAAAATCCAAAGTGCTTCAGACTGACTTTTCTGCCAACCTCAGGCTTTTTTACCCAAAGCTCTCAGTCCTCAAAAACACAGAGACATCTTTAGAGATAATGCAGGCATAATCTGCAAATATTAGACTTGGATGATTGGAACGCAATATGTCATCTCCTTTTGTCACAATAGAAAAAAAACCCAAACCCTATCCAAAATTCACTTCTAAATTATTATGTGGCCATTTACTATCTAAAACCATGATTTTGTAGTTGTTTGAATTATTTTCCCCTGCCATTACTAGATATTTATAAGTCTTTCCCAGCTCTATGCATATTTCAAGGAATGTGTGTATGGGGAGGGAAGAGTAACACATTTTTGTTAGTACTTTCTCTTTATAAAAGGTTTTCAAAGTGCAATCAGGAAAGCTACATGCAGAAAGCAGTCAGACATTTAAATTCTACCATTAGCAACAAAACAGCTGTCAAGCAGGTGTCTCCTGAGAGAAACCTGAAATCTGCTGGATTCCAGTACTTTCACAGTAAGTCATGTAGACAGAGAAAACTTCAGATTTTAAGCTAACCTAACTGAGACAGAAAATGAGAAAAAGGTTAGATTGATTCTAAAGCAAGGACTTATTTTTCTAGCTTTATTGAACAAATAAAGGGAAAAAATAAATCCATACTTACTCGTGAAATTAGGAAATTGCCCAATAAATGGACAAAATATAAATTCTCAAGTTCCATGAGGAGAAAAAACAGAAAAATAAAGTTGAGACAAATATAATTTGTAGAGCACAGTTCTGCACTGTGGATTTATAAGAGGTTTGGATTTGTTTGTAGTTCTCACTACCTTTCTTCTAAGGTCTTCTGCTCAGAGATTTCTTAACAACCAATCAGGAGCTGATGGAAGCACTGAAATCTCTACCAGGCTGGCCTTAGTAGTCACTTCTTGAAGTGGTAGCATTTATTTAGTATGCAGCCAAGAGCCACTTTCAGGAAGATGTTTGTTGCTTCTGAAAAGGGACATGCATTTTTTGTCAGAAAGGATTTTCTTTCTTATGCAGTAGGCAGATCAGGTCAAGATATTAATTTAAGGTAAAACACACAGTATCTTGTAGGGAGGGGACAGGGAGGAACTCAGGCCACCCTCTGTTAATGGAGATGCCCCTATCACTCCAGCTTTTGTATTCAGAGGGATTTCCTCCATATTTGAGAGGCATCTCCTGCTGGGACAAGACTGTACATTCTAAAAGCCCATGTATGTGGTGAGCACCTGGTACATTCAAGTATATGTGTGTTCCTTGCATTTTGTGTTGACTGATTTAAGTCACTGAAAGTGTAGGCTCCTGAGACAGTCTCCCAAGAGAGTTCAGTGTTTTGCTTACCCTGAATTGATCTACCAAGGCCACTGCAATAAACTTACTAAACAATTGTGAAAAAGTAAATCAGCATCTCTGACTAGGACTGACACTTATTTTCTGGTATTGTTAAATATGATACCTAGTTCATTTGGTCTCTGAACCCTCCAAACGTAAAATCAAAAGATGTTTTCATCATCCTTACTTCAATCACTGGTGGAAAAAACTAGTCGTGTTTTTAAAGGTTTAGAGGTCTGGTTTAGTTCCACAAACAAAAGTATGCATTTTTCTTTGCGCAGTGAATCTGAACATAGTAAATAAGTATTTAGGAAGGTGATATCTGAAGGAAAAATATTAGATTTGTTATTTTTTAGCTTCTTTGTGTTAAATAATAGAAAAATACAGGAATTTTCTTACTTTCTATTTGACTTTTAAATTAGAAAATCATGGCTTTCATAATTAGGCAACAACTGAACCAGTGAAATAATAATATCATAAGACCAAGAGAGTAAAATTTGAATTGCAAAGTAAAAAAATTTCAGTCAGGAGATTAAAATGCAGATTTGTTTTTTTTGTTTGTTTGTTTTCATGTGCCCTTAAATAAATTTTGGAGATAAAAAACTTCAAGAAAATGTTTAGTACTCAAACTATTCCTTTAAACAGATAAAACTTTAAATTTACTATTCTGAAGCTCCTAAGAACTTCCAAGAAGAGAACAAAATAGAGATGATTTGCATTCCTGATACCTTTTAGGATTAAAAGCTGAAAAATCTCTAATATCGTCTTTTAAAATATTGCTTTTTCCAAATGTGATATAAAGAACTTTGGAAAGAAACAGAGCTACTTACAGCCATAAACTTTGGTAAGTCTACTTTCATATTCTTTATCTGGTAAATCAGATTGGGAAGCTTCCCTCAACAGATTGTCGCAGGACAGACTACAGTAATCAGACAGGTCAGACAAGCAGCTAGGTTATACCTGACTAGCCCTTTTTACACTCCAGTCCACCTCCCATTCTTTCTCCCACCCGCATTTATCCCTGCCTTTCTCTGCCCTCATCTTTTCCTAAATATAGAAGCTATTCCTAGTTACTTGTTTGCCATTGGTCTGAGTTTTGGTACCAGAGGAACCTGACTTTGGTATATCTGTAGTGACTACCTAGGTAATATTCTCCTTTTGCGGTTTTGCTAATAGATAATTCTGGTCTTATCAGATTCTCCTCTCCAAAATGTACTCAATATTCTGTTTAATTATCTGTGAAGTTTTGCCATCACTCATAATCCCCCTGAGCCATCTGTGAAATTTGCCATACCTCATGGCACTATCTGCAACTCCCATGAGCTTCTCACTCTGCTATGCCCAGCAGTATCTTATTCCAAATCCAGTAGTTTCTCATGGTCTTCACATTTGTCTGAACCTCAGCCCACCAACAGGAAGATATCTAAGTTGGGGGCTGAAACCTCATCCCTAGCAGCTAATGGCTGAATTGCCAATTGACTGTATTGGTATGATAGAGTCTGAACTGATTATAAAAGAGGACAAATGTTGCCATCACTGCTTGGACTCTTTCTCTTAAATCAAATTTCACCCTTTGCAACACTATTTAAAAGTCTCTAGTACACTCGCCACCTAGAAATACTGAAGGAGCAAACAAAACCAAAGTCCTGAATGGCTCCATATACCACAGAGATACAAAAGGCCTTGAGCAGATTTAATTCTGAATCACACTGTATTTATATGAACCTCAGTCCTTGAAGCCAAATTTCCACCAACCCATCTCAACCCACACTTTTCAGTTCTACATATAGACTATTTTTTCACTTGCTTTTCTCTAACCTCCGTCTCATGAGATGAGTTTTCTCATAATCTACTTTTTCAAATCTTAAAGTACAAGAATTCCCCAACTAAAACCTCTTTTCCTCAAGTGGGCCACAGACTACCTTTACAGTAGTAACTTATATGTTCTTTGTTATGTCCCCAGGCACTGCATGCAACTGGTAAAAAAGCAGCCTATATCTATGTTAGTAAAATGTTGTAGCCTCCAGAAGAGCATGGCTGCATGCTAAATGCATTGTAAATGGTCTATAGAGTCTTGTAGCTCCCAAACTTCATCCAGAAACCATTTTTGAGACCTCTAGTTTACATAGATTGAAAACATGAGACGTCCTTAGCAATTCAGCTGCAGAGATGATTGAGTTTCAGCACCCAGGAGTATTTCAGGCACTGTTTAATCTACAAGTAGAACAACAGCCATATGGTCTCCAACAAGAAGAAGTGCCTCATCATTCAGTCTCGTTAAACTGACATATAAAACTGCCTACGCTGACCAGGAAAACCTGGAGCTGGCTGCCCTCTTGTTTCAGAGTAGTCTCTGGAACATTAGGATAATCTTCAACATCTATAGAGAGATCTAAAATGACAATTTAAATGTAGCACAGGAAGAATGCAAAAGGGAAGGAGGAATTTTTTTTCTACACATGATAAAAAAACCCCAAGAATGCTCTGAAACTAATCTCTTGAAAAGACTAAGAAAGCTGCTGAAGATATTTTTCCCCTTTCTCGCTTAACTGAGGTTTGAATAATTAGAGGAATAAAAAAATGCTTTGAGCTCTAAACTTTACCAGAAATTTGTTAAGCTTTAATGCACACATTCAAAACAGCATATTGGAAATGAAAGATGAGCTTTCTGTTTCTCAAAGGAAGAACATGACATATGTATCTGTATATAGTCAATGTGTACCTAATCTAAGCAGTTACATACCTGTCACCAAATTTTCTGTCACATAATTCACTTCAAATAAACAGTACAATTTAGGTGGATATCAGCACCATAAATTTGCTGACTGAAAGCCCCATATAATGTGGTATTGACGTCCAGCATTCAATAGAGCTTATTTTACTTTAAGCATGTTCTACATCTGTAAAATAACCTGGTTTCTTGGGTCACTCCTGGGTCTCTTATTGTTTGAAATGCATGTGTTTTCATTTACAAAAAGAAGACTTTTGGAATGATTTGATGAGTTCCTTTCACAATGAAAATATTATATGGTAGTGGGACAGTTATCACTCATTACAGAAATACAAACATAATCTTGCCAACCTTATCTCTGTCTTCTCTAATCTTTCAGCATAGGGGATGCAACATATGTCTTTATAAGCTGCAGAAATACTACTCTTGTGAACATTAGTCTATTTGCACCTTTGTCAGGGAAACCACTATACAGAATAGCAGTCACATTTTTGGGAACAGCACACAGACTCTAGAAGATAGTTGGATCAAGCACTCTGCAGACTGTTCCGTAGAATGCTAAATATTAGCCACATTTTAACACATAGAACCTCAAGGTATCAGTCCCTAGAATATGTGTAGTCACCATATTGTGAAGTAAAATATAGATGGTTTGCCTTCAGTGACAACAAAAGAAATTGTTCCTAATTATCTACCAGGCTGGCATTTATGGTCTAGCAAGATATCAGATGTATTAAGCTTTTCACTTTTTTTCAGTTGGAACAAGATATATATTTTAAATCACTGGTTCCAGTCTGCTTCTGTATCAAAACCCTTTATCTAAATATGTATCAGACTTTTAATTTAAAAAAAAAACCCAAAGCATCTTAAAAATTGTATCTTCAAAAATGTATCTTAAAAAGCTCATTACCATCCTGAAAAATTTTAAAACAAATTTTTTATAAGACTGTGCATTTAATGAAACTTACTTTCATCATCTCTTTACAAAATGCTCACTGCATTTTTTTTTTTTAATTCATAAAAGAAATACTTTTTTTTTTCTTTTTAGGTAATGCACACATCTTTTGGAAACAGTGAGATCTATTTTTCTATAGGACTGTATGACTGAGGTGAGTTTGGGGTTATTTTTCATTATTTTATGGATTTTTACATGTTATTCATACAACATAAAATTAAAATACACGCTAACAAAGCTAGTCACTGAGAAAGTCTTGAACCCTACAGGAAAAACTATCTTTTTGGGTGTTGAACATGAGGTGACAACTGACAGAAAAGGCAGTATTTACTTTTATGTCCCACTGAAAATACAAGTAAATATGAGTAAGCAGACTTCCAATTATCTTGCACTTTTAATAGTAATAATGTTATAAAGTTATTTTGTGTTTGTTAGATACTTTTCCTGTCTAAAATCAAGCCTATAAAGGCTCAGCTCTCTTAACACACTCATAATCAGAAGGGGAGAGGCAAACCCTAAACAATTGTGCATTGGCCTTTCTTGTTCTCATCAAATAGAGGTGATTTGTTTCGATAGTTCACTGGAAGCAGGAAGGAAGAAGGCTGCCATTGTTACTATTTTAAGGGACCTTGGAAAGTCCTCACACTTTTCTGAATAAAGGGACTTCAGATGTGGTTCAGCCTATGAAGGAAGAATATTGAGAATTGAACTCTTTCTCTCCTATAACTTGGCAGGCCATACATAACATTTTAACATTAACTCAATTTTCTTACTAATTTATCTTGCAGCTGACCAGTACCTTTTTCTTTTTCTTTTTTTTTCTTTTTCTTTTTCTTCTCCTTTTTCTTTTTCTTCTTCTTCTTCTTTTTCTTCTTCTTTTCTTTTTCTTTTTCTTCCTTTTTCTTTTTCTTTTTCTTTTTCTTTTTCTTTTTCTTTTTCTTTTTCTTTTTCTTTTTCTTTTTCTTTTCTTCTTCTTTTTCTTTCTTTTTCTTTTTCTTTTTCTTTTTCTTTTTCTTTTTCTTTTTCTTTTTCTTCAATTTCTTTTTCTTTTCTTTTTCTTCATTTTTCTTTTTCTTTTTCTTTTCCTTTTTCTTTTTCTTTTTTTTCTGTGATACTCTTTTCAGTGAGAAAACTTTCTTGGGTTTTAGAAATTTCATACTTATATAAATATTAAATTTTTACTTACTTTTAAGTAGCATAAACTACACAGCTAAACATTTCAGGCAACAAACCTCTCAGAAATAGAATTTTTTTAGACATATTTTTTAAGCTTTAAGTGGATGAGACAGATTCATAAAGTTGATTTTAAAAGAACAGCAGAAACACATCAGACATTATCTAGAACAAAAGGCACTATAGAATCTGCTTCAAGTGATAAATTCCAAAGACAGATCATGGCATAACATTCAAAATATGTGTGGAATGAAACTGTGTTTGTATAGACTTCTGTTTATATTCTTTATTTATATCAGAATATGTGAGAGATTAAGTTTACTCACAGCTTTACCTTTGAATAGATGAATAGAGATGAATTCTAGTAACAAGTGAAAGCAAAGCCATTCAAATGCTTATTGGCATTTCTCAGATTGCAAAGGAAGAGATACGGCAAAATGTAAAGACAAATACTTCTGATTCAAAATTCATCTTACTATTCAAAGCCTATCTAATCTTGTTTATTAATCAGAAATTATTCCACACATTCTCAGTAATTAATTGTAGTGATGTACAGCCAGGTGATACATGAAAACACTCCTCACACAGATACTCTCTTTAAAACCTATGTGAGTGCTTCAGGGTAGCCTATGAAAACACTGTTGTACTTTACCTTTCCCTACAGCTGTATATCCTGTATAGTGTAAAGAGAGTCTATGAAGGGGAACATTCTCACCAAGAATGAGGAAAAGCCAGAAGAATGCCTTCTTTGCCTCAGTCTTTAACAGAAAGATTAGTTATCCTCAGGCAACCAGACCTTGAGCTGATGGACAGGGATGGGGAGCAGAATAGACCCCCTGTAATCCCAGAGGAAGCAGTTAGTGACCTGCTGAGCCACTTAGACACCCTCAAGTCTACGGGGCTGGATGGGATTCACCTATCCCAAGGGCACTGAGGGAGCTGGAGAAGAGCTCATTAAGCCATTCTCCATCATTTGCCTGCAGTCTTGGTTAGTTGAGGGGGTCCCGGATGACTGGAGGTCGACCGGTGTGATGCCCATCTACAAGAAGGGTCAGAAGGAGGATGTGGGGAACTATAGCCCTGTCAGCCTGACCTTGGTGCCAGGGAAGGTTATGAAACAGATTGTCTTGAGTGCCATCATGCAGCACTTGCAGGACAACCAGAGTATCAAGCCCAGACATATCAATTTAGGAAAGGTAGGTCCTTCTTTACCCACCTGATCTCCTTTTATGACCAGATGACCTGCCTAGTGACTGAAGGAAAGGCTGTGGATGTGTCTGCCTGGGCTTCAGTAAAGCCTTTGATACTGTCTCCCACAGCATTCTCCTGGAGATGTTGGCAGCCCATGGCTTGGACAGGTGCACTCATCACTGGGTTAAAAACTGACTGGATGGCCAGGCCCAGAGAGTGGTGGTGAATGGAGTCCTATCCAGCTGACAGACAGTCACTACTGGGTTCCCTAGGACTTAGTATTGGAGTGGGTCCTGTTTAGTATCTTTTTTGATGATCTGGATGAGGGGATCAAGTGGACCCTCAGTAAGGTCACAGACAACACTAAGTTGTGCTACAGTGTTGATCTGATGGAGGACAGGAAAGCTGTGCAGGGGGATCTGGCCAGGCTGGATTGATGACTGGAGGCCAGTGGTATGAGGTTCAACAATGCCAAGTGCTGGGTCCTGCACTTGGGTCACAACAACCCCAGGTAGTGCTACAGGTTGTGAACAGAGTGCCTGGAAAAGGACCCAGTGGAAAAAGACCTGGAGCTGCTGAACATGAGCCAGAGCATGCCCAGATGTCCAAGAAGGCCAATGGCATCCTGGCCTGTATCAGCAACAGTGTGGCCAGCAGGATCAGGACAGGGATCATCCCTCAGTGCTTGGCACTGGTGAGGCCGTACCTCGAGTGCTGTGTCCTGTTCTGGGCCCCTCACTGCAAGAAGGACATTGAGGGGCTGGAGCGAGTCCAGAGAATGACAACGAAGCTGGTGAAGACTCTGAAGAACAAGTCCTATGAGGAGCAGTGAAGGGAGCTGGGGATGTTTAGCCTGGAGAAAAGGATACTCAGCACACACCATACCACTGTTTATAACTACCTGAAAGGATCTTGTAGCAAGGTGGAGGTCAACCTCTTCTCTCTGGCAACCAGTGACAGGACAAGAGGAAACAAGCTGCACTGGGGGAGGTTCAGGTTGGTCAGTAGCAACAATTTCTTCACTGAAAGGGGGGTTAAGAATTGGAATAGGCTGCCC
Source organism: Corvus kubaryi (assembly GCF_017639235.1). Classification (NCBI taxonomy): domain Eukaryota; kingdom Metazoa; phylum Chordata; class Aves; order Passeriformes; family Corvidae; genus Corvus; species Corvus kubaryi. The sequence continues at coordinate 8,624,387 of NW_024582091.1, forward strand.
AGGAAAGTGTTGGAGTCACAATACTTGGAAGTGTACAAAAAATGACCAGGTGTGGGACTTAGCGCTATGATTTAGTTGGTGGTGTGGTGTTTGTTCAATGACCTTGGAGGTCGTTTCCTATCTTAATGATTCTATGATTCTATGATTCATTATCTTCTTTTTCTCTATCTCATTGAAACTTTAATTTTCTTTTGGAAAAAGTATTTTTTGTGTGTGTGTTAAACAATGTCTGTTTTGACACATTCTTGTACATTGTGGTTTCAGCTTAATTTGGAAATTTTCACTACACAATGAAAAGTATCAAATAGCTTTATAACTCTTCCTTGTTCTTATACCATACCTAATATTCCTGGCACTTAGAAAAAGATGCATGGTTTCATTTTGCAATGTTCTGGCAAATATTTTACCTTAATACGTTAAAGTAGAGTGGATTTGATTATCTCATAGTCTTTAAAATAAAAAACAGTAACAAAAAAACCCGTATCAAAATAGACATATATGGTAGATAAAAGAAAGTAGACTTATATTTTTAAAAGCTTTTTACTAATTGAATTTATGAAGATTATTCTTTTTGACTCTGACATACATCACTGGGTTCAAAAGCAGCCCTTGTACTGTCTTCATAACTATATACAAATGATAGAATCCTGTACCGATGTACCTCAAGAGAGATGCCAGAGAGTAGACATGGCAGTCATGCTGACATCAGCACAACATCTTGGATAAATCTGTTGGTATCTGAGAAATTATAAAGTTAGCAATGTGAAGCAGCAGCTCTGTCTCGTTGTGCATGGGTAGTCCTCAAAGGAAAATCTCCAAGTTGAATCTCTGGGCATTTTCCTAATTCTCTCATCACTGTTTTGTATCACTGGGGGAATAAAATGTGCCCAGTAGCTTGGCATTATCCATCATCCAGATGGTGTATAGTTGGGAATGGCACAGATTTGGTGACCAAAAGCACTGTCTGACTAAAATAAAACCTGGTTTCCATACATCAAATTCTTAAAGCATTATCTCCCACTTACTGAGCTATAGGTGAAGTATAGAAAAACTGTGGCACAATTTCTGTGGTAGTTGTATTTTTTTGTTGTATTATAAATCCTTATAAATCACTTTCATCTCTCAGTGTGTCAGGAACAGGTGATAGTGAGATAAGTTGCCAGCACAGCTATTTGAACTTAATATCCAGCTTTACCATCATTCAATAGGCACTATAGGAGTCAGAAAAAAAAAAAACAAAGCAAGGGGAGGAGAACAGGTATAGGAAGCTGCAATTTCTTACAAATATTTGTCTTCAAAGTAGCAGAAAATTATTAGCACACTTTCTGTTGATAAAGAAATTCTCCAAGCCAATATTTTACAAACAAGATTTAATCTCTTCTTGGTTGGAATACCCAAGATGGAGGTTATTTTAAGCTGAAATATGTTATTTGTTTGTACAGATGGTAATTTGTAAAACTCATAAGGGTTTTTTGGGTTTTGGTTTGGGGTTTTTTTTACCTTTATAGATAATCACTTTTCAGCTCCAACTGCTTGTTTGCATCCTGTAAAACTGTAACTTCCATGGGCCAAGTGGTTTCAGTAATGCTTCAGGCCTTGTTACCTGTCCACAGAATAACAGAATGACAGATCAGTTGAGGTCCGGAGCAGCCTCTGGAGGTCAGGTAGTCCAACTCCACTGTGGAAGCTGGGCCATCTACAGCAGGTTGCTTAGGACATGTCCTGCTGGGTTTTCAATAGCTCCAAGAATATAAGCACACATTCTCTCTGGACAGCCTATGCTGGTATTTAACCATCCTTACCAAAGAGAGTTTTCATTTAATGTTTAAATGGCATTCCCTGTATTTCTGTTAAGCCCACTGCTTTTTGTTCTTTCATGAGGAGCCACTGAGAACAGTCTGACCCTATCTCCTTTTACTGACTACATCAGGTAATTATATACACCGGTAAGATGCTCTGTGAACCTTCTCCACTTGAGCTTAAACAGTCTCAGGTCTGTCAATCTTTCCTCATATGAGAAGTGTTCTAACCCCTCTAGCATCTCTGCTGGACTTGCTCCAGTACATTTGCATCTCTCCCGTACCGGGCAACCAAGTCCTGGTCCTGACACTCCAGACATGTCTCACCAGGGTTGACCCAGAAGGGAAGTATCATCTCTCTTGAAGGGCTGGCAGTGCTCTTCCTAATGCAGCCCAGGATACTGCAAGGGTGCTGGCTTATATTTAATCTGTTGTCCATGAGGACCATCAGGTCTCTTTTTTTTTAAAGGCTGCTTTCCAGGCAGTCAGTCACCAGCCTATCCTGGGTGCATAGGGTTATTTCTCCCCAGGTGCAGAACTCACCACTTTCACCTCCTGAACTTCATAACGCTCCTATCAGTCCATTTCTCCAGCCTATTCAGGTTCCTTTGACTGGCAGCCCAATCCTTTGGTGTTATCAACCACCCCTCATGGGCTTTTATCAGATGAAAATTTTAAAGCTAATTTCTGTAAGTATTCCTATATGCAACTTTTTTTTTTTTTTTTACATGAGCGCAGTTTTTTACAGTCACAATCATAAAACTGAATAGCATTCATTCCCCCCAGTGGGCAACACAAAAGGAACATTGTGCAACAAATTTTTTAACATTCTGACAGACAGCCACAATGGAAACTGCCTTGTTCTCCTGTGTTAACTATTAAACACCAAGCTGTGAGATGTTCTTCCATGGATTTTTCCTTATGTCTTCTCATTCAGCAGGAGTATTTGCATCAGCTATACAGTTTTCCCATTTTGGATGAATTCACTCTGGATTCTATAAATATTCCCAGTGCTCTTCATACGTGCATGTTCTAGTGATACAGGACTGTATAAAGCCTCTATCCAAATACATTAAAAACCACAAAAATGGAGCATATTTGAACATCTTTTCTTCCTTTTGTACTAAATAGAAGGTTAGAAAATCAAAAGCCACATAATTTACATTGCATATTGTCACTGATTAGAAGTCACCTATATACAAAAAATTACCTCCAGACATATGAACAAGTTCTATACAAGCCCTATAATTGAAGATTGCCAAGCCATGCTCTTGCCATATCTCATCCATTAGGTATTTCTGCATGGCTTTCTTGCTGGTGGTTCTGTGCTCTCTACAGGGATAATCTTGCTTTCCCATCTCTTCCACAGTATAAAGAAGACATACTTGTAGGGATTTCAGTAGAGATACTTCTGATTTATACTGCACCAAATTACTGCTGATAAGTGTCCTGGTTCTGGCCCAGATCAGCCAGAGAGAACGTGGCCAAGATACTGTGTTATTTGATACCACATTACATCATTGCTGGGGCGGGGGAGGGAGAAGGGAGGACAGGCAACCCTTTCTGGTGGAACAAAGCATGGTGGGGAACCCATTGCCCATTGTTCATTGTCTTGAGCTCTACAGTGAGCATTTTTGCATGTCAATAATTCCCTTGGTTATTAATATTGTTTTTACTGCTTGCTTTCTTATTTCTGTTTCCAGAAAACTTCTTATCTCAACCCATGATCTTTTCCTTTTCTGCCTCCAATTCTCCTCCCTGGCCACTGGTGGGGGGGAGGAAGAAGGGCAATGGGGTGAGTGCTGAGTGAGTGATCAGCAGTGTAGTTTGGAAGGTCTCAGTGGAAAAACTAAATTGGGGAGTACCATTCCTAAACCATGAAATTAAGCCCTGAATTTCTCTTACAAGTAAACAGTTTCCATGAGGTTTTTGTCTACTAAATCAGAGTACCTCAAGCTAAAAAGCAAATTGCTGTACAGAAAAAGGATAGACAGTGGTTTTAAATTATATTTTTCCTTTTTTTTTTTCTTTCCAGAAATGTCATGGATTAGAATGGTTGTTACTGCAGTAAGGAAATAGCAAGTAGGAGAATACAAGGTAAACACAATTTCCAACATAAAAATGCTGTAGACATTTTTTTCTCAGTAGGCACTTTTAATGTAACAAATGTATGTATTTTTGTCACCTAAGTATGTAAAATGATGGTGCATTAGTTTATAAATTCTCCAAAAGTTTTACAGTTTTCTGCCTTACAGTCATGACTTGCTATTTGCATTTTGAATTGAAAAATACCATTTACATATCTAGCAATACCATACATATCTGCTGGCACTGAATGCTATTAGAAAAGTGGGCACATAAAGAGCCAACAGATATATTGCTAATAATTTGCAGATAATTTAGCAGAGCTTGATCCACAATAACTTTTCATCAGAGTCTAATTTTGAGAATCTGACAAATCATAGTCTTAATATTAAGCATATGTATGCAAGCATTTCTGGAGCTGGATACCACACCTTCCACAGTCATACTCTGAAAGTAATTAGAACTACTTTTTCTGGTTATGTTTTTGCAGAAAAATAAAACAAACCACAACTGTCTCCTTTTAATATTTTTAAATGTATTCTTTTAAACTATTTTCACAGAATCACAGAATATTCTGAGTTGGAAGAGACCCACATGTATCATCCAGTCAAACTCTTCACTGAATGGCCCATATGGGGATCAAACCCATGACCCTGGTGTTACTAGTACCGTTCTTCAAGCAAGAGAGCTAATTTTTGTAAACTCTAGCTTCTAAGGAACACAAGGAAATGTTATTCCTTTCTGAAACAGAAATGTTTACAATTGAAGATTTTTTTTTTGGTGAAAAATAATGGATTCTGTGAAATATTGAGTAATCAATTACGTCTGTGCATATTTAGTATGCTGGATCTATGTATACAAAAATATAATTATCTTTAGAAAAGTTTCCACCAGGCATACTGACCTGGGAATTTGGAAGCCATCAGATAATCCTAGAAATTGCATTTTGTTAGAAGTAGATATTGGAAAGTTTGTCTCTGGTATCCTTCTAATAATATTTGGGGTTTTTTTCAGCTTTCTTCTGTATCTAAAGAAATCAATCACTGTAAGTTGAATTTAAGAAAACACAAATGTATTTCTTTCAAATGTTGTTGTCAATTATAATGCATTACAACTTAGGTTTTGCCCTGAAGCATGTCCTAGACATCAAAGGGTGAACTGACAGTGTGAAACGTGGGAAAGCAATCCACTATTCCCATTAACAGCAATAGCAGTAGCACTTTTAATTCGTCATTGATCAAACTGAAAATTTCCCCCTCAAGAGTCATGAAAGCCAAGAAACTTACCGTGGGGGTGAAACCCTTTTAATGGACTACTTACTAGATTTTGATACCTGAAGAGAAAAGAAAATGAAATTTCAGGAGCTGTATTTAACTGATAACATACTACATTCCAAAGAAGGCTGTACAAGGATAAGCAGCAATGTTAGAAAAATGGTGCTAGAAGCAGTGGTTGTACAGAAAGATAAAATATAAGAGATAAAAGAAACAGGTTGTTACCCCTGGGACTGGAAAGGAACATTAAATTGCTGATGGCTAAACATAAGAGCAGTTATTCTTGGATCCCTACTCATAACAGGAGGGTCTCCTAAAGGAGCTCACTTTTAAAAAGCCAAGGAAAAGATGGAAAGCTAGGCAAGGAGGTACAGCAGCCTTTAATGATGATCCAGAAAGAGGAGAAAGATAAAGCGTTCCTGCCAATCTATTATAGGTATATGTAGGAAGGATAAAGGTAAGCGGCAGTGAAGGACCTTACATGCAAGTAAATGTGTGAGGATGGGTAATGGGAACTCTGCTTTTGCAGAGTTTGGATAGAATGCTAGTCCTGTATTAATGAAAAAACCACCTTTTTGGCAGAATTTAATCCCAAAATTTCATCCATGTCTTTCTCTTGTCTACATACTTACTGCATATTCAGCCTGCACATTCTCAGCCATATCAGCGCAAGAACCTCTCCTTTGCAGAACCTTGCCTTTAATGCATCATTTCTACCTTATTGCAACAATTTAATGAGTTTTCCTCATTTAAAATGGCACTGGAAATATTTTTTCCTTAGTCATTGGTGGTCTGTTCTGTTTTATTTATGTTGGTTTATATTTACTGTTGAAACTTATCCTTTTAAAGTTTTTTATATACAGTCATCTGAAAGTTCCTATCAAATAAGTATAGATGTTCACATGTACACACTGACATAATTTATTAAAATCTGAATGTAATTTTAAGGTCCAAGACCCATGTTTAACCTACTAAAATATGTTCTTTAAATCTTGAATATCTTGGAATTATTGTTAAGATTTAATAAGGGTCTTAATGACAAGATTAAAGGTAATTTAAAATAAAAACTGTCTGAAATTGAAATTATGTATTCCATTAAAACAAAATAAAAATGTCAAGATGTGAGTGTAGAAAATTCTGAATAGATCTTGGCTAATTTTGAAGGTAGAGAAATGTGACCAACACCATACTGGTTTTATTTTGAAGTTCCTTCTGATGTACAGATTTAAGTTTCTGGAATGCTGTATCTAGTATACAATCACTGTATCATGTACAATCAGTAAAAAATACAGATCCTTACCTCCCTGTTACTTCTCAGCAAGGTAATTACATCGTGAAATTTAAGACATCTAATTTAGCTGCTTGGAGTCACCTACTGACTCTATAAGGAACAAGGATTTCCTTTAGAATTCTTCATCACATTCTAATGAAACACCTGAAGTGAGTGATAAAAATAACTTCATTCTTTGGCTTGATTCAACCAATTTTAAAAAGTAAGTGACATACCACCAAAAGCATTCAATAACATAGCTAATTTGCTTCAATCACACTTGCCTGTTCTGTGACAAAGGTTGCTCTTTGAATTATCTCAATTGTGAAAATATATGAAACTATCTGTGTTGTGTTTTGATTTTTTTTTTTCTTTGGCTTGGTTTGGGGTTTTTTTGGGTGGGGAACTCTTTGAGTTTTTAAAAGGTAAAATCAAGTAAACATTATATTAATGTGAATATCCTCTTCTTTACCACTTTTTTAACAGTGAAAAAATTACTTTTTCCCTAACAGTGTACAATTCTGTTTCCATTGAAGTCTGATGATTTTATTCATTGATTTCACCTTCTGTGTTTAAAACATGTGTTGAGCTTTGCTCTCAGTTCAAGAGTCAATATTTCCAGTTTATTCCTCTGGGATGAAGATGGAGCTCAATAGCTCAATACCTAATTCTTTCCCTGATAGTAAAACACATTACTCAGACAATGGAGTTTTCATCATCAAACCATAAACAATTCAACTGAGCCACATAGGAATAAAAATGCTATTTTTTATTTTGGCACATACTGTACAAACAGTTCCACTATTTTTGTCACAAATACAGGAAAGAACCCCTGTATGGATACAAAATAAATCATCTCTATTACCTAATCAAGATGGGAAGATGATAGTGTTCTTGTTTTAATCAATCCATGAAATGAAAGCGATTATAAACCACACCAGCACAATGTATCCCCATGAGCCTCTTGTAATTGGGATGATCATTTAATTGGCACATTGTGCTTCCACTGGGATATGCTATTTAAGAGGGAACTAGTTTACTTGGCAGTTGCAGGGCTTGTTATATGATCTCCTCAGCTAATATTACTCATATTGTGATGAAAAATGAAAAAGATGTATAGACTTTTCATCTTTATTTTGTCAACTGCTCAAACTACAGGAGCTTTACTTCTCATACTGAGCTTAGAAAAAAAGAAAGACAATTATGCTTCTGGGAAGGAATGTACATTTTTCCACTGTGTTAAAAGGATCAAAGTAAAATTCTTCAGTGACTGTACTCTTATGCAGTACAATCGACATAGCTGTATGGCAGAGAGATGAACAGGGTAATACAAGATGGCAAATGAGTGAAAAATAAATAATTTAAGGTAAGTAGTGATTCTTGTAAAGATACTTGGATTTACTTATTAAAATATAAATATAAATTTAAATTTATGGAAGTAGTAGAATCTATTTTAAATATATTTCAATAATTATGTCAAAGGCTTAGTATTAGATTACTTGTTCTTGTTCTCCTAGCAAGGTGGGTAAGGAGGTATTAGAATAAACAAACCTACCTGTTCATTGCAGAAGGGTTGGGACTAGATGACCTTGAAAGGTGCCTTCCAACTCATCAGCTTCCAAGTCCCAGCTATTCAGACTATCTTGCAAGAAGCCTCCAGTTAACAAATTAAAGAAGTATCCCACATGCATTTTCTGTTCTCTAGATCACAGATCCATTGCAAAGTAAATTAAAAAATCATAAACAAATAAACAAAATCCCAAACCATGCCAACAAAATCCCAAACAAACAAAATTCTATTTGTGATGAAAAGAATTACAACTAATAAGGGCTGGCATTTGGCTTATACAAAAGGCAATTTACAAATAAGTGAAATAACCACACAGATGTATACATGTCCCTTAAGATAACTTTTCATACTCCTTCAACAGTTTCATTTTCAATTAGTGTTTCCTACACTTTTATTTTGAAAATTTAAAGGACAAATGAATCCAGAGCTTCATTGTGAAAGAACTCCACATCAGTTTATCTATGCAATCTAGAAAACCTGTTTTCCGAAGTACTAATGAAAAATAGCATAGAGGGATATTTAGTAGGGAAAAAATTTTAAAAAGATTCTTATTTGACTGGGTAAAAGGGTTCAAATCCACTTTGGAAGGAACAGAAACTTGATAGAACTAATATGGTATGGCCAAAGTGATTGAAGTTTGTGAAAAAATAAACCAGACTGCTGTTACTTCCACTCTTCCCACACCTCTGGTAGCATCCTCTGCCCTGCCTACATTTCTAAGCCAAGAGGAAAAACCTCCTATTTCACTTCTCTCTTCTGGCTTGTACCTACATACCAGTAACCCAGATGACTTCCACTTCCTTCTCCAATACGTGTAAAACCCATTGTATCTATTTTGTATTATAGCAGCTTAGGACTTTCAGTGTCATGTTTTAGTGGAGGTAGGTGATACCCTAGCAACTATTTTTAATGGATGTTATTCACATGATTTTCACCTTCTTTGTCTAATTCATAATTAACTGCAAGGTGCACAACATATCTCTCTATAACCTTGATTGTCACTCTCACCTTCACTCATTTCAGCTTCCCACTGCCATTTCCTATTTGGATACACTAACTCTGGGTTTCTGCTTTGTTTTTTCTTTCCTTTAACTTGTTTCACTACACATATACTTTCCCAACTATCAGTCATTTTGCCTGCTCCTGACATTTATTAGTAGAGAAGACATATCTATGAAGGCCACACTTGCACAGTCTATGCAATCTAAAATTCCCAGTAATTTAACAAGAATGTCATTTCAGAAATGTTGAATACTGAAGTAAATAGCATATAGGCCTACTCAGTAGCTAAAATCAAGTATTGGAGGCAGATTTATGAGAATAATTCTGAGCGTATGGCCTTGTAACCAAAGAAATGAGCAAGACCAGAAAAATGTGAGATGAAGGCTCAGAAAAAATGATCACTGTTCTGTCACACTTGTTCTCAAAGTTATGCTACATTTTTGTTTTCTAAATCTTATTTTTTTTATCATCTTTAATTTAATCTTTAATTTTTCTAGGACAATGATGACAGCAGTTGCTGTTTGCAGAAATGTAGTTTGCTGCCAGGTTAATATCAATGTCAATATTACTAACAAACAGACAAACAAAAACCTGAACTGGTCATATGAAATGCTTGGCTTTTCAGAGATAGTGAATACAAAATACTTTCTCAGTTAAATTATATTAAAACAAGAAATAATTTCTATTATTTTAATCAGGTATACCAATATTTCAAATTATCTTTTAAATTTGAATCTTATTTCAGTTATAGTTAGTTCAGATTGACAGTAATTGAGTGGAGTCACTATGGTAAATACCTAGAGCTATTGATTAAGCAATGAAGTTCATGCTTATACTGTGAAGAACAATATTTTCTTTGTGTTTGCACCTGTTTCAAGGTATGTTTTTTGTTAGCAAAGAACTATTTTACATATTACATGTGGATACACGTAACGTTTAACATTGGGGAATTTTTTTGACACAGATGAGTACACTTATATCTGTACAAAAATATTTGTATACCTAGACTTTATTAAATCTAAATTCAATTTTATTAGATATCTGCTATCAAGTGTTACTAACTTTGACTGGACCTCATGATTTCCCCAGAAGCTATCAATTGTGTTTATTCATTCAAACTCATTCTTCAACTCTTCATGTAATTTAATTTATTTAATTATATACTTAGCCAAAAATGTCAGACTACATAATACCTTAAATGTCAGTACAAAATATCTACATTTTGCAGTCACTATCACATTTTTTCTTAAGATACAAAAGAGTAGCTCTCTCAGGATCTACAGATTTTCTCTTTCAGATCTCTGATGAACAGATCAATACAAAGTAACATCTTCAAAAGTAGTTCCATCCTAGCTCATTTTCACACGCTTCCCTCATTTTAAATTCAACCAGGTTAAAAAAGAAATGAGTGACCTCAACTTTGGTATACTGTTTTAATTGTAAAATGTCATAGTTCTGGTGTCCTGCTCCCACATTATGCACAAATGTACCAGTAGCTTTGTTTCTCACTGCAGCAATTTCCAGAAGGGATTTAATAGTTTTATTGACATCAGGGTATTTAGGATTCTGGTAGACACCAGAAGTGTAGTTCTGAAGCTGAAATGCATAGAAGCTTGCTATTTGCTTCTTGATACATTTCTCCTAGCCACCCCTTTTGTTTTTGAAAATCAAGTAGTAACTGAGAACTATCCTTAATTACTAAGAAGAAAAAAAATCATTCCTAAATTTAGGACAAGTTATGAGGAAAGAAAAGGGAAGCTCTAAGTTACGATCAGTACTGTTACATTATAGCTGAAGTAATAAAACCTTGCAAAAATGTATCTATATTTTATATTATGTTTGTCCTGTTAGAAGCTGAGGTTTAGTATCCCTCAAATATGAGAAAATAATGTTCAGTTTGCTTCTCCATGGGATCTAAGTTGGACATTCCTTTAAAGTAATCACCAGAGACACTAGAACCTCATACATACATAAGTACATATTTATGCCCAGTTAAATTTCAAAGTTTCATTAGGCTTTCACATCATGGAATAACAGTAAGAGAGGGTCTAAATTTAATGCACACTGAAGAATTTTGTGTGTGTCATTAGATTAATTTGCAGACATTTATCACTTTCACTTTCCCCAAGTAATGCTTCTTTCTTGCTCTTTGGCCTTTTCCCTAATATTTTTCTTTCTGAAGTCCTTCTGATTACTCTGTAATGGGAAAGGACACTTCTATCCATGGCAGCTTTGGCTTAGGTCATACACAAAGTGGAAAAGGAAGAATTAGCATTCATAAATTCTTCACTTTTCAACAACTCTCATTTATTAAGTTCCATAAGTAAATGGCTTTTCTTGCAACTCTGAAGCATGGGCTCAGAGTAAATGGAAGAATGTGGCATCTTTCCACCCCCCTTTTTTTTTTAAATAATTAAGAATTCACCTGACATAGGTAACTAATTTCAAGAAAGGTTTTTCACAGAACTGTGAACCTTTTTATCCTTTACAGAGTGCTTGTTACCAGTTTGGTAGCTAAAGGTTGTAGAGGTGTGATATTTAAAACCAGCCATTTCCTTGATGTTTTCTATTAGTGAATTAATATGAAACTGAAGAGTGGCTGACAGACCAGAGGGCTGTGCTGCTATGAAGTGAGACCTTGACAGGCTGGAGAAATGGGCTGATAGGAAGTTCAAGTAGTTCAACAAAGGGGAATTGCATAGTCTTGCACATGAGGAGGAAGAACCCCAGGCAACAATATATGTTGGGGGCCAACTGTCTGGAAACAGCTTTTCAGACAAATTATCTAGATATCCACAAGTCAGCAATGTGCTCTTGCTGCAAAAAAGACTAATGGTCTCCTGGGATGCATTAGGAGAAGTTTTACTGGCAGGCTGAGGGAGCTGATCCTCCCCTTCTACTCAGAACTGGTAAGGCCACACCTGGAGTGCTGTGGCCAGTTCCAGACTCCACAGCGCAAGAAGGATATAGCCATACTGAATAGAGTTCAACAAAGGACCACTAAAATGATGAACGGACTGGGCCATGTTTCTATGACAAAAGACTGAGAAAGCTGGGAGTGTTGAACCTGAAGAAAAGAAGGCTCAGTGGGAATTTTATCAATGGATATAAATACCTGAAGGAATGATCCAAAGAAGACAGAGCCAGGCTTTTCTCAATAGCACCCAGTGACAGAGGCAATGGACATAAAGTGATACACAGAAAGTCCTATCTGAACATCAAGGAACACTTTTTTCACTGTGAGGGCGACTGAGTACAGGAAAAAAGTTGACAAGGGAGGTTGTAATATGTCCATCTCTGGAGATACTCAAAATCCATTTTCCTGTGATCCTGGGCAACCAGTTTGGGGCAAGCCTACTGGAGGAGGGTTAGGCCAGATGACCTCCTGACATTCCTTCCAACCTCAACCATTCTGTGGTTCTGTGAGTCTATGATTACAAGGCTCCCTGATAAATTTACTAGACCCATTATTGCTATAGTATGGGCCCAGCTCTTTCCATGCATTGTATATAGAGTTTCAAATATATGTATTTACCATGGTGAAGAATATGAAAAAGGAAGATTGGTTTGCCAGAAGTTACCATCGTCTACTTGCTTATGGTAGTTCTAGAAAATCATGCTTTTCCATGAGATCAGTGTGATACCTTCTGACTGACCATCCTGCTTCTCAGATGCAGTGGACTGATTATGTTCTAACAAAATATATTGTTAAGAACTAAATACAAACTGTTCCACTGAGGAAAATCAAATAAGGACAACATGAAAGACTGTCTTGAAAGGCAGTGACTAAGAGACCCAACAATCTCAGCGTAAGTTTCTACTTTAACGTTATGAGGATTAATGAGATTTCTGAACACAGAAAAGTAGGAGTAAAATGTGCTCCTACTTTGGTCATTTTGTACCAAAGTAATTGCACCCATTGGAAATACCATGCTGTATCTAATTTTTATGTCTATTCTTCAAAGGAAATATGGAATATCAGAATGATTTATAGGGTCCTTGGGCTGAAAAATAAACTTTTTATGTCTTAAAATGTTTTGCCTTACCAAGGAGAAGTTCAAGATATGACTCAATCCCTAAACAAAGGAACACATGGCAAAAAAATATTAGTGAACAGAGGTTCTTCACAGCTGATGGCAAACATGTAACAAGTTCCACAGGCTGAAAACTAAAATTAGAAAAACTCAGCCTTTAAATAAGATGTAATTTCCTAGCTGTGAGGTAATTAGATATTAAATAGGGTGCTTGGAACTGGTCTTACTTTCAGCTGAAATTGTCCAAGGAGATTAAATTTCTTCATTGAAAAGTAAGTTTCACTTCAGTTTGGTAATTAAAATGTTTAAAGGTCAAAAGGATTTGGGTCCTTGGTTGTGATCACTCTCTTGTCTTCAGTTGTGTATGTTTGTACTGATGAATTAGATATTCACTGATTTGCATAAATATTATTGTAAATAAATTTCCTGTTTAAAGGTTTTCTCTGTATGTCTGTGAGTTTGAGAAATACTTTTTCTCTTGATGAATAATTGGTCAAATAGATCTTCTCCATCCTCTTTAACATCAGACACTAGTCACAATCGGAGAGAAAATATTCGCTAGAGGTATCTAACACATGATATTATGTAGACAATCCAGTTTCTCAGAAACCTAACCTACATACTAAGGCTGACATTAATCAGTTAGTTTATGGTCCTGAAGGGCTCTTTTAGTTGTGATTAAGAAGTTCTCTGCAACAGAGATGTGTTCATTTTGGCATATCTCATATAAAAACCCCTAATGTAGAAAGATTTTGGGGGATTGGTGCAACCTTGATCTTTCATTTGGTTGATCTACAGCATACTGCTGATACTTTTGTTTTCTAAAAGGAATATAAAATAAACTGTTTCATAAATGTGAACAGGTTAGGGACCTTTGTATATATGGGACTTTGATATATAGAACATCAGCTTAGGTGATCTAAAAATGCTTTGTAATGAATTTTTATGAACCATGAACACATAGCTTAACATTTAGACTCAATTTGATATACAAATTATTACTGTTTGAATGGATTAAAGATTCAAAATATAAAGTGACTGAAGACTCAACATTAGTACAATGATTATATATGTTGGGCACTGAAAGAATAAAAATGCATATATTTTTGATAGACAAATTATGCAAAGCAATAATGCAAAAATGTCTGACTACATTGCTTAAAATATTATTTTATTTTATTTTAGATATTAGTGAAGGACAGAAACAACAATTGAGAAAAAAAAGAACAGAAATTAATTGATGATTGACCTAGATTTAAGCATGATTTTTTGAATTTACTAAGAATTTATTTTAAAATTAATTTGCAAGTCTTAAAAGACTGTACAATTATGCCAGAAATATTTTAACGGGTTTGATCTAAAACGTAGTGATGCCTTTACAAATGTCTTATGTATTGACATTGAGTTCTAATGGGTAACTGTTGGTTCACCATAGTTTTAAGTGAAGGCAAGCATGCACTTCACAGTGTGCTAATTTTAGTTCACAAGCTTGCTGCCACTAGACCCTCAGGCTTACTCTTCATGGAGTTTGAAGTGTTCTGTTAGCACTGTTACAAACAATCTGAAAAATGTAAAAAACATCAAAGCAGTCAAGTGAAAATAGAAAACAGAGCTGCATAAAATTGCTGCTCATATATGTTATCAATGAGACCTCTTTTAAATGGGGGTTCTTTTATATGTATATGGGGCTATTGAAGGAAACTTGCATATTATTACATAGGAAACAATGCAAAAGAAGAGGAAATGGTGCACACAAATTAATACAGAACTGTATCACTTCACCTCATGGAGCTGTTAGGTAGAAAATCTGGCATTACTCATTACAGAAAATACAGGCATTACTTCAAGAACAGGATTTAAACACGGTTACCTAAACTGTAATTTACATAACATTTCTGGATTGCAAAACTGAAGAGGATAGAGAATTGTTTTATCAAGAGCTGCAAACTCTGGTTCAGACCCTCTAGAAGGAAAACAAATAGTTGAAATTAATACCTCTGATTTAGAGCAGAAATTTAGGAAGAGAAGTACCCTGAAAAAAATGGAGTGTTGGGGCCCTCGCTCCCCTGCCATGGGGTCCTGGGAGAGGGGCCCTGGGGGGGAGACACGGGGTTTCCCTGGACCCTGGTCAGCCTCGTTCCCCATTGGTTGGTTTGTGTTCCCCTGCGCGGGCAAGGACCCTCGGGTCCTGTGATTGCCGCAGTTCCTCGGCAGATCCCGGCCATGCGGCTGGAGAAATAAACATCTCTCTGAAACATCTATCAAGAATCGGTCCATATGTATTTCTTTCCACGGGCCTCATTGTCTGATACACGTGTTGCAGTATCCGCACTGTAACAAATGGTGGAAAATTGCTGGCAAGACACCGATCCCCAAGGACAGAAAATTTGTGAGTAAAAACCACTCTAGATCTCTTTCTTCTCACCTTGGTTTGGATATTCTCTCTGGACTATTGGAAGAATTGTGGGAAATGTGGCTATCTGAGTCACAGAAAGAAGAGTATATAGAAGTTAAAGGAATCTTTGAACAACAAAACAAGAAAGTATTTGTTCCAGGAGATCTAGAACATTTTTTTAACTGGCTTTTCAAAAATTTCTTCTATATTTCTCGAGACTTACTTTTTGATACTGATCCTCCTGGAACTGGTAACTGGAACTTCTGGTACGAGAGCTTGGAAGAAATAATGAATCAAACAGAACATGCACTAGTGATAGAACCTCTCCGTGCATCCTGTGTAACCAATGAAGCTCTTGAGGAGCATTTGTATGGTCCCATTACCCCTAGAGCAGAGGATGGCCGTAATCCCGTGGCCGAGACCGTGTGGCAGCCATCCCAGGAGCGCGTGACTGCAGCCATGCCAGTGGAGGTGCCTGCGCTGGATGTGCCCGGCCCCCTCAGGAGCCCATGCCTTATCCCGGACCCCATCCCTGTCTCGGGGTCCCCCTCGGCGACCGCGAGTGAGGGAGCGACGCCGCAGGTGCCGCGAGTGCCATGGGCCACGTGCAGCAGAGAGGCGGCCCCCACGAGCAGCCAGGAACCAGGGGTCGGCATGGAAGCCCGCTCTGAGCACACGGCTTGGAGAGCCCTGTAGAGCAAGAAGTGGCATTTTCCACAGCGACACGAGAAGCCGCACAGCGCAGCGCCGAGCTGAAACGAGGCCGCTCTCAAAGCAGCGTGGAGTTGGCGGAGCGGAACCGCTCACAGGGCATGGGGCTGGTGGCGATGGCAACGTGGGGGCCGCGCAGAGCCCAGACACGCGCCAGAGCAGCACCGCTTGGAGGGCGCGGAGCAGCCGCAACGTGGGGGCCCAGCCGAGACATTGGAGTTGGCGAGGCAGCAGCCATGCGGGACAAGCAGCCACAACAAACATGCAAGCATGTGATAGGAGAAGTTGTAGCAACAAAAATCACAGGAACTGTGAAATGGTACAATGTAAAAAACAACTATGGATTTATAACACGAGATGATACAGGAGAAGATTTATTCATCCATAGAACTTCCATTAAAAGGAATAACCCTAAAAATTACCTGCAAAGTGTAGGAGATGGGGAAGTTGTACAATTTGATATAGTGCAAGGAACGAAGGGTTTACAAGCAGCAAATGTTACTGGGCCTGGAGGTATTCCCGTCAAAGGCAGCCATTATGCACAAAATTATAAACAATATCCATCCCCGCAACTTCCCTACCCACAACCTACTTTCCCCTTTTACCCTATACCCTATATGAACCCTTTCCTAAGTTTACCCTATCCCCAGTTTATTCCTAATCTGTTTTTCACCCCATGGCTTCCTTATACAATTCCCTTTCCCTACAACTCCTCTCCGGTGCTGAGAGGGGGGATGAAAAGGGGGGGGGGAAAGAACTTAAACCCTCTCCTGACTCAGTTTCCCCACAAAGCATGCTCAGAGAGTCCTGTCTCCCTTCTGTCAGCCTTAAGATGTTCCAGAAAATCTGTTTGGACATTTAAAGACTCAGGAGGGTGGCTTATTTTGTTTTGAAACTGTCCTTGTTATCTCATGTTTATCCACTTGGTTTCAATGTTAAGTTTTAAATCTCTTTTTGTTAAAAATAAATGGGTGAAATGTTGGGCCCCTCCCCCCCCTGCCATGGAGCCCTGGGAGAGGGGCCCTGAGGGGAGACACGGGGTTTCCCTGCCCCTGGTCAGCCTCGTTCCCCATTGGTTGGTTTGTGTTCCCCTGCGCGGGCAAGGACCCTCGGGTCCCGTGATTGCCACAGTTCCTCGGCAGAGCCCCGGCCATGCGGCTGGAGAAATAAACATCTCTCTGAAACATCTATCAAGAATCGGTCCATATATACTTCTTTCCACGGGCCTCATTGTCTGATACAGCGTGTTGCAGTATCCACACTGTAACAATGGAGAACTATCTAAAAAATACATTAATGAATACCTTGAATTTAAAAACACAGAGAAGTAAGAAAAATGTTAATTTTAACCTGGAAGCATTCACAAATATTGCAGTGTCTTCAGGTGATGAAGATAGTGTATCTCAAATGAGATATTGTTATTCTGAGAAATAAGGAAGGAAGAAAAGTAAGTATACTTTAGTAGCAGAAGGAGGACTGGGCTTGTGTTTAATTCCTCAAAAGATACTAGAAGGCCAAAAATATTCTGAATCCTAAACACAAATTTCATGGCTCATCTCCCAGGGTTTAAAAGTTCAGAACTCCCTCTCTTTCCTTCTCTGTCCCCATCAGAATGATATCTTCAGTTTAGTGCATTGACAGTAATAGCTACAGAACAGTAAAAATTACCTAATCAAAAGCAACAAGGGAGAAATGTATGTGACCTAAAGGTATTAGACAGCCAATAGACTGCATAAAGTCTACAGCTAACAACAAAGACAGCACAGCCTATGAACACAGGTGATAAAATCCAACAGAGGTGTAACAACATCCATGGAAAGGAACGATGAAAGGAGTACCAAGTGGAAATATATCCCACCTCTGGTGGCAGCTATGTGGGCAGACAGCCAGGAAGGGGGAACACAAGGGGTCTCACTTAGAGGTGCTTGCCCTTACAGATACTTAGCCCTTCCTTTCACTTTGAAAGTCCCTAGTCCTGTCCTACTGAAACAAATTGCACCTTATCTGCAGCTAAGTATGTGAAGAAGTTTACAAGCTTCCCTACATTTACAGGGATGTACCCAGAACTGGCTGGAAAAGGAAGCCCTTTCAAAGCTGCCAATCACTAAAGGTAAGGTTATTTTATAATCAAGGTATTGACTCATCTCAAAGAGACACCACCTAACAGCTGAGCACTCAGCTGATCTGTGTGACCTTAGGATTACAAAGAAAGGTTGTGCTTCTCCAAAGAGAAATGATAATAGAGTTGCTCTCAGGAGGAAGCTGAAAAAAGTGTGCTAGAGAACTAATAAAGTAGTGCTGTGCAGAGACTTTCTGTGGTAGAAATCATCCTTAAAAAATCCTTTTTTTGGAAAGCCTGAAGAGAATATAGCTGCATATTCTCATTGCAATAATTTCATGAAAGGAAAATGTAGGGTGGGTCTCAAGGGCTATTCAATCATGACTTTTTTCATATGCACTTAAATTGTCACACTTGGTGTAAGCTCATAAAATAATACATACATTTGGGAATGATGGTGTATTGTACTTGAGATGTAGGTTATCTGCCTGTATCTCAGAGGGATCAGATGGTGATTAAGGAATCCCTTGAGCATCAAAGCATCTCTGACAGCTTGGAACTTTCTCTTAAATTTTCTTTATACACAATGAGCAGTTTGAGTGTGAATTATTTACAGAGGTAGGGAAACAACGGGAAGGATATACAAGAAAGGAGTGTTTGCATACACATGAATTCTTGAACTGCACAGGGAGACCTTACCAGGAAGAGTATATTCACCCAGAGAGAGTTGAGTATCATGAAGATGACAGAAAATGGATCAAACAGGTGAACATCCTCTTACAAAGGCAAATTGTTGTAACTCTGAGGTCAAATAGGTGCTGGTTGTAACTCCATATGAAGCTCTGAGAAATTAAATTGGGCAGTAAGTAGACACTGCTGCAATGAGACCTCATTTTAGCTGACTGTTTAAATGCTGTCTTCAAAAATTAGTCTTCCCAAGACAAATACCTACTCTACCCTAAGGAATCAGTCCTATCAATGGTAGAACATATACACTCTGTCTTCCTGAATAACTGATGTCTACACTGATGTCCCTAAGGAAAACTTCACTGCTAAATACCTTTATAGACTGGATCCCTGGAGAGTTAGCATCATGCTTTAAATTTAAATCCCCTCTCCCTGTGTTTATGTGCATTTCAGCCAGCTATAAATTGCCTCAAGGTCTCTGAAGTCATTATTTACAAAAGAGATTTTCTGGTTAAGCAAACATTTCTCAGCATCCATGTAAAACCAATTTGCAAGAAATACTTCTGTTTTTTCTTTGAAGAAAGGTAATGACATTTAAATTGTACATTTGTCCCATGAGTCTTAACTGTTAGAAGTTGCTGAACCTGGTACTCCAGCAGAGGCAAGGCTACCACAGCTCCATGTCCCTGGGTCTAGTTCAGAATGCAGCTGAGTGTGTGTTCCCAGCAGGCACATATACACTACATATACACCTGTTTGGCTGCATAGGTCAACACAGACAGAAAATACAGCTCTTGTTCAAATGCAGACACCACCAACAGCCTCATCTGTTCCCTTCTCTCAGCATAAAAGGCCATTAGCAGAATATACGTACGTACATACGTATATACATATATATATATATATATGCATATATCTAAATACAACGTGGATGCCTTCAGTAACTGGCCTTAAAGTCCCAGCAGCTGATTCCTGGATCTACAGGCCCCACAGTTGCAATGCTATGTAAATAGCTCTTTCTAGTACTGGCTCAGACCAATGGCCATACCAGGAGTGACCCACAGACCCACGGACTCTACAGTTACTGGATTGAACCTCCTGGTCCCTCCAGTAGACAGCAAGTGTACCTTCTGGTTTCTCCAGCACTCTGCACATATTTAGAGCACTTCCTGTGTAACTCTCAATACAGAAACTGAGAGAACAGATCAGGTCAAAAGATCAGCAGCAAGTACCCTGTTGAATAACAAAATAATCTATCAAGTCCAACCTTTGCTGGAACAGCACCACATCAATTGGAACATAGCACTAAATGCCATGTCCAGTCATTTCTTGAATACTTCCAGGGATTGTGAAGCCAACACTTCCCTGGGCAGCCTGTTCCAATGCTTAACCAACCTTTCAGTGAAGAAATTCTTCCTGATGCCCAACCTGAACCTCCCCTGGTGCAGCTTGAGGCCATTTCCTCTTGTCCTGTTGCTGGTTGCATGAGAAAAGAGGATGGCCTCCACCTTGCTGTAACTTCCTTTCAGGTAGTTGTGGAAAGGCATAAGGTTTGCCCTGAGTGTCCTTTTCTCCAGGCTAAACAACTCCAGGTCCCTCAGCCACTCCTCATAGGACTTAATCTCCAGACCCTCCACTATCCCTAGTACTGAGCCCTAGGGAATCCCATTAGTTACCCACCATCAGATGGATGTGGCATCATTCACCACCACTCTCTGGGCTCAGCCATCCAGGCAGTTGTTAACTCAGTGAAAAGTGCGCCTGTCCAAGCCGTGGGCTGCCAGCTTTTCCAGGAGAATGCTGTGGGAGTCGGTATCAAAGGCTTTGCTAAAGTCCAGGTAGACTACATTCATGGCCTTTCCCTCATCCTCAAGGCAGTGTGTTGAGTTTCCAGCAATATCTGGCAAGTTAAATTCTCCCACAAAAACAAGGACTTGCAACAGTGAAATGTCAGATGGCTCCGCTCAGAACACATCTGCCTCCTCATCCTGGTTGGCTGGTCTGTAACAAACTTCCACCAGGATGGCAGCCTTGTTAAGCTTTCCCCTGATTCCTACCCGTAGGCACTCAACCTTATCATCATTGTCCAGGTACAGTCGAAACCTTCCCTAACATACAGATCCTCTCCACCCCCTCTCCCGCCTCACCAGTCCCTTCTGAAGAGCTCAGAGACATCCATTGCAGCACTCCAACTTCTGTAATGGTCATAATTTGCTTGCTGCACAATGGCTTCCAGCTCCTCCTCTTTGTTCCCCATATTGCATTCATTGGTGTAGGTGCACTTCACCTGGGCTGTTTATTTCACCTCCCAACATCAGCAGACCATTCCCAGACTCCTCTCTAGCAAGCCTTGTCTTAACCTCTTCCTGCTCTAAACTGTTGGGGAAGATGAAACAGGAAAGCCTTATAAATATGATTGCCTGACAAAAGATTTTGGGAATATGAAAACTACAGGCAACATCGAAATGAAAGCCACTTTTGAAATACCAAGTCTTAGTTACTGAACAACTGGAAAACAATGGTATGGCCGACTGAAGGTAATCCCCTCTTGATTGAACAATACCCTCTGCTTGCAGGCAGGTCCAAGGGTCAGAGCAGACCCTACTAGCTCAGCAGAAGGGGTCCAAAGAGTAGTTTTTAGAAGTTAAGATGTAACACTCTATGGTAATAGAAGAACTCTTATAGGCTGTATGTAAATGCTATAGGATTTGTATCTTGTATTAGATTGGTTAGTGACAATTAGAATATTCAGTACAGAAGATGATTTATTGTATTGTAACCAGGACTTCATCACTTCTTCACTCTCTTGCTCTTACTCTTACTACTTCTTCTTCACTCTCTTTGCTCTTATACTCTCTCTCTCTCTTACCCGCTTACTCTCTTGCTCTCTTGGGCCTGCTCCGAGCTGAGTCTGGCAGCTCTGAGCAGTGCCCCCATACCCACGCCCTTTGCAATAAACCATGTGTCCCAAGATCAGACTATAGAGATCTCTCATCTCCGACCGTCCCTTAACCTACACTAAACCTAGTTAAAAGCCCTTTCAAACAGCCCTGCCAACTCATCATCTAGTGTCCTTTTCCCTCTTTTAGACAGGTGAAACCCATCTGTCTTCAGCAGGTTTGGTGTCTTATAAACACCCCATGACTGAAAAAACCAAAATTCCACTGATAGCATCAGTCTTTAAGACAGATGTTGATCATGCAGGTTCTCCTGTTCCTTTTGGCATTCTTCCCTGCTACCAAAGGGATTGAAGAAAACAGTTGTGGTCACCAGTACAGATTCCAAAGGAAGTTGCAAGAAAGTACAATTATTAGTTGTGGTATAATATATTCCCAGGAAAGTTTAATGTAGACTCCAAGGTTTACATAAATATGAAGTTGAGGTCTAAAATATAAGCAAAACATTCAACAGTACTCACATTTTTGTTGTTTGAAAAGAAATTAAAATTAAATTATAATCAGGTTTCTCCATTTATTTAATTGACAAGTTTAAAAGTACCTTTGTTCTTCTATCACTGGGAGAGGGTAGAGGGTAAGACTGAGTCCAGTGCAGAAATGTTAATATATATGTCTATTTCTGCAAGTTCAGCAAGTGCAAGTTGTGGTTACTTGTCTATTAAGCCCAGCAAAATCTTTGCATGCAACACACTGAAGTGTTGTGGTGGCCCAACCCACTCCTGGGCTGTGGCGATCAAATGGCGATCAAGCCAGAGCCATCCCATGGGTAGATTTCCCTGCCCATGACAGTGAGTCCGAGGGCGGGTCAATGGGCATTACTGAAGTATAAGCTGCATCCCCCTGGGTGTCAGCCTGACTCAAACCGCCTCCCCATGTTCCATAAAGTTCTTTGCTGTTCAGTTGTTTATTGGCTCCTTGTTGTGACTCCCGCCTCCTTGTTTCCCTTATTGGTTACTGTTAAGTTGTATCCTCCCCCTTACTTGTATCTCACTGGTTCCTTCCCTTTACTCCATCCTAATTTGTTCCCCTCTAAGATCCTATGCACAGCCCTTCCCAGGTGCTTCTGGTCCCTGGACCCTCTGACAATGAGCCCTGTTGGAACCCACACCAGAGGCCCCTGTCTGCTTCTTCGCCTCTGGGTGACGCGAGCCCTTAGCATCGGCACCTGACGTACCTCCTCTGAAGAGGAGCCAGCACGTGCATCCATCCTGTGCACTAAGTCCCCACCGAAGGCGCTTCCAGAGGATGTCTGTGGGAAGTAACACTGCGTCCCCTCCAACCGAGGGCACACCAAGGCTCGGACAAATGAGCAAAGCGTCACTGAAGTGCAGTTTTTACTAAAGATGAATAATTTCCACCAGCTGAGAGGATTAAAAAGAGAGAATTAAAAAAAAATACTTCAGGATAAGACTTCACTCTTTCTGTAGGAGCATGAAGAATCTGAGCAACACCATTACCACTTAAGCCTTCCCTTAAATCACTGCTACCTTTCTCTCCAACGTTTATAGCACAGTATCAATTAACAATAGATTGAATTAGAAATTATTCTTAGGCTTCATTATCAAGCTGAAGCAATTGTTAATTCAGTTTCTATTTCTTTGTTGAATCGAAAAGACTTTTAAAAGGTTCACAATAAACTCTTAATGAACCTGAAGTCATGAAGCAGCCCTTGCCTGCAGTCATTATCATGATACTTGGAAGTATAAGTTCTTAAAAACTGCCTGGATTTTGTATTTTGATTGTCTCTTAGTATAACACAGAATTCACCAATAAGACATTATTATTATTTACCAGTTGTTACCATGGAATTACTATAGCTACTTTTTGTTCATGAACTACAACAGGAAAAAAACCCCACAAAAACCTCTGAAAGACTTCCCCCAAAAATGCCAGCCATAGAGACAACTTACACGTTTCAGGAACTAAATTGAGGAAATGCTGGCTTTTTAAAAGTTATTATAAAGTTGACTTTTAAAACAGTATTTAGTAGCTGCCACAAGTCTATATTAAATTGGACCTCATGTGTGGTACTGTGTGGGGGCACTCTGAGGAGTGCCCATGAATCATCCTCCTTCTAGCACTTCCCAAAGCAGTAGTAAAAAGTAAAAAAGAGGTGTTTTCTGTTCACTACCACTTTCTAATATTCATCTAATTAGCACAGACAATTGAGTTCTTCTTTTTTAATATATGATACTCACTCATCTTAAATAGCAGCAGCACAATGTCATCAACCAAATCAATTTTCTCACTGTATAATTATTAAGTAACAATTGCTAGTTCCTGATTTTTAAAACTTTTTTTATCCATCACGCCTCTTTTTTTTTTAATTGGTCATTTTTTTATACAACATGCACAAGAATTTTTTATTCTTCCAGGCCACCCCGTTTGTGGACAACTCTAGCTATTCCTGGCGGGGATCCTGGAAGACAGCATGTTGGGCGTGGGACTCTCGGCTAGAAGATGAAGCAATGCCTCAGCCATTTTCCTTACCAGTGCAGTCAGTGGACTATGCCACAGAATTAATCAATACATATTTAATGCTGTGTACACTCCACAGTGGGCTATCAGCAGTATGAGCCTGAGCTGCAAGACGATAACTTGGCAGATTTCCCCTTTGCTCCCATGTTAGTCTGTCAGCCCCCTTATTCAAGAAGAGATACTAATAAATTATACTACTACTGACAGCTGCTTCTGCCTACTGCTAGGCATGTCAGACTCTGTTATATCATTGACAGATAAAAGAATTCTACAGTTTTCCAAATAGTTTCCTCCAAATAGAAACCAACCACTACCACCCACTAATCTTTCCTGAGTTCTCATCACCCTCCCCTTTGCAAACAAGGCAAGTGGGCAGAAATGCAAGGCAGTGCAATGACAACTACGTTGAAGCAAGCCTTTTCTGAGTCATTTTGTGCTATGGGGAAAAAGAAAATGTATTGTTCTTATAAAATGGTGGATTTTGGAACAAGACTGGCTGTCATTTAAACCTGTAGAAGAGCATGCAGGAGTGTACATGTGCATATATGTGCACATGGCTTTGTGCATGTGTGAGTCAGAGAGGAAAAGAGGGTACAACACAAACAGCAGAGAAAAAACACCACGTTTTACAAGACATCATTCTTCAGGAGGAAAAATATATTTAGCGAAAAATCACATCAGTGCAAAAAGGATAAAAATCATATTTCTTTGCATAAACTTTTTCAAAGACATAACAATAATAATAATACATCACTGCAGTTGATAGCTGCTTCTCTTCATTCTTTGGGCACCTCAACATTTTTTATATCAGAAAGTGAGGGGAGCAGCTAATATTTAAAGTGTCTGTTTTTCTTGAAAACCAGCCTATATAATCCTAGCCAGGGATTCCCCAAATGAAGACATTTTTCACTGGAAAATATTGATTTACAAACAGAAATGTGTTGTAAGAATGCTCTGGAGTCCATTGACTTCTGTAAAAGCAAAAAAACATAAAATAACTTATCCTGCTCTCTTCAATGATTTCCAAGCAGCTTTCTTGGAATGCTAGGCCTTGAGAATCATAGTTTCTTCATCTCCTCACTACAAGTGCCTTCCAGGTCCTCTGTCTCTTGCCAAGTCATCCTGAGAATTTTCTAGCTCAGGGTAGGTGGATAGGGGGGCCACAGTTGCAAGAGATACGAATGCAGGTGTTTGATGCTGTGGAACAGACCTACAGAAACTGGACTGTGCTGAGGTCACAAGATTCCCGCTGAGGTCACAAGGTTCCCACTGTTTCAGTGGTATGGTGCTATTCACTTAGCTCATGGTACTAATTGTAGTTGACTAAATATTGTCTTTAATTATTAATTGCTTTTATTTTATGAAGTTGTCTTTTTTTGTGGTTTTTTGTTTGTTTGTTTGTTCCCCCCCCTTCTTCCTCTTGAACTTCCTGCTATCCTAGTATTCCTTCATTCAGTTAAATGCAAAACAGATGGTTGAACTAATTATTTTTTGCTTTCTATGTCTATGTTGCTCTTATAATCCAGATTCCTTGCTTTGCTTGAGAGGAAGATAAATATTAAAAAAACCCAACAATTCAGTCAATAAATTTTGTCTTGATTTTTAGTTTCACATACCCTTTGAAAACACGATGCATCTCCTAGGAGACAGTGAGCACTAGCAAGGAAATAAAGTGTACCTCTTTGTGAGCCAGTACTAGAAAAACTGTTATTAATTTTGTTTATATTAACAGTAGATGCAAAGATCTACCTCATTTTGTTTTCATGACCTAAAAAAAAGGATACCACTTCCTCTGAGAAATGGTAATATCAAATGTTAGTGAATTGAATCAGACATTTTCTTTTCATTGTTTATTTCAAAATGAACACCTTGTGTTAGTAAATACACTACTGTTATTAGTGAACACCAAGTTCTGCTAAATATAAAATTTTCAAACATTTTCATAATTTTTTTTAACTAAAAGCATTAAAACATATGGAAAATGTAGAAAATAAAAAAGATGAGATATCACATGCTTTGGGGGAAAAATCTGAAATAGACTTTTTTAATAACACACTTCATTTTAAAAACACAGAAGTGCTAGTAATATTAATTTTTTTTTTAATTTTCTTTAAAATTCCAGTAGGAATCCTAAAATGAAAATACAAAGTTATACATCATTCCTTATTTCTTTTTCTTTCAGTAACTGACCTGCAGTTATTGGCCACAACCCTCACTGACAAGGAGCTTCTTTAAAATTACCTATTTGGACAATATTTTGGTCTTATGACTAGGAAGTCCACAAAGCATTTACACTCCTACAATATGAATGCTTCTGTAAATAAGAAATAAGGATTTCACTGCTAGTGAAGAAATTAGCAGCTGAAAAAATGCTGCCAAATTTTGTCACCACAAAACTTACTTTAATTTTGTGGATCACTGTTCAGTGATTTTTGTTACATAAACAGCAGGGTAATGAATAAAAATTAGAGAAAAGTATTTTCAGATGGGGAAAAAAAACCCACATTCTGTTAATAAGCTTGGTTGGTGTGAGAAAATGTGGTACAGTTCTGTCTTGTTCATGCTTGGAACAGCTAAATATTTTAGGAGAAGATTTTAATCAGAAACAAAAGTCAGCTACAGAGGTTTACACAGAGCAGATTCACTGCTACATGTAGAAAATATATAACAATATGATACGGCCTATTGTCAGAGCTATGGGGTGAGTTCTCCAAATGGTTTCCATTTACACCACCTCACGATTTTAGAATAAACATGACTAGCAATAAGCACAGTAGTCTATAGCTTTCAGAACAAACTTGTCTAAATGGTTACAGAAAATGCAAAAGTTTTTACAGGGGGAATGTTAAGATTTTGCCAGTGTTCACAAGCACTGATGACAACAGCAAAACATGAGCTAGTATAAACAAAAAAACTATCATAATCATTCACATTTTAAATAGTTTTATATTTCAATGATATGAATTTACAGTTGTGCATAATACAGGTTGAAGAATTCTTTTCTTTGAACAATATAAAAGAATATCAAACCTTGATTTAGAAATTTAGAAATACGAAGAATATTTTATGGGCAGCTATTTTACTGGCCTGTTGTACTCATCGTTTAAAATATGACTTTATTTATAGTCTGAGATGATGTAATTGCTATTTGCAAATCTTGAGTCTTGGTGAGATGGACTGTATGACTTCTCAGCTGAGTATTGTATCATTTCATAAACACTGATAACAGGTGCCAGGTTGTGGGAAGTTGGCAGGGAGTGAATGAGCCTGTTTAGCAGGGAAACGCTTCCAGATTTCACTGTTTCTGGGAGGTCATTAGAGAGGGATTCACAAGAAGAATTGAGAGTCTGTAGCTTACATGAAGTCCAAAAGACTCTGAGATGCAGCTAGCAGCCAGCTAGGTTTCTTCCTAAGGACTAGAGGCAGTTACAGAGATTTTTTTCCCTCTTGTCAGCTAATCAGGTGAGCAAGGGGTGGTGCCAGGGCCATTTGCAGGAGATTTAGAAGAGCTGACTAAGCATCTCTCACCCTCTTATCAGTTGAGTAAGGGGCAGCACCAGGACCATTTGCAGGAGAGTTAAGCTGCACCAAGGGTGGTTTAAGTTGGACATAAGGAAGAAGTTCTTCACCGAAAGGGTGACTGGGCATTGGAATGGGCTGCCCAGGGAGGTGGTGAAGTGACCATCCCTGGAGATGTTTAAGGAAAGAAGACTGGATGTGACACTTAGTGCCATGGTTTAGTTGACAAGGTGGCATTAGGTCATAGGTTGGACTCAATGTTCTCAAAGGTCTTTTCCAACCTAGTTGATTCTGTGATTCTGCAGCCTGGAAATCTCCTTATTTGACCAAGAAAAGGACTTATGAGGATGAAGAACTGTTTACAGACTGTTTCTAATCTTCCATTATTTAAAAAAAAAAAAAAAAAAAAAAAATTATTTATTTATTTATTTATTTATATTGTGTTTTAGGCATATTTATGCATATTATACCTTCTCAGTATAACTTCCAGGAAATCTAACTTTACAGATCTGGACTGCAGACTGTAAAGCTAGAAAATCTTCCCTTAACAGGAGAAAAAGCTCCTTACTTTAAAAATATGATGTGGCTAAATATAGAGGTTATTCCAGAAAGGGAAAAATTCACTCCTACCCTTTTAACCCATCTCACAGACTTCACTGCCAGATTTCACAATAAGCCCACAATGGGTCCACCATTTGTTTTGGGGAAAAGGCAGAGTCAAGATTTTAAGTGATTAATTGTGAAACAGTATTTCAAATATTTAGCTTCAATTTCTCAACCGAATACATTTTTATTTATTCAATATACGTAAGAGAAAAAGCTTGAACCAGTCTGAAGATTTTTTGAAACATTTTTGTATATGTTCTGAAATTTTCTTATGCTTTATATTTAGATAAAAATAGCTTCATCTGATATTATTCCAGTGTCTATTCTGTGTCATACATACATAAAACAATTCCAATTTATTTTAATAGACTAGTATCAGTTAAAACGAGGAACATTTTTTCTGTGTTTTGTTTAAGAATTGCTTCTCTCGAGTCTTAAATGCTACCATCCTTTAGACCTGTTTCTAGGGTTTGGCGTATTTTTTAATTGGAAAATTTTGGATTCAGACATTTGAAATTACCAAATGAATCCTTTATTTTTTAAAAAGGCTTTCAGAAGAAAACTTATGCTATAAGTAGATAACTAACCAAGAGTCAATTATTTCATATATTCCATGTAGTTTTAGATTTAGCAATGCCACCAAGTGAGATCTCAATCGGGTTTGTAATGACTTGACACTGCATGCTGGGTTTGTTACTAATGCAGTTTTGATTCTTCTGCTCTCTTACTGCATTGACTTCATGAGGCACTGAAGACAATTTAGCCTTGCTAATTTTAAAAAATTTTCTCCAAATGCACCTAGAGTTAATAATATTTTTAATATATATTTTAATTATGAAGCTAAGTATGATGTTCTTGATTCTTTGCAGACTGTATAGTAAAAATTATCTCTTCCAAATGCAGAAATCCAGTTTATAGTCATGCGTTGTTTTTCATTGTTTCTTTTATGAACAAAATTTTATTGTTTAATATTATGTACAGTGGGAGTTTTTCTAAATAATACTTTTCTAAATAATAATGATATCTTAATAAATTGTCATTTTCCAACTTCCTTTTTCTTACTATAATACTGTTTATAGTGTAAATTTCTGTTTGTGTTAGTACTTATCTGTTCACTGTTTTGCTATTTCTCAATACTTTTCAAAACAGATATGTGTAATTTTTTCCCATTATAATACAGATAAAGTCAGTTAAATAAAATACAGTCTTAGAAAGTGCACATGATTTATCCCTTAATATTCTCTCTGGCAGCTAACCTCAGTCAGCATGAAGTATTTTCTGTTTCTAAGACAGAGTGAAAAAAGCCTGATATAAAAAATTTGATAAAAGATAAAATAATGTCCTCTTCCCTGTTGAATGCCTCTCCAATCGTGTTATTATTGATAATTGCGGTTACTGCAACTATCCCCTGGGTGTGGGAATGGGGAATATTTAAGGTTTCTTGATATATAGCCAGAAGCCTGACTTTGTATTTGCCCTAAGGGCTACTGTCAAAAGACATAAAGAGAAATCCAGAATTTCATTTACATATTGCTAATTTATTTATATTATTTGCTTATTTATGTAAAGCCTTATATTTTAGTCTGACTAAATTTATTGACAAAGCAATAGATTTCTTTGGGTTATTTTTTGTTTTAGTATTTTTTTCCCCTCTGAAAAAATAAAGTTTCTGCCCCTTTCTGACTCACATCAATCATGGAACCTTGGGATTTGATTATTATGACGACTTTTGAATTTGAATTTTATTACAATATGTAAATTATTCTTGATACTATTTTTAAATGCTAGCCTGACTGCTATATGACACAAGTTCTTGGCTGTCAAAGCTGAATTCAAGGTGCCTTATTTACCTTGCCTAACTCATATGAAATATGAAGCTGCTCCCGTCAGGGGAAATGCAGTGTTTTGGGGAACATCTTGTCCTAAAAGGAGCAGTGAATTTTTCCTCAAAGCAGACAAAATGCAGAATGCAATGGGGCTCCATGAAGCTCCTCAGTGACAAGTCTACCTGCATGAGTGTCTGTACCTCACATGTGACTCACATGCATCGGCAAGCATTAAGGAATATTGCATGAAAGCCCCTGAGATTGCTTATCTTAATATTAAAATAGAACATCAAATGATAGTTATTTAAATAGTACAGTAAGTTGTAGTGAAAGTATTAATCAAATAATTATGGGGCAATGTCCAGTGAGCGTTGTAGATTTTATTATGCAAAATCAACATAATATCAAGTAAATCAATGTCTAATAAGCTAATAAGGAAGGGATGAAAAACAGTGTTATATAATATAGTATATTAAATTATACTAGTGCAAGAAAAATGTTCAGGACTAGGTATCATAACAATGTAACTACTAGAAAAAATTATTCAACTCACTTTTTTATAATTTTCTGTACAGCCATCAACCCAAAAGATTTTTTTCCCAGATATACCCAGTGTGAAGTAATCACTAGACTCACTGTTTTACCTAATGGCTTTCCTATAAACTTGCTCAATACTTGGGTTGTTATTTATCCCCAGATGGCAACTAAGATCACAGCCTCTCACTTACTCCCCACTACCCTCCCACCACACTGGAATGGGGAAGAGAATTGGAACGGTAAAAGTGGGAAAGCCTTGTGTTGATATAAAGACAGTGTAATATGTAAAGCTGTAAAGCAAAAGCTGAGCACCAGGAATTGATTCACCACTTCCTATGGGCAGGCAGGTGTTCAGCTATCTCCACGAAAGCAGGCCTTCAAAACACATTAACAGTGACTTGGGAAGACAAAACACCTTCACTCTGAATGTCCCCTTCTCTTCCCCCACCTTTATGTGCTGAGCATGATGCCCTGTGGTATGTCATATCCTTTTGGTAAGTTGGGGTCAACTGTTCCAGCTGGGTCATTTCCCAGATCCTTGCAGATCGCCAGTCTTCTCTCTGGTGGGGTGGAGTAAGGAAAAGACCTTGACTCTGTGGACACTCTACTCAGCAATAACTAAAACCTCCCTATGTTATCAAAATTGATACCAGCACAAACCCAAACCCCAGCCCCATACTAGTGACTATGATAAAACTTAAAATGGGCACAGCTTACCAGAATTAGCACTGTTCTACTATCCATCATTTGTGGTGCTGTATTTACCCACTGCTTTTCTTACTAAATGTATGCCTTCCACATTGCTCCCCCTGCTTCCCCTGCCCCTAGCCCTGGCCACTCCCTCCCATTGTCCCTATTGGTTCCAGTACACCAACTCTGCCCATTTACCACCCCTGAGCCCCTGAGAACCTCCCCCCGGCTTCCAGACCACGGGTCTCGCTGCCTCTGGGAGCCAGCTGGTCACCATGTGACAATAGAAGTTCTTCTGAGGTTGCCATGAGGGACCCTTCTTCCGTCTCCTTTACTGTCACCGTGTTGTGGAGCCCAGCTAGCCAGAGCAGGGGAGCGGGGCTGTCCGGAAGGACTACGGGAGAGCAGAACTGCTGCTCCATCCTAAGCAGCCCCGATGCGCTCTCGGAGAAGGCTGTGGCTTGCTAAACCAAACCAAGCAAAGCAACAATCCTTCTCCTATAAATAGTATTGTTAATTCAGCTAGGTGCAAATTGTAAATAATTTAAGTCCACTTAAATGTTTATTGACATCGGCAACTTTTGAACAAAACATTTCCATTTCCATGGAAAGTTATATTTATAAGTAATACGTACTGTGGGTGTCTATCTTATATTCTGCTAACTTTAATATTTCTTAGAAATAGCTGAGCTCTGCAAAGACAAATCTGTTTGTGTCTCTAAGGTTTGCACGTAAAGCTCCATGCAATTGATTTTTGTGACAGTCCGTTGTTGTATGAAACATCATCCTGAAGTTCTGTTCTGTAAACTCAGCCCTCTTCTGTTTAGAAATTAAGTCTAAATGTTTGGAGTCTTTTTCTTTTCCTTTTTTTTTTCCCCTACTATGGCAGTAATCTCACATATTGGGATTACACCCAATAGCACTGTTTTATAGCTCTGCCTGTGAGGTAATCTGGGAAGTAGGAGAGAGAAAAATAGCAAGAGGAATCTTTTCTTCTGACACCAGTTGATATATGTGGAGTTGCACAGAAGTAAATCATTATGTAGGTTCTTTTCTTATGGTTAAATCATGTGATATAGATTGACTGTAGATTCATTTCAGTTATTAAAGGAACAATATCTGGAAAGACAAACACTGAGAGGTTGGGAAGGAAAGTGGTGCTTTTTCAGTTCACTGTTAGCTGAATCCAGAAATATATACTTTATGGAAAACTTTAACTGCTCACCAGGGTGATGTGGATGATCATGAGAAAGTTGGAATCGGTCAAGTGAGCCACATCAGAAAAAAGCCATAAAATAATTTTGTTTTTCAGATACAGGTGAAAATCTGAATATAGTAAAGAAATAAAATACATCACTACTATGGGAGCAAATAGAGAGTTATAGAGAATTAAATACAATATAATGTCAGATTAGAGACTAGCAGAGAAGTTTTAATAGAAAATAGTATAATTCAAACTGACAGGCATAGGAATTTCTGATGAGTTCATGAAGTGGGGATAAGCTTAAATTTAAACACAGGTGAGCAACATGGCAATTTCCATTCAAATTTGATGATGTGAATAGAATATGATGACCATATCTTCACATTTCAGCAGGGGAAAAGGCTTCCTTGGCCCTCTCAGACTGAGTAGCCTGTCTTTTTAATCCACTTTATTCTTATTCTATATAGATGTGAATTGAGTTTATGTAAATTATCCAAATGATTCACTGTACATTTCTCCAGCTAACATATGCAGGCAATGCTAAAAAAAACCAAAACAAAAACAAATCACAAAACCAAACAGGAACAAAACAAAACAAAACAGGAGAGTAGTGTCTCTAAAACCTGCCCTAGCAATTCAGTACAGCTGGAGCTGCAGAAAGGTCTGCTGGAGAGCCTCTTCTTCAGCAGATACTAAAAATTTGTTCATGTAGGACCATGTAATAAGTGAATCATAAGACTTAGGGCTCCAGAACAATTTTTTTTTCCTAATTAAATGAGTTATATAGGTAAGAAGAAATTAATATCATTTATGATGCAAGTAGAAATTCTGTATCTCATTTTTATATGACTTTGAAAATCCTTATAGCCAAGATTCATTTTACACAGAGAGATTCATCCTATTAATTATGACCAGGCTACCTCCCACTGAAATTCACTATTCATCTACAAAAGTAGACGTATTGTAAATTGTATATACTTTTTCTTGATTAATAATAATGTGTGAATTTTGGTCCTGACATCAATTTTTTTCATGTGTTATTGCTAATATACTAAACATAAAATGATTATTTGAAATTATATGATTTTAAAGTTTCTACATTTTTGTGACATATGGCAATCAACTGTCTATCAACTCTGATTTATTTCTAGACCAGAAAAAAAAATAAACTAACTTCTTGGAGTTCTAAACTTCTTTTCTTTTTTAAAAAAAGCATTTAATATGTCGTATAAATGAAAAAAAGTGAATAAATTTTATTGAGCATTATAAACTCAGCTAAAGGAAAAGGAAATTAAACACATCAAAAAGTTGCTGTCCCTTTGTATTTGAACCTCTTTTTTCATACAGACAATTTTCTATTATCCTTCATAAAAGGAGAAAAGAGCCAACAGCACAACTTACTGAAGAAATGTGAATATAATAAATTCAATAAATTAAATTATTATTCCATCTAATAATATTCAAGGTAGACTTGAATGAAACTTCTTCCACATCTCCTTTCAGTCAGTTAGACAGGTGGTTTATTTGGGGATTTTTGTGCCTAGTATCTGTAGTTTAAATTATGGCTGGCATATAAAACATATTTGTTAATTAGTACATGAAAAATAATAAAAAACATTGATATATGAACATGCTGCATAAATATGCTGCATTTCCTTAAGATTTTCCTGAGACTTTGTTCTGCTATTTTAAGAATTCTGAGTTGAGAAAAAAAAAATTAAAAAGAGAGAGAATTAGGTCTCCATAGATAGTTCTATAGTTGAGAAAAAAAAAATTAAAAAGAGAGAGAATTAGGTCTCCATAGATAGTTCTATAGTTGAGAAATTCCATTTAAAAACACATTCACAAGAGTAAATGCAGTCCATTATGATTATTTTGTGAGGGTGGGGTCATCTGGATTCTGGGAAGTAGAACAGTGTACCTCTCTTGAGTGTTTATACACTGACACATGCAGCATAGGGAAAAAAATGTGCAGAACTGTGAGGACTCGGGGGTCAGAGTGCTGTGGCAAGGCTACCAATTCTTGGAACCATGAGAATGGGATAGTACAGCTGACATGGTTGGAGTGCTGCTGTGGATGGCTGTGAGCTTTGTAGGAAGGAGAGGCCAGGAGGGCAAGGAACGAAGTTGTCCTTTATCTAAGAAACCACTGGGAGTGTGTGCACCTTTGCCCAGAGGTACATGGTGCACCAATTGAGGATTATAGGTGGGGAATAAAGGGCAAACCAAGGTCTGTGTGCCTGCTACAGACCTCCTGGGCAGAAAGAACTGGATGACAACTTCTTCAGACAACTGGAAGAAGCCTCACATTTCTGGGCTGTGGTCCTCATTGGGAAGTAAGACCACTCTAATACCTGTTCAAAGGACAACACATCAAGGCACAAGCAATCCAGGTTTCTAGAGTACACTGATGGCAAGTTCCTAATACAGGTGATAGAGGGGATGAAAAAGGAAGACTAGCTGCTGAACCTCCTGCTTACAAATCAGAAAAACTGTTCAGGAATGTGAAGGTCAGAGGCAGTGTATATGACAGTGATCATGAAAGAGTAAAGTTGAGAATTATGAGAGGAGGGAACAAGGTAAAAAGACTAATAACATCCTTAAATTTAAGGAGATGGACTTTGGCCTGTTCAGATGTCTGCTTGAAAGAACCTCGATGAGAAGAATTCTGTCTCTGACTGCCTTATTTGGGTTCCCCTGCCAGCCGTTGTGCTGCTTGCCAGCTGTTGTTAGTGGAGAGCAGTCTTGAATCATATAATCTCACTCTTTTTATGTTCTAATAAGAAGATTGATGTATATATTAACTGGTAAGAAGATAGCAAACATGAAAATGCATGGAAAAAGGTCATTTTCCATGGTTCTTTTAAAGCAAATAATTTTTTTTCCTACCTCACCTAATTTCGTTGCTAGTTCATTGGCAGTTAGCCACTGCCAGTATAACTGGTGAGATAATTTGGGTGGTGCTATCCACAATGTTCTACACATATTTGTTGTGGTAGAACAGAAGAAATTCAAAGAGATTCCTCTCCCTGCCTGTCTCAGTAATGTCTGTTCTTCCCATCTTGCAACTGTACAATAAGAAAGGAGATTTCCCTATTATATTTCGAGCTTTTGGGGATCAGCATGGCATCTTATTGTTGTCATTAATATTTGTGCCAAGTTTCTGATGCTCTGTTTTTCACACGTTACCCAGCCAAAGAATATACAAAGGCAAATACATGCCCTATTGAAAAGAATTTCCCATTTTCAAATTTCTCCATCACTGTCTTTCCCAAGTTGGCAGCATAACTATTGTCTGCCCTGTCTTTTTCATGAACCCTGTAGAAAATTGCTGTAGGCACTTCTGCATTGTCTCCACTGTGCCAGCAGTGATCACACCTATTTCATGATGCCATGGCAGATAGTCATTCACTGGGAGCACTGACTTTAACCAGAACTACTTCAATTACTGCTTCTCTGCAAAACAAAGAGAAGTAAATGCCAAAAAACTGGGAGCAGGAATTTGTTTTGAAAAAACAGCCTCAACCATAGCCAGTTGCCACATATTATAGGTCCAGAGAACCACCAGGGCCACATTGCACTTAAGGCTCTGGCAGACTATTCCATTCAAGATCCATGACTATTGCTATGTATTTTGTTGATATTAAAGGGGAAAAAAAAGTTGCATAAGTCTTGATTTTTGACTGCTTTCTGGACTGTTCACAGGACTTTTTTAGCCTAGCTCTGCAGATCTGTAGCTGTTCTTTTCCTGCCCATATGGGCCTCTTTCCTGCACAATAGATCAGCCCCAGATCATGCCTTCCATTCACTTAGACATGCTGAAAGAAATTAATCTGCTGGACAAAAGAAAAGCAACAGAGATATTTGCAGATAGATATAAATATGCTATGAATTAAAAATCCGTGGGGACTGGGGACCAGGATGTTTGAAGTCAACCCCCATAGGAACATGTCAAGTTTGCCCATCACCTGCTACCATCTACATTAGCTCTTGTATGTTTTTCTTCTTATGCTGAATGCAAGCATGGATTAAATCCACTGAGGTGTCTGAGGACTTCTGCTTTGTTTGTTTCTTTGTTTGCTTTGGCCTACTCTGCTCATTCTTTGATTGTATGTATACACTAGATAGGTAAGAATATCCAGCAAATCTAAGGTACAGTACTGGATGTAATGTCAGCAAGAAAAGTATACTGGAAAATAAACAGCCATGTGGAGCAAGACAAAGTTATGGGAAGGAATTCGGAGGAATTCAGTTTTTGGGACTGTTCAGAATATTCAATGTGCCATTCAGTTGCTCTTCAAATCTTATCTGGTGCCATCTACATGCCCTGAGTATTTCACCTGGTTTCTGTCACAAGTGAGTGGTTACGCCACTTAAACAAGCACCATCAAAGATATTGGCAAAAAGCAGGTTTTAATATAAATTTGTGAAGGTGCAATTTTAACAGAATTCAAAGATGAGGTTCACTCTGTTATACATAAATGAAGCATACAAAAAAATCTGAGAAGAATTTCATACAATATTTCTGGTTATTCATTAAATGAATTATAGTATAAATACAGTCCATAAAATAATTTTTAAATTTTTTCTCCTAAAATGTTTTTTTGTTAAGTAAATAATTCCTCAAGGTCTTTGTTCCTGGCTCAGGTCAGAGGACCAGCACTTTGCATACCAACAGGGTTAGTATGTTATCCTTCTTGTAATGGAGACATGATATAGAAACATAGAATCATAGAATGGCCTGGCTTGGAAGGGATCTTAATGTTCATCTAGTTCCAACTCAACTGCCATGGGCAGGGACACCTTTCCCTAGAACAGATTGCTTACAATTCCATCCAATATGGCCTTGAACAGTTTTGGGGATGGGGCATCCACAACTTCTCTGGGCAACCTGTTCAGTGCCTCACCACCCTCACAATAAAGAATTTCTTCCTAATATGTAATCTAAACCTGGTCTTACTCAGTTTGAAGTTATTCCCTGTTTTCCCATCCCAGGGCATGCTCTTGTAAATAGGCTCTCTCCATCTATCTTATAGACTCCCTTCTGGAAGGGAGCAATTAAGTCATGTCACAGCCTTCTCTTCTCCAGGCAGAATCCCGATCCTATTTCTCCCAGCCTTTCCTCATACGAGAAGTCTTATCAACTTGGTGGCCTCCTCTGGACTCACTCCAACCAGCTGATGTCTTTCCTGTGTTGGGGAGCTCAGAGCTGGATGCAGGCTGCAAGTGCACGTTGATTGGTCATGTCCAGCTTCTCATCCACCAGCAGCCGCAAGTCCTTCTCGGCAGGGCTGCTCCCAGTCTGTTCATAGTAGCAGTCCAGATTCAGCATATCTGTATTCTAATAACAGATTATAGGTGTGGCATAATATATTACCTCATTCTGCAAACTTTCAGAAGTTGTTCTCTTTAATGAGGTTTTCTTCCAGTACCTGAGAAGATCTAACCCTTGACTCTAGCTGGAATTATAAGGGTGGACAAATCATTAAGTGGACAATTTCTGTTCTTGCTGATTCTCACAGTTCATACTGGGAAATCAAAAGTAGTATTTTCTTTTTCGGTTATAGAGACACATATGTCTTGAGCTCTGAAGCAACAGGCATCGAGACACCTTAGGGAAGAAAAATCTTTCTGCAAGAGAAAGAAAGAATTGAACCTAAGTGAATGAATTTACAGAAGGGATGTATTCTCGCAAATGAGGGCAGCAACTTCTTGTTGATGTTAGAGGACTAGATTTTTGACAAAAGACAAGGAAGTTAGGATGCAAAAGGCCTGTGGCATACCAGGTTCTAGTCACAAATGATAAGTGCATGATGAAAAGCATGTTGAACAAGTCAGCCCTTCAGAAAGTTTAGATCAGTTTTGACTGTGAGAAAGCTTTTACCCATTTTGTTTTTGCATCAGTGCTTTGATCAAATAGCCTGGTGCCATGACTGAATAAATTTTAAAATGAACTTAACAGCTCAAGGAACTACGACCTATTTTGTAAATAATACCAAAGCCCCTCATTCTTGCATCTTCTTATAATATTAATTTCTGATCAGTTAATACCTTAACTTCATTTCCAGTAACCTATTTAATCACATTCAAGGCTGCAAAGGTTTTATATACATATAGTTTAGCTTCATATTTATTTTTTCCTTATCTGCCTTAAAGAAAAAAAATTAACTAGTGCAATAAATTCTCTAGGCTCCCATTATTAAGCATGTGTATAAGGTTTAAAATGCCACTTTTATTTTCATTTTCACTTACCAGTACTGAACTATGGACTTGGTCAAATAAAGTTAAAATGCAATTTAATTGGAGAAAAGCTTCCTTCCCAGCTCCTGTGACCTTAGATTAAGTTGATTTTATTACACTCATTAAAACCTGAGTAAAAATTTGGTTAAGATTATGAAGCTGTTGAAAATCCTGGATGAACATGGATGCACTTAAACCCTTCTTTTTTTCTGGAATACCTGGGAGCAAAAGAAAAATTGTTTCTGATTTTTTTTCCTTTCATCTGTTCACCTTTGCTTTCCTTCTGTATAGTAATCAAAATATGCAGCGGTCCTAGGAAGACATACATTATACATGTTGGAACACAGCCCTTCTGAAAACTCCAGCAGCGATTTATAGAAGGAAAACACCAAGAACCACTTTCTTTGCACCCTTAGTAACCTCAGCAGTCTTCCCCTTGCTAAGACATCTTATCAAGTCTTCAATATTGTCTAGTTCTTACAGAGGGCATAAGCCAGGTTTTGTGTAAAAACCTGTAATCTGATTACAGTAACATTATTATAAACTGCTTTAAATGTTTTTTGATTTGTTTTTGTCACACATTAATACACCTTCAACTTTTCTTTAATTACCTGTGACTTCCCGGTAACATCAGCAGAGCAGGCCCTTGATCTTTTCTTTATCTGTTGCTCTAAGAAAGACTAGAGATCCACCCTTGTATCCTGGAAAGCCTACCAAAGCAGCAACCTGAAGGAAGCATTCTTTCATCTCCTGCTTAAACAAGACAAAAATTAAATAAAAAAATACTTAAATACAGAAAATCTGACAATAGGAAAAGAGCCACAAGGAAAACAAAGGGAGCAGGAAGGAGAAGTCCATAAAAAGCTTCAGGCAGACCCTACAAGACTGGCAAAGCTCCAATCCTCTGAAATAGAAAAATCAATTAGATACACCAAGCAGAGATTTGATGCACTAGGGAAGAATGGAAAAAACCCTGTTCTACACAGAGACAGAGACTGAAAGAAGTAGATATGCACCCACATCTTTTTCATCAGAAGCCAGTTGTGGCAGATCCACACTGATCACTCAAAAACCCACAATCAGATAGTTGTGGTGTCTGCGTGACTCTCAATAAATTCATGTTTCCATATTTCAAACCCTGACATGAAGGTATTCCATGCAGCCATCAAATGCCTGCATTCTCAAATCCACAAAAAGACAAGCTGAACTCTTTGTCTGCAAAGGAGGTGGTAATAAAGGTAATTAGATCAGGAAGACTGAAAAATCACCCAGCTCCTGGTAGTTGTATACTGTGCAAAATTCTCTTTAACTTCTTTCCCTACTCAGAAGCTGTACAGAGCCATGTTAGATCCATCAGCCCCTGAAACTTAGACAATAACAAAATCTTGGACAGGAGCTCAGACAATAACAAAACTTGTGGATGATTGTTCAGTCAGGTCTCAGAAGGAACTGAACGAAGAATTTGATATTAATAACTGACCTACTGAATTTAGCCCCCTTCTACTTATTTAGAAGAGCTGCAAAGAAATGTTTTAACACCTAATTTTAAATAAAGGCTCTGGAAATGGAATTTAACGATGTAACCTTAGGAGGAGCTCAGGGATAAAGTGGTGTCTGTTTATGGCTGTGGATAGTAAATTATCACAGGCTTGAGACATCTAATGCTTCCTGAAACTCCTTGGGGTAATAGTGAGAATTCATCCTTTACCCAGTATGGAATTTTGCATAGAGATGCCACTAGTTCTTTGTTAGAACTCTTTGTGGAAGAGACAAATGCACAGATTAAGATGCAAACTCAGCAGCTAAGTTCCCTGGGCAGAACATAGTTATCTACAATCTCCCATGGCGCTAAGCAGGTCATCTGTTCCTAAGAAGCAATCTTGTTAGGTGTCAAAGCTCTGCATCAGCAAAAAAACATACTGCACCAATTGATGCAACTGTTGTCTTTTTCGTAGAGCTGTTAGAGGTTCATGGTTTAGGTACTGTCAGTGCTGTGTTCCCCCATGGGCACCACTGGCTAGGCATGCTCGGAGCAAAGCTAATGTATATTGACAACACTGAGTTTAGCAGAAAATGCAAGTCACAATCCATTTTATTCAAAAGTAGGGACAGACATCCTTATGGCATAGGTCTTCCTGCCTTGTGAGCAGAAGCAATTTCTGAAATAGGTTTAATAGGAAAGCAAGCCACAGCAAACAGTGCAATTTTGCAGTATAAGCATTCTTTTTGAGAAGGAGAGAGTGAATCTCACACCCACGTTATGGATTCTATGTGGTTTTATCTAATATTTGCCTAACTTGTAGTATATGAAAAACATCTTTGGCACACAAAAAAAAAAATTCACAATTTTTAACTAGATACCCAAATATTTAGGTTTCTTTGTTGAGCTTCCTCTGTATCTGTGGTGGGTTACCCTTCATTGGCCACCAGGTACCCACAAAGCTGGTCTATCACTCCTCTCCTTGAATGGAAAGGGGGACAGATAATATAACAGAAGGCTTGTAAACTGAGATAAGGGTAGGGAGAGATCACTCACCAAGTATTATCACAGGAAAAACAGATTCAGCTTGGAAAAATCAGTGTAATTTATTGTCTGTTAAACAAATAAAAGTAAATCTTAAAAACACCTTCCTCCTACTTCTCCTTTCTCCCCAGGCTCAGCTTCCCTTCCGATTTTTCTATCACCTGCCTTTGAGTGGCACAGAGGGATGGGGAATGAGGGTTGTGGTCAATTCATCATACATTGTCTCTACTGCTCCTTCCTTCTCATATTTTTCCCCTTCTCCACACTCTCTGCAATCCTCCATGACCTTCTCCAATATGAGCCCTTCCTACAGGCTGCTGTTCTTCATGAACTGCTCCAGCATGGGTCCCTTCCATGGAGTACAGTCCTTCAGGAGCAGACTGCTCCAACGTGGGTCCTCTGTGGGGTCACAGGTCCCTGCTCCAGCATGGGCTCTCCACAGGACCATAGTCTCCTTCAGTGTGCAACCGACTGCTCTACCATGGGGTCCTCCATGGGCTGCAGGTGGATCTCTGCTCCACCATGGACCTCCATGGGCTGCAAAGGGACATCTGCCTCACCATGGGCTGCACCACGGACTGCAGCGGAATTTCTACATCTTAATGTCTTAAGATAAAAATGAAATGGTAGCAGGAATGCGCTTTACACTCCATACCATATAGAATCAAAAATCAGGAAACATTACAAGGAACACTCTACTCAGGCTAACATTTCCAGTCCTCCTCATTTTCCACTTGCATATTGATATCCTATCCAAAATGTACAAAAATATCTTTTGACAGTTTCCTCTTCTTAAGTGCTGTTTAAGTGGCCTCTAGTGCTAACAAATGCATGATTCTTAAGCATGATAATTCTTAGCATTTATTGCAGGTATGGCATAGTATTTTACAACGCTTTGCAAACAATTAATAATCCCTTAGTATGACATTCATTGTGTTAGAAATTGCAATACTGACTCAGTTTTCTATTTCTTTTTCTTTGTTTTTTTCTTTATGGATTATGTGCATTACTTGAATTCATTTAATTGGAATGTAAATATTAAACCAAATATCAGTCAATTAACTCACCAAACACCTTTCAGGATAAGGTCTGACTGGAGCATAATGCACTAAGACTTTTTCTTCCTGCTTTATATTTTTTCCTCAATATCATTTACTCTTTTTTTGCTTTGCTATGTTTTTTTCTTTCTTATTTTTTTTCTTCTTGGCCAAATAAATGGCTGAAGTGAATTTTTTTTGCAGTTAATTGGAATTGATCTACCAGCAGTGAATAAATATTTACTGTCTTCTGTACAGAAATAGGTATCTCTATACCTTCCCATCTGTAGCTTTGTAGAATAAGACCTT
Organism: Corvus kubaryi; assembly: GCF_017639235.1. Lineage (NCBI taxonomy): Eukaryota > Metazoa > Chordata > Aves > Passeriformes > Corvidae > Corvus > Corvus kubaryi. The sequence goes on from NW_024582091.1 coordinate 8,667,200, forward strand.
ACTCATAAATGTGGCAGCTGGCTAGAATAGTTAAAGTATGATTTTTTTTATGACTTGCTAGGCAAGACAGAATAAAAAAGCCCCACATAAGTCATCAGGAGATTAGTTACTTGAGCTTCAGGCTGCAGCAACTTATGTTTCCAACTTTTGTCAAATCTCTTCACCTTCCCCATCTTTCCCACACACCTACATGCTTTAAGAAAAAGAAAGAAAACTTTATCCATTTTTTATATCTTTCAATCTTGAACATTAAATTTGAGCAGTGAACACTGAACACAGTGTTGAAGACAACTATATTGTGCACTCTAATAAATGCAGGGATCAAAAATGGGTTTAATGAGTCAAAATTTAGACCTTGTTGAAGTATTATTTACAAAAAACTCATAATTAAATGCTTACAAAATACAGTGGCCCTGTACATAAGAAATGATCCCAGTCTGCCTTCCTTAGCTTCTTGCTTCATTTGAGACAAATTATACCTGTTGTCAAAATACATTTACCTCAACATAAAACTAAAAATGCAAAGGCATAATGCCATGTTATCAATGCAAACATACATATAAATTAAGGATACTACTTGCCCCTTAATAACCAGTCAAAACAAAATTTTCAGTTAATAGAAGGTGGAATTCCACTGTTGAGTTTTTATCCAAAGTGAAGTTTTCTTTCACCAAGTTTGCACCAGTAATTTCAGATTGAATGCTATAGAGAGTGGAAAATTACTTTTATTTCACGATTACCTGGTTCCCATTTAGGATCTTCTAACACTCTAATTTCAGTTGCTCCCTAAGCAAGTTTAAAAGTTTGTTTCTAGTAAGTAATAAAATATTCTAGAGATCTCTTTAGGAAGATGTTCCACAGAAATGGAACAAGTTTTCAGTTCATTTGTAACTTCTTTTTTTTTTTATTACATTGACACAGAGATTAGAAAGCTATACCAGCAAAAACTTGACAGTGGACTGATTTTAGTTAAGATGGAGTCCATGTTCTCCATGCTTTTATGCTGTCAAATAAACAGTGTAGGAAAAGGCATCTAGAAGTGCCTAGCAATCTCTGCCTTTACTCCCTAATAGAATATTACTTCAACAATTTTTTTTTCTACCTGGTGTATGATATAACAAGTTATTACATGACAGTGTTCTAAATAAAGCCATTGGAATGTATTCATAAGCTTATTTGCTATATAAATGTAGGAGAACCTACGCAGAACCATACAGCACTTCACAAATCAGACATTAGGACACTTATCTTCTTCATTAGCATCTGTTTGGAACACCTTCTTTTTACTGTTAAGAAGGGTCTTTCAGCTGACTGGTCCAAATCCAGTTTTTCCTCTCTTTCTCCCCTCTCTTTGCACACATAGTTTGTCTAAAAGGTCGCTCATCTTTTTTCTCTGCCCTCCTTTGATTTCTTTATGCTCTTTTCAGGCTCTGTATCTACTGCAGATAAACCTATCTCCTCCATGTCTCTCTTCAAACTCATTGTATATTATTTTTATGCACCGGGAGAAATTTTCCTACATAAATCAGTCTAAATAAGACAGCATACTTTTTAAATCCATTCACTGACTTCTCCTTCACTGCAATCCATAATTTAAAGATTCCAGTGATTAATTTTCAGTGTGTAACTCTATCTTCTTCTGTCCAAGCCACTCTGCCCTTCTATCTTGCCTCTTGCATGTTATTTGTTCTTTAGGGAACATAGCACTAATATTCTGGTAGCCCTTTTCTTCAAATAAATGCCAAAATTGCAGTCAGTATGCAACAAAGATCTCTCATGCTGAACACTAATGGGTTGCTGGTCACCTAGACCATGGTACTAGCTAGTAGCTGATATTCTGCACTAACATCTCTCCATCTCTCCCCTGAGGAGCTATTTATTTGTTTTTTGGTTCACCATCTACAAAAGAGAGATTAGATTTGTCCTCTGTATCAAAAATATATTTATAGAATAAATAGATCAGAATGTATAGATCTATATGTACATATTATAGATAAAAGAAAATGTATAGATGTCATAAAACAGGCCTTATGGATATATTAAAATTCAGTTAAAATCTTTCCTTAACACCACATCTGACCCATTTTTTGGTCGGTGTCATGGCAACAAAAAGATTAAATCCTCTATTGCTGTATTTTGAAGTAGAAAATAGCAGCATGTCATCCATTAATCTTCAGTTCTATAGAGGAGGATAAGATGTGTAAATTAAAAGAAACCCACTTGAGATTTCACCTCCTATCTCCTTGTTCCCTGTTTGGAAAAAAAATGGTTTACTAACTCTTGTCCTTTTATGGAAATATAGCAATTAAATATTTATCAAGAATGCATTTTAGAAAGAGAAACTCATCAAAAAACTAGCAAATGGCCCTTTAGAGATCATTTGGATCACCCTGGATCAACCATTAGTTTATTAATTAAACTAGAGATGAAATCTCAGACAGTCTCTCATATCCTAATGAACTGCTCTAACAGTTCTGTTGGACTGTATTGAGTTAAAGGAATAGAGAAAGGAAGAGATCTGTTAATTATTTTGGAATTCTGCTCTCTCTGTGTAGTGGAGTTTCTGTCTTCTCGCCCTTACCAAGGAGCTTCTCAGCACTGGCTCTTTTGTACTTCAAAATAGTATTTCTCCAAGGATACCTGAGGAAAATGCCTGAAAAAGTTATTTCCCCCAGAATTTTCACCTCAATATTTTATATAATTATTCTGACACTTGGCCTTTACAGTCTGGCCACATAGAAGGACTGAAGTACAAATTTCCACTTCCTCCTGTCCTTAGTCATCATTAAAGATTGAATGAGTTTAGTCACTGTTTTCAAATATTTAGATCACTAGTTACAATATCCAAAAAAGTCTGTAAGGAAAACCAATAAAATACATTCAGTATGCTACTGGATGAAGGAAAACACTCCTGGAGTTACCAGCATATGACATAACATTCTCGCTACTTTTCAGTACTAGCATATCCACATAAATCACACTAACACCGACAGCTTCAAGAAGAAACCTGAATTGCATTAGAAAAAAAAATAGGTCTAAGGGTATCATTTTTGTTTTAAAATATCAGCTTTTTTTATAGGAAAATACAAAAGAACTGGGTCTATAGCTTTTCCTTTCTGCAATAACTAGTTTCAGAGAATTAAAAATACTTCTTTTCCATTTACTGCTAGGCCAATCAACAGCAATCTTTACTTCTTCTCTTGATACTCTCCAACATTTCTGCATTGAAACTCACTCAAGCATCTCTAGAGCTCAGAAGCACTTGTTTTCCAAGCAGTGTTCAAAAAATAAGCAGGAAGAAAACCAATGAGAGAGAAAGAGAGAATGAGATTTATAATAGTCCCTGAGACTGAGTCTTGAGAGTGGAACTACAATCATGTCCACCTGAGTGATTTCAGTTCAACAAAGGGCTGGTGGAAATGTTTTCTTAAATTGATTTATTTGAAGAATTGTGGTGTAACATTAAACCACTCTGTGGTCTGTTTTGTTCAGATTTTTAAACTGTGACTGTCTTCAATGAGGTTTTATGTACATTTCTCTATCATACAAAGTGCAAAGCATGTTCTCAGTTCTCAGAGACTTAAAACTGAAGGAGTATTTTAACCCTTCAGTTCTGGCAGCAGGACTTTTTGTTTATAAGCCACTCCTGATAAGTATGTCTATATAAGTGATAAATTTGCCTTAAGAACCCAGGAAACAAGGGAAAATAACCACTTTTCATAGGTCTTCATTTTGGTCAAACTCTCACGGCCTGTGGTATTTTAATAACTGAATGACATTTAGAGGACAGGTTTGCTTGTGCAGTGATGTATGATTGTGTAATAGCTTCTCAGCTGAACTACAGCAGCCTAATGGCTTCAGAACTGTTATCAAAAATCTGCCTGTGTGTGTTTCTACAGTGCGTGTTGAACATCAGGCTGTGAAGCTTTTAAAAAATTTTTATTCCCTAGAAGGAGAAAAAGAAAAGGAAAAAAGGATAACACTTCTGTTATGCTTAGGAAGATTTGTGCTTTTGTAACTGAAAGAAAAAAGGAAGCAGAAGAACAGCTTTACCATAAACATGTACATTTTAAAACATGCTTTTAAATTCAGTTGGGTAAATCTGTTCTTTTATTAAGTAATATTCAAGAATGAAACTGAATTTATTTTACTTAGTCTCTATTGGTTTATGGCCAGAGAGTTTGGGGGATGGGGTGGTTTCCTCCCCCACCTATTTTGTTCTTTGCCTTCACTCTTGCCTGTCATAGGGTGTCAGAATCCATTCTGATGACCTGTTTCCAGATGGTCCTCTGCTTGGCAGATTTGATATGCCACGTCACATAAAAAGCTCATAAAACTGAAGTGGCATTTACTTCGTACAATGCTTTGATTATCAGCATACGTACAGGGAATGGCACAGCATCTCCCTGCCAAGCACTTAGTGCCCACTGGTTCCTTAATCCAAGCTGAGCACATCACAGTTTAACATTTTCAGTCTTTTTGTCACACTTGTATCTGCTTGGCTTTTTTTGAGTCTAAGAACAAACATGTGCAAATTGAAAAAACAAAACAAAACCAAAAACAAACAAAAAAGTTCTATATTAAAAAGAAATGTAATTTTAAATAATGCAACTTAAAACATGAAAACTGAGAAATTTCAAGTGTTATTTCCAGCTTGATTGTTTTTTAATCTTTATTTGTTGTTTGGTTATACCTACATGCTCCAGTTTGGGCAGAACAGCACTATGTAAACTTTGATAGAGAACAGGGCTACTTTCTAAAGAATTTCTTATTTTTCCATCTGAAATTTGAATTAATGGTTCAACAAACAGTATCAGTAAGACAGTTCATTTTGTTGACTTAAGTACTCTCAGCATTAGGGTAGCTAGACCAGCCTGGAATTTTTAAAGTAGTATAATTCACTACAGATATTTTTAAAAAATGTAAGCCCATTATTTATATCGAGAAGCTGCATTCTGAATTACATTCTGCTGCTAGAACAACAGCAGTTTACCCTTTTGTAGATTTAACACAGTTAGTGCCATCTTTACTGGTCTTATTAGGGCAAACAAGAATTAAAACTGCAATGAATAGCTGGCCTTCCCAGTAATTAAAAATACATATATAAGTTTTTATTGTTGGAGTTTTTTTGTTTTGTTCTGGTTTTTTTTGGGGGTGGGATTAGGTTTTTCTTTTTGTTTTTTTGGGGGTGGGAGGGTTTGTGGCTTTGAAGAGGGTACTTCGTGAGGATCTTTTTGTGTGTTGTATAGGTCTGACCTGCAAACCAAGAAGTTTAAATGATGCAGGAGGGTCCCTTTCAAGAAACACATAGATTAGTAGCCCTAAAAATGTGGCTATCTGCCTGCTTCTTTCTCTTTCCATCTGCCTCTTTAGGTCATGAGCAAGAGTTCTAAAAATAACGTCTCCAGTTAGTGGCATTTTAATGTTTCTGTCATTTTACCTTGGAAACAGACATAAATGCCTAATCTGAGGAGATGACCTAGAGTTCCCCAGCAATCAACACAGAAAGAGAAGTTCTCTTGAATACGACTCAGCTCCTAGAAGGTCACCCACATGTTTCTCTCTGTACTCTGTGTGCAGCAACTCGGCATCTAACTGACACATTTCAACAAAACACCTAAAGTTATAGGCAATAAATCCAAGACAGAGAATGTGAAATTTTAAACAAAATTCCAAACTTCTTATTCCTATTGCATTGTGAAACAGCCAAAGAGAGGAAAAAATATTTGTGTCATTGAAATTATGCCATGTCCATGTTTATGTAACTAAGAAAATCTATTATTTATTTATTTATTTATTAATCTGTCTATCACTCTATTTATCTATTTTGAGAGGAACCTACAGGGGAGAATTTTGAGGTCAAAACTAATCAGTTGAGAATTAGAATAGGCAAGAAAGAAATTTAGACTCTCTAATTCCTGACTGTTATGAACATTTTATACTTACTTTTTTAGTTATAGATTCTAAATTAATTACTTTGTGCATCTATTAAAATATGAAAGTGAATCACAGTAATTAAATTTATATTTTCAAAGATAGAAAAATTAGTGATTTTATTTATATGCAATCCCTTTTTATGCAGATAAATCCCAAAATTATATGCTACATTGTTAATTTTTAAAATTTATGTTATTAATGTTGCTATAATCACTGGTTTTTTCTCCTTCAGAACCTGTTGCTATTATATTCAAAAAATTCTTTTAATGAAATTAAGACACATGGCATTTATAGGGACAAGTTCACCAATCACTGTTTCTATAGCTCAGTTAGCAGCTTTGTGTATCCAGGAGATTCTCAGAGAGCCAGAGTGAAACAGCTCAAAAATAAGCATTCTATATTGCCGAGGTGTAATAATGAATGGGACAACAGGAAAAAATAAAAAATAGTGTCTTTAATGAAACTGAAAAACAATACTTGAGCAAGAAGTCAAATATTAGACTAAATTTCTGAGTTCTCAGATAAATGTAAGTTCTTTTGAAATCATGGGAGAAGTTGCTGCTTCAGTTATTGCACTGAATGGAGTAAAAGATCTTTGGTTGGTTAAAGTGGAAGGATTATGGGTTTTTATTTTAAAAATAAGAATGGGTAGCAACACAAGAAATGTTCTCAGCAATGTTGAGTGATCTATGCACAATGAAGTCACCATGTGTCATAGGTTAGCAAGCATAGTCCCGGAAGGGACGTCCTTGCTAAGGGGTGCTTACAGTTTCCTCTGGGAACTGATAGAACCTATCAGCTGGCCAGTTTGAATATGGACAATTCTCTAAGCCACTTAAAGTTGTGATCACCTCTGTGATCCACATTTAAGAATAGGCAAACTCCCCCTCCAAGCTCTCTCTCGTTTCCGGCGCTGGGACAAGTGGCTGCAGGCCCCGTGTGGGGGCCAGCGGGCCCGGCCAGGCCCTGCCTGGGCCAGGCCGGGCCGGGCCACGGCCATCCTGAAGCCATGGACCTGTTCCAGCCGTGGAACCCCCCCCACTGCCTTGCCGTGGGCAGCCGGAGCGGCTCGGCTCTTCCCCCTCTCCACTGCGATAAGAAAAATTCAACATTCCAGCTGCAAAGCTGCAAGGCCGAGGTGAGATTAACCCTTTTATTGCTGTGAAGAGCTGAAAACCTGAGGGAAGAGAGAGAGGAGATGCTTAAAGCTGAAATTCTGTTGTGAAGCTATGATATATCAGAGTATCCTGTTGTAATTTCATGAAGATATGGGGGGTGGAGTGTTCAACTCGTGAGCAAAAGCACCTGCGCTGAGATAGGCAGATGCTGACGCAGCTGTAATTTCATGAGAAGTTTGGACAGGGAGAGATGAACCAGATGAGGACTTTTGCTCCGAACGGGAAAGGAGAAAACCTCAGTCCGTAGAGATGCTCCCAGAGATAGTCCTAAAGATGAAGATGATGAAGACCCTTTGCTCCCAGGGAAGGAGAAGGGCCTCTGTTTTTGTTTCTGAACGGCTCAACCTTAAAATTGTACCCCAAAAAACTTCAAGAGTGGACCCTCGAAGGCAGTTGCGGGAAAAGCTGCAAGTCGGGGGAAAGGACTCACACGCAGGCAGAGAGACTCCTCTTCCTAAATGGACTGAACGATATTTGGAAGTGGGCGGCTGTCTCGTTGTGATAATGTTTTCATAGCATGAGCAAGAAGAGACTTCTCTTTCTAAATGGACTGAACAAGGTTATTATGGAAGTGGTAAACAGACTGAACATCTTAAGGGTTGTCTTTGAACATTGTCAGTGGGAGAAGGGAGGAAGGTGGGGGGAGGAGGAGAGTTCTGAAGGTGGTATGATTTTTTTTCCTTCTTTTAGGTCTGTTAATAAACTTCTTTATATTCTTTCAAGTTTAGTGCCTGTTTTGCATTTCTCCTAATTCTTATCTCACAGCAGATAAACAGTAATGAGTATTTTGGACCAAACCACTACACCATGTAAATACAAGATCAATGCCTCATCTTAGCACCTGTGTTGTTTTTACTATTTGAGCGAATTCAATTCAACATTTCTGAAATTTATGTTGAGGTAACAAATTGCATAATAAAGTACTGTAATAAAAAATGAACTATTTCTCCTTCCCTACTTCTTACATAATTGGATGAACTTAGAAAGACTCACCTTTGTTGCATGAACAAAAAAAAAACCAAACAAAAAACCACAATGCATAGCTAACATTGCCATCCATGCCCATCAATTTTAAGGTAATCTAGTCTTTTCTCTAAAAATCTCCAGTTGTGAATAATAGAAGGCAATCTGATGGTAACTCAGTTACAAGCAGAGAGTAAGAGATGTGTCCTGGGCTTTACTGGTTACGTTCTTGTTGGGAAGAAACACTGTACCTACTGCCTACAGCCACGAGTTTATTTCTCTCTGCATCAGGTCTCACTTGAAAATTCAGCTGTGTAAAAAAAACTTAAACAGTTTTATTCAAGTAAAGCACAACTCTATGTGTGCTGCTACTGGCCCCTCTCTAGATCATTCCTAGTGCCAACAGGTTTTTCTAAGCTGGGTTTGGGATCAAGAGACATACTAGGAATATTCTAATGAACATCTAACACAATTAATTTCTCTTACTCATTCATCCATAAGTTCTTAGTTTAAAAATGAGTATTTAGCCTGACTGATACACTTTAACTCCCTGTGCTGATAATTCCAGATGGAAGAAATACCTGTGGTTATTAATAAATCATTATGCATTGGGAATTTTCCCTTCAACTTAGCTTTTTCTTTTCATTTCCTAAAAGAACTTAGAACTAATGACAGTTGCTCCCAGAATTTTTCCAAAGAACAGCCCACTTTATCAACTGTGTATATAAGAAGAACCTTTTGTTCCTGCCAAAGATAACCATCAGCAGAATAAAAGGCTTAAGCAGGTCTACGGTAGTTTATTTGTCTGTCGGTAGGCAGGCAGCCATGCTTTAACTCTGGCTCATTATAGTTCCCACTTGACATTACCTATCTTTAGTATATCCCTTGTCTTGCATCAGTTATGACTGTCTTCAGGTGCCTCAGGCTTTTCTTAGACTGCTTTCAACCCCTTTTTTTTTCCACTTCATTTCTATTTCTCTCTCTTCTAAATTTTTCATGACTTTAAAATTATCTGTTGACTGTAACTACATGACTTCAGGCCTTTTGGTCTGTTTTACCTGGAAAGACTTTGTGAGTGTATACAACTACTCTACTTCATTATAAATTATAATGTAGTGTCAGATATACCTGTCAACACAACAGTTATTATTAACTTCACAAACAGAAAAAAAGTGCAGTAAGATCTAAGACCCTATATATAGTGAGTGACTTCTAGATACAGAATGAGAAATGTGCAAGCCAAATACCCAAAATTTAAAAAGTAGATTCCAAAACCTGAGGGAGGGATTTCACAACACAATTTTTCTGTTTACAGAATATTTCGCCTGTGAATGCAAAATGGAAGATAAATTACATAGAAATACTTCCATGTTTGTCATACCTACCTAAGGAATAATAAAATACAATTGTGTCAAGAGGCAATCAATGAAAGAGAGAGAAGCAATTTGAAAACTACATCCACCTTTTTTTTTTCACAAAACAAGTATGTATACACATATATATAGATGATAGCTGTGTAATAAATAAAAAAGATTAATATAAACACAAAGATAGTCTAGAATCATACCTACAAAGTCTACTGCTTTTAAAAAGCCCATTCTAGCAGCAGCAACTTCTACCAAGTCATACAGTTCAACTGCTGGGACACAAACATCACTAGATGACAGTCTGTGCTATGTATTGTCACAGATACCCTTTTGCTGTGTTAATCCTGTGGAGATTACCTTTTTAGTTTTGCTCAGTACCTGTGGAAATTGCTTTAGATTTTGAAGTGACGAAGTATCTGTCTGATTATTACTGTTACTAATTAATGTTATGAAAATAATGAAAGTACTTAGCAGGACTTCAAAGCCTGTTAGTGCTGCACCCTGTATTCCCTTCTTATTAAAATATATACCTTGCCTCAAAAAGTTATGAACTAAAACTGTAAAACTGGGCAGACGCAAGAAACAGACAAGGAGAGCACAGGGTAACAGCATGACAATTATGAGGAGTGTAAGAAGCAGAGGTCAAAAACTCCAACTGCCTAGACTTAGTTGTACATGTCTTCTTTCTCCACTTCCCTTTATCTGTCTTTTAATTAAAAATAAGTGGCCTGATTTTCAAAAATCTTGAACACCCAAAACCTGCATTGATTTCACAGGCATCTGCGGGTGTCAGCACATTAAAAAATTAGGCCAGAAGTGTTTTTATGTTTGGAAACTTCATGAGATTTATCCTTTAAATGTGAGTGACTAAGGGAAAACATTGATAGCTGTAATTTACAGGAGTGGAACAGGGCAGGCTTCTAAAAATCATGACAAATTTAGTGTGCTATAGTTATCTTTTGTCTCAGACTTCTTTTTGTTTCCCAGTGTTGCATCTTTTGCCTGACACCTTTCTGACCCATTTTGATAGAGGAAAGAGTCTAACAATCCCGGGCAAAGTTCATATTGTTCTTGTCAGGGTAGTGTGATGATAGGCTTGGAAATTTACTTCCAGGTTGGGAATTTCAAGTAAATATCAGGTAAATGGCTTAGAAATATCTATATTATCCTTCAATTTCTTTTCTTGTTTGTATCACAGTTCTTTAATAATAAGATATATAGGGTATCCCAACTATTACTATGGTCCACACTTACTTTTATCAGTTGGAACTAAGTGTAACAAAAATTAAGGATGCCAAGATTTTCAAAGACTGCTATGTGAAATATCCATTTTTAAAAATATTTATATATTTATTTATTTATGGGAAAAAGTTTTATTGGGTGTTAAAAATCCATTTTCATTTAACTGTAGGGAAAACTACTACACTAGTGATAAAAAAATGCATATTCAAAGAGCTCTGTGAAGATGGATAAAAATAAAGTATCTGCACACCCATTATCAAAACACACTTGATACTGGCGAGCAGCCTTTTTTATTTGAACTGAAATTATTTGTCTGTCTTCACAAAGAGATTAAGTTAATGTAGCATGTCCTAACTTCTCAGAAGTTTCTTGCATACCTTCAGTATGCGCTTACAGTTTATACCTACAGTTCCTCTTTCTATTAAAAAATGTCTATAGCGAAGTTCAGCTGATTCCATCATAAAATCTTCCAAAAATGACCAATACTATGATTTTTCATATCAGATGCTTCATACAGTGGGATCAGATGAATTCCCTGTTGGACTGTTTCACAGCCCCATTCCAGTATTATTTTGTGTCCTGGTTTTGGCCAAGGACAGGGTTATTTTTTTGCAGTAGCTGAGAGGTTGTGTGGCTGAGGGGGCCTGGCCAGGACAAAGATGTTACTGGAAACTGTCTTACCTCATTGCAAGGGGGTGGGGAGGGGGAAGAGACTCTTTGATCCCAGCACAGGAAAAACATGGACCTCCTGGAGTGAATCCCAGGGAGGGCCACCAAGTTGATTAGAGGGATGGAGTACCTCTCCTATGAGGAAAGGCTGGGAGAATTGGGATTGGGATTCAGCCTGGAGAAGAGAAAGCTTTGGAGTGGCCTAATTGCAGCCTTCAAGTTCTTGGAGGGAGTCTACAGGAAATATGGAGAGAGACTATTTACAAGAGCATGTAGTTCAGGAAAAAGGGCAATGGCTTCAAACTGAAAGAGGGTAGGTTTAGATTAGATATTAAGAAGGAATTCTTTATTGTGAGGGTGGTGAATCAATGGAACAGGTTGCCCAGAAAAGTTGTGGATGCCCCATCCCTGGAAGTGTGGAAGGCCAGGTTGGGTGGGGCTTTGAGTAACCTGGTGTTCAGACCTGGTTATTAAAATTGTTAGAGAGATGCCTCTGCCTGAATTAAGGTGCAAATGAGAGCATATGCCAAAGTCAATAGTGTGGATTTTATGTAACAGTAAATGTGAGGTAGAGAGAGAAAGAGAAAGAAGAGGAAAGAAATAGGAAAAGGGGGTGGGAAGAGAGGAAGAGAGTGACAGAGAAACAAATTAAGAAGAAAATATCACCACTCCATGGATACTGAGGGCATCCTCTTGATCCTCTTCTTTTGATCTTCTCGGTGGTGAGGGTCCTGCAAAACATTCAGTGGATTCAATGGATTAATATACATTTGGGCTGGGTAGGAATAGTCAGGTACCTCCCTGGGTGGGGGATAAGTTTGACTCTGACTCTTGCAGCAGACTCTGGATCTGTTGCATCACTCTGTATCATGTGCAAGGCTGGTGCAAGGCCTCAGGAATCAGTCAGGGGACACCTTGGGGGTCTTTGATGGTTTATGACACTTCTCAGCTGCCTCTCATGTCGTGTACCATGTTTATGTGGTCTTCCCAGGGTGGGGGTATACATAACTGAGCCAGTTTGTGTAAGGGAGGATGGCTGTTCACTCCCTCTGACCAGAGGTTACACCACACGCCCAAAACTCTCCTCCTCCTCCTCCCTACCTTAATCCCAGCTAGAGCTAATTTTCAGGACAGCTGCTAGGTTTGACTCTTTTTGTGGATACATTCCTCACCCTCAACCTTGTTTACTTCTTCCTAGACCTGAGAAAATTGGACAACAGCGTCACCTTTCTCTGTTCTCAGGTTCCCTTAGGCCACTTAACTCACAGTCCAAAGTTCCAGTCAGAAGGCATATTCAGGGACAGGTAGGCTTTGGTGGTCACAGCTTCTTTATACAGTTTTGCCATAGCAGGAAAATATCCTTTATAATGATGTTTAAACCGTTAACCATAACATTTCAGTCCCTCACAACTGGTGCAGTGAAAGGTGTCCCTGCAGGCATACTGGATGTAAATGATCTTTAGTGTGCTTTCCAAGACAGGCCATTTCATGATTCAGTGTGTCTATGACATCCAAGCTTCAAGTTCCTATGGCTCATCTTGAAGTAACTCATCTGATGGTCTGCATTACGAAGGTCCCCAAGGATCCTCCATGTGCATTTTTTTAATTAATAGAATTCACTGAACACTGTCAATGTTTCTGAATACTCATGAAGTGAAACAAAACATTCATTTCAGCTGCACTTGAGTCCCTTTCACTTGAGTTCACTCTCTCTGAACATAAAAGTGTCAAGTCATCCATTAATTTTTGTTTGAGAAGAACTGATAATCTATTTAAAACTAGAAAGATGAATATTTACATTTTAGTATTATGCCATGTATTTCTTTATGCTTTCATGTGCATTGATTGTAAAATGTCTATTTTGCCTCATTTCAGATACATAAAACTAAATTAAACAATTTAAATAAATAATAATTGTTTGTTTATTGGCCTGGGAAATGCAAGTGCTTGTTTCTTTGATGTTAGTAATTAAGAAAGGAGCAGGTATTTCCCAGAACTGAAGATGACAAGCCCAAATTTCTGACTACAAAGTCTAATTCTGTGGTGTTATTCAAAAATATAAATATGATTATGTTTAATATGAATTCTCTTGGTCTAATGGGAAATATGTTTTGCAGAGAATTTTTAACATTGACTTAAAAATCCATTGAACTCAGGCAAATGAAAAAAACTTTGGCTTTAATTATCATCAAACTTTTTACATTTATATTTTACAATACTCAGTTGTTAGATGTAATATGCCAGTTCTCATTACACACTTGTATTTTTCTTTTTTCATCCTAACTCCAAACAGGATATGTTGAAAGGTCATGGAAACCAGCTGATCAGCATTACCAAAGGCCAATTTAATTCCTTTTACAGTCAAATGAACTTAGAAGAGGACGGTATTTAAAGCAACAATTTGTGCTTCTGTCCATCCAAAATGAGCATTGACTGCTTTCCAATTAAAAAAAAAAAATTCTAAGCCACAATTTAAAAAATCTTTGTATAAGAGGTTATATAGTGCTTTGAACAAAATATCAGAAAACTAGACAAAGTTACAAAGTTATTGATGAAATTTATATTTCTGTGTCATGACTCTTTTGAAAATAAGAATAGAAGGGTCAGAAAGTTTATTTTGGTTCATAAATCCTGTAGAATGATTTAACATTGGAACGTCAAAGGCAGGTGGTGCATTCATTGCATTACTATAGAATTAATACTGGTTTTGCTGAAATAGAACTATTTATTTATTTTTGTTTTCTTTGCCTCTTTATACATGTTCTGCCTGGACAATGTAACAAACTGGAGCTGTTGGTGGGTATTTTATTTCCTTGTGCTTTGTCCATGTCTTCAGAACAAAATGTTAAAATAAAATAATAAAAAAAACCCCCCTTGAATCATAGAATATCCCAAGTTGGAAGAAGTCCACAAGGCTCATCCAGTACAACTCTGACCCTGCACAGGACACCCCAAGAGTCACACCATGTGCCTGAGAGTGTTTTCCAAATGCTTCATGAACTCTGTCAGGGTTGGTGCTGTGACCACTTACGTGGGGAGCCTGTTCAGTGCCCAAACGCCGTCTGTGGGTTCTTTAAATCCATCCTAAACCTCCAGTGCCATTGATGCTGTTCCCTCAGGTCCTGTCACTGGTCACCACAGAGAAGAGATCAGTGTCTGCCCCTCCTTCCCCCTCACAAGGAATTTGTAGACTGCAATGAGGTTTCCCCTCAGTCTCCTCTTCTCCAGTCTGAACAGACCAAGTGACCACAGCTGCTCCTTGTATGGCTTCCCCTCTAGGCCCTTCACCAACTTTGTGGCCTTTCTTGGATGATTTCTAATAGCTTTATATCCTTATATTAGAGTGCCCAATACTGCGCACAGTACTTTTAGCCATAGAAATGGGATTGCTCACTGATATATAATCAATTGTGTATAATCAATTGTCTGTATCAGTGACTTACAGTCAAGATGGGTGATTAAAATTATCTTCATTGACTATGGTTTCTCTAAATACGTAATTCTTCTGTGGATATGATTCTCAGAACTCATTCTAAGTAGGTTCATTAGGTTAAGCATTAAATGTACGTTCTAGTAAAACATATATTTTTTCAAGAGTGGCTGAAATTCAGCTTACATCACAGATGTTTAGAACTAGCCCTAAACAAAAATTTCAGGAAATTTACTTAAACTGACAGAAACCTGGACATTATGCGCCCACAGTAAAAATTATTCTTAAACAGAAATAAGGTGTTTCTGGAGTTCCAGACTCTGCATAGCCTGTCATACATCTCTTTAAAGGGTACTAAATGTTTAACAGTCTTTTTTCTCTGCAACAGATCAAAACCAAATAGCTCCATAGGTTTCCATAGAGATACTGAAAATGTCAAAACCTCAATTTTGACAATGGACAAGAAAAATGTGTTTTCTTCTCAAAAATTAAAATAAACAGAAAACCCCTAACATCCACATTTCATGTATTATAAAAAATATTTAGAATAAGAGAGTAAGCAATAAAAAGCAGCCAGATCATGTTATCAGAAATAATTTTCATATTTTTCCAGAAAGTTCCTTCAGAGAAGAATTTGTCAAATTCAGGTATTACTTTTCATTACAGTAGGAAATACTCTTGTAGTTTTTGGGAATGGCATTTTAATTTTCCATGAGGATGCACGGAATACTGCAATAAGGAAAAGTAAAAAAAAAAAGATTCAGTGGATAGCTTCATTAACTAGCGTTCATATAGCATTTATTTCAGACACATTTTGAATTTAAATAGATTCCAATATGTATTTTCAAATTCAGTGTTACCTTTTTCAGGAAAACTATCAGCAGAAGTTTCTCCCAGTCAAAATTCTAAAATTTAAGTTTTAATATTTCAACATTAAATTAGTTTGATTGCACTCAAAGGCCTGGATGAATCCTGCCTCATTGTTTGCATTGAACTGAGTAATTTTGAAATACATAAAGGACCATGAAGGAACAGAAAGTTACTTTTTTCCTTCTCAAGCACCTTTTTTAACTGCTTGAAGTGAAGATAGGATTAATTGTCACCAGATGTCTTGTAGTACCTGAAATTCTTCCTTTTTAAGTCTTAGTGTTTCTATTTTAAAATTCTCTGTTCCCTCAGTTTGATTTATCCCCCATTACATATGATCATTCTTAAATATGTCACCAATATCATCTGCTCTATCATAGTTCTACCAGTATATCTTCTCACATTCGTTCACACATATATTTTTTGAGTGCTGTGTTTACAGAAAAGGAGAAGCAGTATTAAGTACAGTAAGACATTTATTAAATTCTCAATATAAAACAGGATATTACAAGAATAAATGCAGTGACTTTCAACCTCCATGGTATTTCTCTTTTATGCCATAGGCTCGCCCAAGTCATATACTTGAATAAGAGTTAGACAAAGCAGAAATTATTTGTTATATTTCTGGTTTTATTCTTATATTAAGAGTAGTGACAAAGTTACTGAGCAGCAGCTCTATGCTGGTGATAGACAGAAAACAAAAAGTAACATCTTAAGGTGTCATAATTTGGATTAATATGTGGATGCAAAAAAGTGTGATACAGAATCCAAAATACTCTGGAAACATATAAAGGGATCCCTTTTGGTTAGCTTTTTTCCCCAGTTTTCTGTTTCATTGAACTGAATGGCAGTGTTCTGATGTTTTGTTTCATTAGTGTCACCATCAATATCCAGAACACTTTCTCAAGAAGAATAATTCTCAGTGCTACCTTTTAAATCAATGCAGGACTTCTGGAATACACTTGAATGCTGTGCATGTCATCAGCAATAGATGCCTTTGGACTTCTATATCTTTAAGTATGAGAATCAGAATAGTACTAAAAATGACATGGTGATTTATTCATGTTGCTTGATTAACTTTCTCCCATCCAACTTGTGACAACTAGAAAAAGTTTGAGCTTTGGTGGAAAGGATGATGAATCATTATGAGGTGGCAGGGATCCAATAAATGTGATACTCTGAGTTCGTATTGATTTTCTTGCATTTACTGGCTTGTGTTGCTCTACTTACTAATTTTTGTACTTTGGTCTGTGTCAGTCTTCTACATTTTTATTTCTTCACATGTTCCTATTCTGCCCAGAAAAGACTTTTTGTGAACTGTCATCTTTATATAATGCAGTAGCATTCAGATTCCTGCAGTAATTAGGGTTCCTGGTCCTTTGTTGGTGCTCATCACATCTCTTATTACTTAAATCCTGCTTGTATTTCTCTGTAAGGCTTACAGTCAAAAAGTGTGATATTTGGAAAAAAATACCATATCCTCATTTCACAGCAGACAATAGTAATAATCTGGACAGCACAATCAAGAAATTGTGGTACTTTCAATTCAGGTGTTCTATGCTTTCAGACCTAGGATGACTCTTTTTGGTTTTTTTTTTTTAAAGAAAAGAATGATCGTAGTCATTGATAAAACTCATGTGAATTTTCATACTAAAAATTTCTCTGTAAGGTGTTGAGGCTTCTGCTCCAGAAGTATATAAAGGAAAATATAAAATAACTTGTCCTTTTGATTATTTTTATCATTATTTAGCTTTTTTAATTTTAATGCGTATATTTTACAGAACCTATTTTCCTGAAAAAGTATGTCTAGTAAACAATGTCCATATTATATTCTGTATGTAATAAACAATAAGAGGATGTAAGGGAAATATTAACTTGAAATAACTTGATAATCTGTCTCTGGGTTTTTTTTGTTTTTTTGTTTGTTTTTCTGCAGAAAAATTTCTTGTAATATTATTGTTATAAGTATAGAGCTGTCAAATTCCATATTGATGAAACCTGGTTAACATCTGAAGTAAACAAGTCTCACCTCACTACACAATCAACATGTAAATGCATTTCTGGTGAGAACTCAGGTTTTAGATTTATACAGACAAATTAAAGTGTATAGATATAAGTGCCTATATGTGTCATAGGTATCTGGGCTTCTCTTACTGTCTGTGAGTCTCAGGCGAGTTGCCCACATGTAAGTAGTGTTATTATAAATGCCTACATGCAAGTGTTCAGTGTCATTATATATGCCCTTTTTTAATCAAAGACGTACACATGGGATTGTGTGATACAGTGGAAGACCTGTGCCATCCCAGGCCACAGCTGGAGGCTAGGCACAGTATGCAGTGCCATCTTAAATGTCTCAAGAGCCCCAAGGGTGAACAGCTGAAGACAGCACAGGAGCCCTAGTCAGCCCAATCAGCAAGTCAGCAAGCCTGGAGATCTATTCCCCTGTGTAGCTTGTATGTGCTTGTTTCAATTGCTCACACAGTGGTGTCTAATGCCATTTGAGCTGTCCTAGGCTGCCTGAGGTCTCACATAGGACAGTCAGATATGACACAAGGCCTGTGAGAGACTCATGCCCTTCTAAGGCTCTACCAAAGGCCAGGCAACACCCCTAAAGAATTAAAAATGTTCCTGTCACCTATACATGGCAAAAGAATCCCTGTGTAATTGAGGGCCAGCCAAAATACTGTCTGGAGTCCACTGAATTTATTGACAAGATCTCTTCTGACTATTACAGTACGTTAGAAACCTATGCATCTCTAAGCTCTTACATAGAATTAAAACCTGCTTCATGTGTATATCTTTCTTTTAGACACCATCCTATTAACATTTTAACTTACTTAGGTTGTTTTAATAGTCTAGATAGATACTAAATTCTTGAAAAATTAGGAAAAAATAGTTGGCTGAAAGAGTAAGATCCTGTTATTTCAATTCTGAAGAAAATACTTTTGTGTCCTTTCAAATCTTGTTTGACATCAGAGAATCCTCCAAGCAAAACACAAATCTACAGAAAACTGAACTTTACTTGTTCTGTCACTCATGGTCCTACTTATTTTCTATATGGCTCTGGAAGCACTATACAGCAACTGTATACGTAACTGTGTTACGTAACTTTCCTGCCACAATATATCATGAATGGTCTCCTCAAGGCGTGCTGCTTTATTTTCAAAATGTTTGCAACTGTTAAACGTTCTTTGGATTTCTATGGTTTCTATGATAGCAGTCTTACTTTACATAGTACAGCAATCGTTATCATGTAAAATGAAGAATAAAAACAGAATGATGGTTTAATACTCCTTGTGTTTCTTGAAGCGTCCATTTGATATGATGAAATAATTTTTGCTTAACTTCTAAAATATCTAGCTGTATGTATTTTTGAGTCCCAAAGCTAATATACTTTACACAATTTTCCTGTATGAAAAACATTCAAGTGTTGGTTTATCCATTGTCTTACTTTCTTTTCAGATTACAAACCCTCAGCGAACTGATTTTGTCATTTCACAGAGAATCAGTTTGAGGATACTGAAAATCCTAATCAACCCACTAAAACACTAAGGATCTTGAATTATGTTGGGCATTAATGCATCTAAATATTCTAAAACATGTATTGCCAGTGAGAATTTGTTTTCCTAGGTCTGGTTACATTAATTATTAGAGTGATTCTCATTAGTGCTGCTATAAAAGGTCAGTTATCTATTCCTACCATGATGCCAGTTTTTCTTTAGTTTATGATACAGCTTTTTTCCCAATTTCTCACAGTGTCAGCTGCCTTCAAAACCAGGTGTTAATCAGTGAAATAATTCCATAGGCAAAGAACACTAAAAAACCTTTTCTAAGAGTTTCAAACATCTACAAAGAAAAGATTATTTTCAGATTTCAGTTGTTTTTTCTAAACCTCTGATTTTTACAGGAGAAAATAATTATGACCGTTGTTATTTACTGTAGAAAAATAGCTCTTGGGCACAACAAGCAGATACCTTTATTGTGCTTTAAATTCTGCTTTAATGGCTATCATAAATCAGAATGGAACTGAAATAATTCCATTGACATTTGATTATCCTAATATCACTGACTCATTCTAAATCTCAATGGAAAAGTATGTTTTCACTTTAAATTGCTATTATACAACTAGATGTGTGAGAAATAATTACACTGACTTGTCAATTATTCCAGCAGTAAGGGAACACCATATTGACTTTTTGTTGAAGGGGGGCCATTATGCTAAGAGCAAGAGAAAGTAGTTTTTGAATTGACATGTGAGCATTATCACTTCAAAAGCATTATTCTGAGACAGTGTCTTTACTAGTCTGTGTGTTTCATGCTTTGGTATCATTAAGACATAAAAAATTGAATAATAATTGTTACTGTGTAAAATAGGGTTGAGCATGATTTAGAGTGAAACAAAGAAAACCACTCAGCATACAATTTTACTTTGTATATGATGCTTCGTTGCCCAAAACATACCTGTGTTCTTGGTGACTACTAGAAAAAAAAACCAATTCTGAGGTAGTTTAATGTATTATTCAAGATGGTAAGTGGAAGGGTGGGAGTGCCATCTTTTTCAGTGTTTTCCCACAAGTCCTTTCTGTCAATTGGAAATAAAAGAAAAAATATATGCCTTTTTTTGGTATAGGCCATACACTATTCTCAGCTCATTATAATTCTCATCCTCCTCATTTTTGCAGCAGAGATGTCAGACTGTGCAGATATTTTTACGTCAGCAAATGCTTTTGGCTCTCTGGAAGAATTCTCAAGCATTTGGGCTGGCAGCTTTCGTGTTGTCACTTGTATTGTCATGTAGATATGCTTCTGATTAGTTCCTCTTGCTCCTGTATTCACTTTATTGTCATTTTTTCTTGTTGATATCATTTTTGTTTTGCTATGACTTGTGCTCCACCATTTTATGATGGGGGCTTCCTTGCAACTAACCCCTCATAAAATCCTTTTGTGAGACATTTTAATAGCCTCGAAGCAGCAAACATGGGTGGAAAGATCATTTTCTTACCCAGTTTTCTTGGAAGTCTTCCACTGTACAGTTAAATGCCTCTGTAGTCATGTACTGTGCAAGAAAATTACATTTTGCTGTGAGCAGAGGTTTAACTTTTTAAAACATGTATTGAGTTAAAACACATTTTTCAACCAGATAAAGTATTTGATGTGCTTCTGAAGTCCTTTGAACTTAAAAAATATATTATTTGGGATGAACATTTGCATGGAAACTCTTAGATAATACTACAAGTTGTAGATAATGTAAGTTTTCTAGTATGGCTGCATTAGTTCAGGGAAACTGTACATATCTATGTAGTAGAGGCATGACAGGAAAGAGAAACCTAAGGGAAATATGAAAAACTGTAACTCTTCTTACTATCACTTAGGTGCTTCAGTCATCCTCATTATCTTCTCCAGATTTTATTCTTAAAGTTGTAAATTATGTTGCTTTTTGATTTAATGAATATATCTAATTGCTTCTTACACTAGATTATGGATCCACAAGATTGTTATTTACACTTAAAGTTGGTAACAGGAGGTAAATTGAATACAGGAGCAGAATGAAAAATAAAATCTAAATAGGTGGCTCACCATCTTTTCTATGTCTTCTTTCTTCTTTCAAGAAATCTCTGGATAAAGGTCAAGTTGTGATGTCAGAATGTTTCAGATGACAGAAAACCATGTTAAAAGGATGATGATGATTAAATTTATTGCACAAAGTATTTTAATAAAGACAGAGAGGTAGAACAGATTTTTGTTCTTCCGCTAGAGCCTCTTCTTCCTGTTTTCTCTGACATACATAAATAAAATTTTACTGAGAATGGCAAACCAGCTAAAGTCAGTGAAAATTCTGTAATAAATTCTGATATTCTGATATGAATCAGTATTTGGCTGAAGGGAAATCTCTGAGACTATATCCCATGAGAAAAACAAATAATGGTAAGGTCTTTCTAGGAGAATCACTGAAACGTATTAGAGAGGCTTTTAGCCAGCTGGTCCACAGGAATAGAGCAAACGAAAAATAACATATTTAAAAAAAAAAGAGAGAGAAAATAAAATATATGACCTCTTAGAGACTAAGTGAAGAGGTATAACAAGGATAGCAGATCTAAAAGGCTGTGGAGGAATTAATATAAGGGATAAGGAGATGCTGACTATAGGTCACATGTGGCTTGCTTGGGAAAAATGCATCAAAAGAGGTTTTTTTTTTTTTACTGCAGTGTCCTACTATAAGTTTAAAAATGTATATTCCTGTTACAAAATGGAAGGATTGTTTGGTTCAAAGGAGAGCTTGTAAAAAAGGTTGGAAATCTAATAAGGAAAAGAGAAGGAACAGAGGACCAACTAAAAGACAGCACTCAGCATGAGTTCCAAAACTACTGCTATGAGGAAAATCACAGAATCACAGCATGGGTAAGGTTGGAAGGCACCACAGTGGGTCCAATCTCCCTGCTGAAGCAGAGGCATCCTAGAGCACATGGCACAGAATTGTGTCGACATAGTTCCTGAATATCTCCAGTGAGGGAGACTCAAAAGCCTCTCTAGGCAATCTTTGCCATTGCTCAGTCACCCACACACTAAAGAAATTCTACCTCATATTCAGGTGGAATTTCTTGTGTATCAGTTTCTGCCCATTGCCTCTTGTCCTATTGCTTGGCATCACCAAGAAGAGCCTGGAAACATCCTCTTAACACCGTCACTTTAGATACTTATAGGCTGTGGTGAGGTCCCCTCTCGTTCATCTCTTTTTGAGGCTGAACTGGCCCAGCCCCCTCAATCTTTCCTCATAAGAGAGGTGTTCCCATCCCTTAATCATTTTTGCAGTCCTCCACTGGACTCGCTCCAGGATCTCGATGTCCCTCTTGTACTGAGGAGCCCAGAACTGGACAGAGTGCTCCCTATGCTACCTCACTTGGGCTGAGTAGAAGGGCAGGATTAACTCTTTTATGTATTGATGAGCAAGAAGTGTTTATAAAGCGAGTCTTTTTGTCCAGCACTTTTAAAGAACTTTTAAAAATTAATAACAAGAATTTGAAAAATCTGTGCTGTCGCTAAGCAAGTCAATGAGTAAAAAGCACTACTGATACATTTCAGGGAGTGGAGGAAAAAAATAAGGTTGAGAGGGAAAAGAGCTTGATGGGTTTTCTTTAATGAACAGAAGATTTAGAAGTATTGTGATAACATTAATAAAAAAATGTAAAAATTCCACCAGTCAAAAATCTACACACAATATTTCAGTATTGTTTCTTATATTGTGAAGGTCAATTGCATTTGGCTTTGGTCTACATTTCAGACACTTCAATTAAATTATTCTCTTGAATTTTTCAAAATGACAGAAGCTTTTGTGAGATAAGAAAACAATTTCTCTGCCAGGTCAGTGCATAAATATTTTCATGAGTAGAAAACACTAAAGCTTTTATTAACAAAACAGAGAAAAATGTAACAAGAATCAAGGGCTGGAAACTGAACCCAGACAAATTGAAATACATGAGAAAACACAGGTTTTAAGAGTGAGAATAATTAACAGCAGAAATAAATAACCAGCAGAAGATTTTCCATCACGGAACATTTAAAAATTCCAATTTTTTTCCAATTCCAATTCAGGCTGCCTCCTTCAGTTTTTAATTTGGTGAAGGTGTCTGCCTTGTGCACCATTTCAGAACACTCAACTGATTGTTCTCTCTGTGAAGAGCATAAGGGCAGAAATATTACAGCTCTAGATATGATTTCATGGAGTTGACACAAGCCTTCATGTGTTGTCCTCATGAACCAATGTGATATTTAGCATGAATATGTAGCCTGTTTTAGGACTTAGTCAAAGCAGTACTGATATGAAACGTTCATTTCCCGATACTGAGAGGAACCACCTGGAAGAAATCAACAGAAAACACAGAAGTGCTTGTCAGCATCTTGCCAAACTGCAAGATGTTCCATTCAGCAGGTTCAGAAGATCAAAACCTGTCCTGAACAGGGCCACTTAAATGATTGTTATTCAGTTGTGGAGGGTACTGCTCTGTACATGAGCTCACTATTCGAACAAGAAGAGCAGTATCCCAGAATGTGGGAAACTTGTCCTGATCAAGTGCTCTGCTTACTGGTTTTGTTGTTGCTTTTTTTTTAAAGTACAAATATCTCATATGATATGCATAAATAACTCTGGTAAACAGAGACCAGAACTAGAGATACTTCTCTGAGTGGTTTCAGTGTGAAAAGGCAGTGCTTCTTCCTGGTCTCTTGCTTAAACACATTTCCCTCCTGCCTGGATTAATTAGTAGGCCACATACTGAACAACATTGAAGTTTGACTCTGTTTTAATATGATTTTCTCTTGAGGCTTCTGTATTGCTGTAGAGTTAATTCCCTGACCATATCACACCTCAATGTAGCTGAGACCAAGTCAGCCTTCTTCATCCCTTCACTATCTGAGCCTGAGCATTGCCCTCTGGATCATTATCAGCTAAGTATAGCAAGCTAGTATAGGAAGCCCCAGTAAAAAAGAGATGGTGAAATATTGCTTTTCTTTTTTAGATAGAAACTGCCATTTAAAAAACCACAACAAATCTGTGTTGAAAAGTAGAGGTGTTTAGATCGCTGATGTGAGCCCCTTTAGTACCCAAAAGCTCAAAAACTATTCAAAATCCATAAAGTGAAAACTAACAATCTTCAACAGAAAGGATGGCTCAGAGGCCCAAACCTCACCTGCATTGTGCATTCCTTCAATTTTTCCAAGATAAACTTGTCTTTGTTCTTCCTAATGAACATGAGATTACTGTAGGATGGTAGCGCCCAAAGGCCCCAGTGGGGATAGTGCTGCGTGCTGTACAAACACAGATAAATAGCTCACCCAGCAGAGCTTGTAGTCCGAAAGGCACAAAGAGTTTGAGGGGTGGAAATGGAGATACAGCTTCTGAGCAAATGAAAACAATGCTGATTTACAAAGCTTTGGTAGGTGAGTCCTTTCTTCTTCATTTTTCTCTTCTAATAGGAGTAGAGGTAAAATGGCAGGACTGTGGAAGTTAATGGAAAAGAATAGAGAACAAACATGAAGTGGGAGAAATAATCACAGCTTGCTGTCTCTGGTTCTGTTCTACCTGCAGGAACAGGTAGGGGTGATATTAGAGGGAGTTTAAAAAAAATCTTAAAATAATTTATCTATTTTCTTTTTACATGAGACAGGTTTTTCTTTAAAATTGTGGAGAAAATAAGGGCTCAGGTTATCCTGAGCCTCTAAGCCTTTATGCAAATACTTCCTTAAACATATAACTTAACAAAATAATAGCTAAAAAAACTGTGTCTAACCAAACCCTCATACTCTAGATATGAATTTGCCATAGAGCTGATAATAGACTTCTCTTCAAATATTCATATACTCCAACCCAGTCTATAACTAAAATCAAAAATAACAATTAGGACAGATATAATGTTTAATATATTTGAAAAGGCAGAAACTACGAGCTTAAAAACACTGAGCAGGGGGAAGACCTTCTAGAGTTAATTGTAAAACCTGTGGATGCCAGGAGAGTTTGCCATCTCTTCTGTGTTACCATCTGGGGCCTATTACATTTCCCTTAAAGTCTCCCCTTTTGTTAAATTTCAGATGTAGATGGAAATTTGTAAAACAAGTGCATCAGAAGTAGGAGGTCTTGGAGGAGGGCTGCAACCCACCTGGCATTAAGAAGAGAAAGCTTGTTAGTGGTTGCCAGAAAAAAAGTTTAAAGACCACTTCCTTTCAGCAGATAGGTGCCTCAGTCTATTGAAGTGGCAAGAATGATCTTGTCCTTGGCAAAAGTGTATAATCATCTAAGTGGTGCTCATAATTTTTCAAAAGCTATTTACACCCATGCTTTTATTTGCCACAGTACACTGTTTTCCCAGGGTTCAGAGTGCCTCTTTATGATGCAGTGCACAAGTCCTCAAGCTCCTCAGGTGTCTGAAGGGATTCAAACCCAGGACCCTTTTTTCTCTAATGAAAACACTGTAAATTGTCATAGAATTGGTTAGACTGGTGTGATGAAGATGTGATCTCAATACTTACTGCCAAACATTTTTTGCCATGCAGAAAGTACAAGGAAAATGCCATTGTTTAGCGGGACTGAAACTAGCACCTTTTCAGGTGTTGACATTCCAGGTGTCATTTCAATAGGTATACTATTAAAAAATGGATGATGTAGGTTTTGAAAAATTGCCTGAATCTGTCTCATACCTTAATACAAATTATGAGCGCATGACTTATTATACTAAATATTAATAATAGAATATTAGCTATCTTGCCTAAGGTAAATCTGAATTTATTTGTTAATTAAAAAATATGCAGTATACTAAAGTATGTCAGTGTCTGAAGCGTAAGCAGTTGCTCAATCACTCTTGCAGAGTTGGAATACACTGAGTGCCTAATCAATTTACCAAAGAAACCCCTTCAAAAATATTACATTTAGGCCTGAAGTAACATGTATTTGTATATTTTTTTCAGCTTCAGTATATGAATAATGGTGGTAGAGGAATGAATTAGCAAGTCCAAACTATACTAAAATCATCTTTAAAAGGGATTGATATACAGAACAAATAAACAAAGGAAAACTGTCTCTCTTTTGTAAACTTTCCTGTGAAAATATATAGCATGTTCTTACACTATTGAAACCTTTTTTATCATAAGTGGGTATCTATTTCTTTCTAATCTTCCTCTCTCCATAGGTACTACAGGCAGCCAACTATAGGTAGGTCAACAATTAAAAATTATGCTACAGATACAGGGAACAAGGGTTAGAGACAATAAAAAAGTTGAGACTCAAATATGTATCATGTTAAGTGCTGGAAACTCTGAAATTTAGACATCCAGCCTAGGAAGTGAAATCCATAAATTAAGAGCCTAAGGGTGGTGTTCATTGATGCTTTCCTCTAGCGGTAAAACCTATAAGAACTTTCTGCTCCCTCCTTTCTCCCAGTTATTTATTCTTAGCCTACACAGCAGTATGCAGTTTTCTCAGTCTGTTCTGATGCAGCTGTGTGCAGGGAAAATTCTAAATGGGCTCACTGGATTTAAAAAAAAAAAAAAAAAAAGACCTTAACAACAATAGCAACAGTAAAGAGGATTTTTTTTTAAACCTCATCCAGGTCACTTCAGTGATACCATTTATAATACAATACAGCCCCACAAACCCTACCTCATCTGACATGACCGTGAACTATGGTGTCAAGATGCATGGTATTTTTACTTTCTGACCTGCTAGACAAAATACACTCCTGAACTCACACCTGAGAATATGATTTAAAAGAGGCAGATCTATGAAGGTGTAGTCTGGTACTCATCTGTGTTATGGCATTTCATAATAATTTCATACTACATCTATTGCTGGATCACAAAGCACTGCAGATCATCTTGGAGCACAGGAGTGTATTTCTGTTCAAGTAATCAGAGCAGATGATGTGAATTTTATGCTGACTTCATACTTTTAACCAAGGTTTATGCTTGCTGTAAGTCGATAGATGACACCTGAAGCAGCATAAAAATAGAGTGGTACAGACAGGTGATATTTTATCCAGCTTAAGGCCAGCAAAGAAAAAAATTCGTCCTTCAAAGGCTTGTAAACGGGCTTGACAAAATAGTCATGTGGCCAAAGTATTTTGATCCAGTAGTATGCACTCTAAAGCCACATTTATTGTCTCATCAAAACATAGCATATAATGGCATGAGTCAGCACTTAGCTCAGCTGGTCCAAAGTGTTAAATAGGGGTCTGGTGACTTTTTCACATATAGCAAGCTAAGTCTGCCCTTTGACTGTAAAGAACTTTCTTACTGTTTTCTTTATAAAAATACACATTGATTGTATGCTGTGCCTCTTTTCATATTAGCCTAGCTATTCAATTATTTGATTAACAACTTGAAACTAAGTGCTCCAGTTTGTGCTGGCACTAAAGTACTAAAACTCTTCAGCTAAATGTTAACCTATGGCATTATCCAAGATGCTGCTGAAGATTTTGAGTGGATTTTTTTTTCAGAATGAGACAACTGGGTTACCAGAAATGCTTCATTCAACCAGTGAGGAAAGCAGATGAGCATTCCATAGCCTAAAGATTAAAAAGCTTTTAGGGACCACCTGGGAGTCCTTGTCCTTGCTCTTAACAGACTTTGTGACTTTTAATCCAGTGATTTTTAGGAGCATTCAAAGCAGTCTTTGAATTCCCATCTTTCCTTTTCTGCAGTGTGTGAACTGTGTGAACTGTGTAGGCTGGTATTCTCTCTGCAGGAACTCATACTGCTCCAATTCACTCCAGAAAAAAAAGAAAACAAATCCAAACTCCTCCTCACCCCCAAGCAAATGAACAAACAAAGACACAAACAAACAAAAGAGGCACAAAAATTAAACTAAATTAAACAAACAAAAAATGACAACCTAATAATTTCAAAACTTATTATTATTATTATTGACATGGTCCCACCATGACCATTGATTTACCACAGGGTAAACAGAAACATTAAATGATCATTTCTTAATACAAAGAAAATTCCTTTCCCATTGTGTTCTTTGTTCCTGTAGGCACAGTAAAGGTGGATACAACACAACATACTTATTTCTACTGCATAATGTCTTTTACAAAACTACAGACTGGCAAAGATTATTTAGCTAGAGCCAGAGGTAGCTTCTTCCAGACCTCATTAGTGCCATTTATGTGTTGGACAGGGATGATCAACAGCAATACATTGTACTTATTTCTCACACAGTTGATGCAAAGGTAACCCTTTTGTTCAAAAGGTGATTTATGACTGCCTGGAGTCACTATCTTAGTCCACCGAGGCATTTGTAATATGATATGAAAGTTCTTTATTGACAGGATAATAAAAATTTTGTTCTACCTAAAGTACTTACATAGTCTCTGCTGCAACAGTACATGGGTCTCTGTCTACCTCAGAAAATGTTTACCTACCCAGTTTCTGGGGAAAGGAAATACAGTTAGCCCAATTTACAGTTGGGGAATGCATATTCGTCTCTGTTCCTACACTACACTGAAATCCACAGCCTTGAGTCAAGTACCTAAGCTCCCTGCTGTGATAGTTAACTACTCAAGAATAAATTTAAACATTAATTTTGCACCTTGGACAGTAAACAGGAAGATACGCAGGAGTGGAACGGGTCAGACAGGTAATAAATACTTGTCATTATCATTAACATAAACCCCAATAACATGATATTCCTAATAAATTCATTTATGAACAAAAAAATGGTAGAAACTAGCAAGGAAACTAGTTTGTTTGCGTGTTTGTTTTTCTCTATAATAAGCAGGGGGGTTAATCAGCAACTGAGAACATATGTGGAACATTATGGTAACTGCCCACATTACTATTCTATGCTTGTTCTAAATTCACCTGCTAAATGACTTAATCCCCTTAACTAAACAAGAGAAGATGGAAATGGTTGTGAGTTGTAAGGCACATGATCAATTTAGGGCTATACTGTGTTCCTAAACACTGGATGCTCTTTTCTAGGGCACAGTGTGTGAAATATTTTTGGGTAAAAGTAGACTCCTGTATTTGAGGTAGTCACCTTATCCTCTATTTGTAGTGAGTGAGAAGAAATTAGTACTTTCAAGTAATTTTCATTTTATAATTACCCCACATATGTAAAGTACCTCAGGTGGTTTAGCTGTTTACTGAGTCAAAGGGCATCAGATCAGATGTAGATGGCCTGACTGCAGACATTTAAACTTAGCTGATTTGGGTGAATCACACCCAAAATTAATTGAAAAAGGATAATATCTTTTATTATTTCTAATCTAAATGATACTATGTTCACCTAACGGGTTCTCAAAAGATTTACATTTCACTCAGGCTATGATGCAGAAAAATTAGTAAGGAAAACACAGGAGCACTAGAGAAAAGATGGCATTGGAAAAATATAATACCTGGAATTACTTTTCACAGGTAAAAAAATGAGGGCACTACTAAATACTGAATCAGCAAAAAAGATTTACTTTGGGACATTTTCATTCATTTCTAATCATAATGTTGATGCAATTAATGAATCAGTCAGCACTGCTGATGTTGATAAATCACTTCCTTGGCCAAAATTCATCCTTATAAGTGCCTATGGGTTGCTGACTGGGCAAGATCCCACTGCAGAATAAGACTTGACAACTTTTTTTAGAAAAGTTCCAAGAAAGTTTGGGTTCCTGAGGAATATGGACACATATAATTTTTTTGTCTCTCACAAAAATGTTTTCACAAAACTGGGAAAAAATCCCCAAGCTGAAATTTGATTACATAATCACAGATATACATTAGCAATCTGAAAAAAAACAGAAGACAGTAGTGAATGGAAGACTGGTGAGGTAGTTCATCTAGATAGTTTCCAGAGTTTGAGCATTTCCCACCACTTGGATTTCACAAAGTAGAGCCACCTCCTATAAGTAGGTGCTTTTAACATTTCTTTCAAATTAAAACCAAACAGCATTTACCACAGCAGTAGAATGGTGGGTGGAGCTGACATTTTCCCCACACAACAGATGAAGAGTAAAGTCAGACCATGAAAATTCATGGACTTAATACCTATCTTTATGTTACTGGATTCAAACCCAATAACTCTTTGACTGGTGTACTTCTTTGAAGTTCCTTTGGAATACATCTAAATCAGTTTCAAGGAGGTGCTTAATTTTTTGGTGCTGACTTTAAGGGTTGCTTATCCATTTTACCTCACAAAGGCAATAAAATACCAAACATATGTAATGAACTGGAACCCATCAGTCCTCAGATGAACATAGTGAACATTCATTAGACTTGACAGCCAGGCTTACATACATCACCTCTTCTTTCATTATACTCTTTCTTATCACATACAATGAGAAATTTTTTTTTTAATGTTGACTTAATATTACTACCACTGTAGAATAAGACATTTGGAGATGTGGAACATGAAGATTTGAAGTCCTATCTACAGATATAAATTTATCTTGTGTTTCTTATCTGATCACAGGGCCAGAGTAAAAAGGAAATCCCTATATATTTCCTTTGAAAAGACAGGTTTACACTTCAATCAGAAGGAAAAATATTTGCTTCTCCTTCAAGAAAAAGAGAGAAATGTTTAGTTTAAAAGAGTCTGGCAGAACTTACTTTTGATACAGTCAAGTTGCTCTCTAGTGTCAAGACCAAGAGAAGCTATTACTGGAACCTAAGCAACTTCAGTGTGAAACTGTAACAACTTACACACCTACCCTATTTCCTGCTATCTACATAAATAATCTTAACATAGTTTGAAATGCTTTGGCATCTTAAAATCAGTAAACTGAAACATGTGAGTGACTGTATGTCATTGTCTGTTGCTTCACAGGATGTCTGAGTTTTTATTGCTGCTCTCTTCCCATAGCTTCCACCCTTCTCCTGGGCCAGTTTGCTTGGGCATCTTTAGGCAGGTATAAGCACACTCTTCAAGTAGGAGATATACGGACTATAATTATAACGCAGTTGGAGCTGTTGGTTAACACACATAAATAGAAACAGGATTTAATAAGCTATGATGCCTCCCTTTGACATGATGCTCAGTGAGGTTTCACCTGCTGGACAGGCATCAGTGAGTAGGGAAGTGGCCACAGCTCCTAGGGATATGGAGCTGCCATGTTTCTCCTGTTGACAACTTCAATGTTTTGATCTCAATCCAGTAATTCCTGACTGCCTGACCTAGTGAGCCACTCCAGACTCTGCTAGTTGATGGTAAAAAACCCCAGGGCTAGGGACTAGCAGGCAAAATACACAAGTTTTTCTTGGTAACTACACATAAACCTTAAACAAAATACCATTTAACATGTATGAACAGAACACTGCTCATCATATTTGGAGAGTTAGTACGTCCAGAGCTCGGAAATGGCTCCTTGATAAGGCATGGAATGAATAGCAATAAAAACTGGATAGTCAGACTAATTTCAGTGCTAGATGTTGAGCCCAAAAGGAACATAGAGAGAGGAAATACCATGTTTGTGATGAGCCACCACTGTGACTCTGTTTGCAAATGTGTGATTAATGTAACTTCTTGCTCCACTGGGAATTTTACTTATGAGCTTTTCTTGAAGAGAAATACTAGTGTAGTAGTGTCATTGCTCAAAAAGGTGAGAGATCATCACCCTGTGTGTCCAGTACAGTTATTGAAGCCATACGTCATATGTCAGGATACAACAATGAATCTCTCACAGCCTCGCAAGGGATTTGTTAACGGACAGGAACAGCTCCCAGATTAAATGCTCCCAAACTGTATTTGCTAACAGAGTATGAAGTCCTAGAAGGTCCAATAAAATAGTCCTCACAGTCATTCCCTCCTGTTTACATGAGACTTTTTCTCTTCCAATATTCACAGTTCACTTCAGACATGATAGTGGATAGACTAAGGATGGGGGTGCTCCTCAGCTCCTCCTGCATGGAAGGTATAGCTGCAGTCTACAGAATTTACTTTTACCCACCTAATTTGTATGGTGCTCCATTAATTTTTCCACAGCACATACACTTCAGTAGCTCACTTAGTCCCAGTGTATTTCTATCCTCAAAGCTGTTGCATTTATTGGGAAATAATTCATTTCATTCCAGACAGCCACACCGAATGGAAGTAAACTACACGACATGCTTACTGCTGTGTCTTTCATCTCAGTGTATTGATTTGAAGGCTTGTACTGATTTCTCCCAAATTAAGCTTTTATTTTTTTGAGTTATATAAATAAATAATGTGAAGGAAAGCAAGTGAAACTGAAGAGAGAAAAATCAACAGCATAGCTATGAGATCCTGAGCAAACCACCCTGACCTTTCTTCAAGGAAAAACACTTCGCTCATTCCATTTTGCTGTTAGATGTGTCAGTTTTACTGATTCCAATAATATTAATCTGATCAAAATTTAACAAAGACAAACAGAGAAATCATATGCATGATATGTAAGATAAAAATACATGCACTAATTTCTGCTGGAAATCTCTTATTTTTATATGATTCTCTGAAATCCTTAAGATGCTCATTTCAAATGTGAAACAGACAAAGAATTTATGATCAAAACTCTAAACCTTGCCTCATGTCTCTTCTGATTTACCCTTAAAAAACTGATATAGCAAACTTTATCTTGAAGTAGCTATTAAACTGTCAACTATCTACTCAGTATTTTGTCCAGGTGATGCTCCAAATTCCATCTGGGAAAGAAATGAAGATTACAATCATGACTGTTCTATGTCATGCCTACTAGACAAAAAACATGTCAAATACTCTGGCAAAATTAGTCTAACCTCTTACATTTGACTCAGTGGCGGATCCAAAGCTTCTGCCATTTCTTATAGAACTCCAAGATCCCTTATCTTGCCTTTTCCCATAAAAGAGCCACAGTGTCAGCTGTCAGCATCCTTTTTCTCTTTCTTTGAAGTGAGTTTTGTTACTGCAGGGCAGTATGGTGCCTGACCTGAGATGGCCTGTATTGCCCTATGAAAACATGGCTTAGTAGAGAAGTGGGTAGGCAGTTTAATAGCTGCCAGTGTATCAGCAGACGACACTAGACTGTTTGAAAGGCGAGCTCCCTCCCACACCATCCAACCTTGTTTTTCTTCACAAAGGCATGGAGAAAAGCTGCAACCTGAGAGGGCAGAGAGAAGAACATTTGAAAGCTTGAAGTACTTAGTGACAATATTAGGAGGGAGCAAGAGTTCAAGAAGAAAGTGGAGGCAAAAAAAAAAAAGCTGTACTTAACTGGCCAAGAATCTCTCACTTTTTATTATTTTTGTTCTCCAAATTGCCTCCTTTTTTATTATTTGTTTGTATTATCTCTCAGTTCGGTCTTGTTCTGATAATTATTCCCCTGTAGAGTCCACAGCACTTTGCAGATAGGGTTGGATACATACTACTTTACCCTTTGGCTAATGTTCTGAAAACTGTTCTGCTTCTGGCTCCACTTCAGGGCTTATAAGCCCAATTTCCACTCTCATTTCTGGGGTCATTTCCAGACTTGCGACCACATTTCTGTTTACACGGCTATACTCATTAGCCTAAGAGGGATCATGACTCCTGGAGTTTGAGAACCTCTGTTCTAGGAAATAATGCAATTTAAAGGATAAATAATGATGAGGTGGGGAAAAAAGGAATGATAAAAAATATAATTGAGAAAAGCAAGGTCATATCAGAACAAAAAGAAGAAAATGACCAAGGAACAGAAGAGGAAGATGAACACAAAAGAAAAATGAGACAGAAATTATATGGAGGGAGCTATGTAATATTTTTAAGACAGTGCTTTGAAAATGTGTCTTATAGTGTAAAATCCTTTCTTATTAGCTTCCAAAACAAAGAATTGCATATTCCCATCCATTAATATAAAATTTGTTTCATGCTATTTACATAGAACTAAACTACATAACCTTGAATGAGTTTGATTGGTGCTCTGGAAATTGCTTTGTTCCATAAGTAGATGTCTGTAATCCATCTTATCACATCACTTTTAAATAAAAAAATATTTTAAATTGTATTCATCTTTTATTAACTGACACATATGTTATAAACATGATTCCAGTATGTTGCTGAATTTGACCAATGTCAAAAATCCCCTCCAAATGTGAGCCCCTACTGAATGTCTCCAAGCTCTCAATCACCATTAAATGATGTTAAATAACAACTCTAAATTAAAAAAAACCAGAATCTGTCAGGTTTCACAGCTTTTATTTGTTAGTATGCAGAGTCAAAATATTATATTAATGCAAAAAATATCTGAAATACTTCAGAAAAAAAGAAGTCCATTATTAATTATTTCCACTACTATAAGATTTAATTGGCTTCTTAGCAACACACATGCTAATTAAAACTGGTATATAGTGGCTGTATAGAGGAAAGTAACAATAAGTAACAATAAGTAAAAATAATAAAAAAGGGTCATTTACTCTGGTGACACAGTCAATAATAGCTGAAAGAGATTTTAAAATATGCCTATGCAATCACTTCCTGAAAAGGAAATGTTTTTAATTTTCTCAGATATCCTGAAAGAAATAATCTTGCAGAACCCTAATCCTCACCCTATAAAAATCTATGTTGATTCCTTTGTCTCCTTCACATGCATTTCATACTGGGCAGTGTTTTAGTTCTAAATACTGATGTTCAGTATCTTACACTAACTTTCTCTCAGCACCTGAATCTTCACGAACCATGAGAAAGACAAAACAGATCCCATCAACCGTGTTTAGTAGAACTTGTAAATGAACTGCGGGGACTGTTCTCCTGGCAGTACTAAATAATTCCCCAAAAGTGCATGTGGGTGAGACTTTAAACCTCTGCTTTTTGCAAAGGAACAGCTAGCTAAGGCATTATAAAGAAATGATAACTGAAGGAAATCTTGCTATATCTTCCAAAGTTAGTTCAGTGTGTGTGATCTCACTTAAGGAGCCCTATGCTTATTTAAGCAAGGCACAAGCAAAACAGCAAGGGAGCAGAAGCTGATACTATGAATAAACGTATCATTTCTACAAACAGCTATAAGGAAGTGATTTTCCATCCTCTGCTAATTTTATCAAAAGCTGCCAGCCAGCTACTGAGTCTGGCCCTATCCTGTTTTTAACAGTCTTGGAAGGGAAGTCTTCCTGCCCCTGTTGCACACTGACCTGTAGAGTTGGTTCCTAAATTCTAAGACTATTAGAGTGGATGCAAAAGGGTGAGATAATACACAAAGATATTGAATTTTGTTTATGCTGAGAAAAACTGGTTCTATTAAACATGCTGCTTCAGTTAGCATAGGAATCGAGATCATGGTAAAAGTTCTGTCAAGTCTGCAAATGAGACTTCTCAGATTCAGAGAAGAAAAATGTCTTGGCCAAGCCAAAGATGATAATTAACAATTCTAGTCATAGTATTGCAATAGGCATTATTTACAAGATTATGTGCAGGTCCCTCCACCTTCAGGCATTCAGATACCAAGTAAGTAATTCTCCTGTCAATCCTTTGAACTAGATGGATATCTCCATGCTACATATAGGGAAAGTGGTGGACAGAGAATTAGTTTGATCAGCTAGATACAAGAGACTGAGCTTTTTAGTTTGAAAAGTTACCATCACCCTCATCTCCAAAGAGATGATTTTCTTCAACCACATTTATCTTCCATTACAAGTCATATGATTTAGCTCTAACTCTCACAAAGCTAAGATACTGAAAATGGTATTATTCACAATGCCAGTGAGCGCGCTTCAACTGCAGGGTAATCTTTTCTGTTTGAGGTGAACTACCCTCCTGAAACAGTTCTAACTGTTTAATTGATTTTGTATAGCCTATATCAGATCTTAGTGGTAAAAATAAGAATTAATTTCAGCTATCATTCCCTTTCATTTTTAGACCATTTAAGCCACAAACATAGTGATGTGTTTTTATAAATAATATGAGTATAAATGTAAATATATATAAATAAAACCATAATCATAAACTAAATACTATAAATGCATACATACATGCACACATAATCTGAATATAAACCAAACCAATTCAGAGCTAAAAGCTGTTCATTTGCATGCATATCATACACTAGGAAATTTTCCAGAAAGGCTTGGAAATTATGAGTTATGCAAGGATACCGGGTATGCAGTATGAAATCAAAAATTACAATTAATTTCTATCTCACAGTGTGTACCTCCATACTTGCAAAAGGCCATTGTGTTTTTTGAAGCCAAGCATATACAAAGCCAACTGTTTAATTCAGGGTTAAGCACTGTTGATTTAAAACAAATCACAGAATATGCTAAGTTGGAAGGGACCCATCAGGATCATTGAGTCCAACTCTTGGCCCTGCACAGGACACCCCAAGAGTCACACCATGTGCCTGAGAGCACCATCCAAATTCTTATTGAAGTCAGACAGGCTTGGTGCTGTGACCACTTCCCTGGGGAACCTGTTCCAGTGCCCAGCCACCCTCTGGATGAAAAACGTTTTCCTGATATCCAACCTCAACTTCCCTTGATTTAGCTTCATGTAATTTCCTTGAGGTCTGTCACTGGTCACCTGAGAGAAGAGATCAGTGCCTGCCCCTCCTCTTCCCCTCACGAGGAAGTTGTAACTGCAGTGAGGTCTCCCCTCAGTCTCCTGTCCTCCAGGCTGAACAGACCAAGTGACCTCAGCTGCTCCTCATCCAGCTTCTCCTCCAGACCCTTCACCATCCTGGCAGTGCTTCTTCTGATACCTTCTAATAGCTTAATGTCTTTTTTATATTGTGGCACCCTAAAACTGCACACAGGACTCAAGGTGAGGCTGCACCAGTGCGGAGTTTAGTAAGAATGTATTAAAGTACAGAGCTGAAATACAGCGTTTTGCTTATGTTACAAGAGCAAAATCTCAGAGGTTAGTGATCTCTTCTGTTATTTTGTAATACCTTTAAAAACAAACTGCCAGACTGGTTCAGCGACTAAAGAGAGCAATGGCACTTTGGGTACTACTTTGGGAAGCAGAGCTAGTATACAAAAGTTGTACGTACCTATGCCATGATCTGAATCAATACTGACCTGTATAACATCTCTGCATTGTGTCATTAGCGATTATCACCCTGCAGATAATTTAGTTTGGAATAATCTCAGAGAAGCTTGGTATTCCTTGGTGTTTTGCCTAAGAGGGAATGTATTACTCATCTGTTCTAAGAATGTTCTCAATCAGAATAACACCACATATATTCTAGATTATATATCCTCTGTTTCATTTGAGCAAAGTCTGCCACACTTAACCTACGCTTGGATGGACTTCAACTGCGAGCCAAGTGAAACTTAGGTATTCTTTATCCAAACCACAGGGGTAATTCAAGTCTCAGTTAAGAGAAGCTAATATGTGATTTTGAGACCATTACAAACTATTACTCTCCAGATGAAGAAATAATGACTAATTTTGCATAACAACTTCAAATACAAAGGAATATTATGTTAAATGCATAGTTTTGACCAATGTAGCAACACACTAGCAAGTAATTTATTTAAAGATACAAATAATATGTTGCAATATGTGTTCACCTATACTTTTTAGTTATATATTAAAAACAAAACCAACAAAAAAAGCAAAGCCCGAAAACCTGCAGTTGCTTGGACAAAGTCAAAATTGTATTAATAAGGACACAATACGCAAATGTTTTTTTACACAATAATATTTGAATGCCTTATATTAATGAAATTACACCTTCTAATATTTTTTCTTTGAGGAAATAACACCTCATTCTCAATGTTGTACACATGAGAGATCAATGTTCTGAAAGAAATTTAAGAACATATAAGTCCAACCGTGGAAAAAACATGTTCACTATACTTCACTGCATAGATATGCGGAGAATGGATGCTCAAGAATATTACTGAGTGAGAAGATGAATGATACTTCTGTGATCCATCACCATTTTATATGGGCACCTCACAAAAAAATCATTTTCATGTACACTCAGATTTGAGATATTCCAGCCACATTCTTGCAACACTGTATTTAGAGAAGACCATCTTGGTGTAAGGACTGCAATGGGGCTGTATTGGTCCAAAGTCCGGAGCTATTACTGCTGGACTGATTTCAGCATTTGTCAATTGTCCCCACTATCAAATGGCAATCACACATTTAATTTTGACTAGTGGCTATCCACCCATTAACAGAAACAAAGAAAAAAACCCATTCTATCCATGAACAACTAACATTGTTACTTTTTTTACACCGAAGTCTTGTGATCTCTTTCTGTCTACCTGTAGTTAGACCTCTTTAAGATGTACCACTACAATGCTTTTTGGTACTGTAATTAATACTGCCTATCCAGTCTGGTGACCCATTTATGTGTTTTGCTTTCCACTTGATGGACAAATATCACCTAAGGAAGATAGCATAAATTGCTCTAATGTTGTTGTGTATCAGCACTATTCCATTAACTAAAATTATTTAAAGGGGTGTCAATGTCCTGATGCTTAGGCAGCTACCATTTTTGCTTTACGAAATTTTCTGCTATGAATAGGTGAAAGACTCATTAAATTAAAAATCTGCCAAATGACATCAAACACATTCCAGACACTGGCAAATATAAAGAGTTTTATGGAGCAATTAATTACAGATCCTTCAGCCTCTATAACAGTAGGTCCGGATTCTCTTTTCACTTGTGCTGATAGTATTTAAGAAACAGTTTAATTTTAAGGGAATTTAATTAAGCAGTAATAAAATGAGAGGAGACTCCGGCAGAAGTTTTTCAGTTCCTTCTCCAGCACGTATACTTTCCCCTTGACTTTAAGACACACAATATAGCTTAGAGTGTATCGATCCCTGAGACCTGAGGCTATCTGGAAAACAAAAGTTTCATTTCCTGACTGATTTTGTATCTTGCCTTCATTCCACATCAGAACAAAGTGGACTCCTTTTGTAATTTTCTAAAAAGAAGGCACAGAGAGTGTAAAATGGATATGTATACAGCAGCTCAGCCAAAACAGCATTCTGAGATAATAAGGAGCCTTTCACTGAAAATATATCTTCTGAAGCAAACAGTATGGGTTAGTGTCATCAGCTGGCTGAACAGTCTTTGTTTCTCCATGAACGGTTTCATACTGTGCCTGTAGCTGGTTTTGATACTTTGTCATTTGCCAGCACGTTTGTCAAAAAAGTCTCAGTGAGGTTTTAAACTCTTCAAACTTCCTTCATAATTAAAAGAATTTAATCCCATTGAAAAGACTTTAAGTATAATGATAGCTCACTCCTTAGTTATCTGGTCTGTATAGAATGATGAGAAGCTAATGGTTTATTTAGAATTATTATATTTACATATTATGTGTTAGATTTATATTCACAGGTTTTTAATTTTTTTTTTTTTTATTGCTATTCTACGTATAAATCCTCTGATTTTTTTTTGTATTCCACTCTGGTTTCTTCAGCAAATATATTCCTTGGCTGTTTTGGAACACTTTGCTACAGCAAAATAATATTCTGTTGCTTCAGTTCATGAATCAGTGATATTAAAAGACCTGAAAACTAGCTTCACGGTGGAAAAGTATGATATTCATAAATGACTTCTTTATTAAAGCTTTGTAGGTATGCACATCTAGAAGAGTTCTCTCTTTTGCTGGAAGTCAGTGTAAAGCCAGCAAGCAGTGTTTACATGTGCTGCTCTGGCTCTCACGCAGTAGCCTTGGGCAGGTTTGTTGTATGCAGCCAAACGATGCCCCAGGCCAGAAAAATAAATTTCAGATAACATAGAGCCACTGTGTATTAGCTTGGTCATTTCAAAATTGTAGCAATTAAGTGAAAAAGTACTTCAAAAACATACCAAGTTCACTTCAGAATACTAATATTTAAAGTTGAGCAGTTAAGTTCAATGAAGTTTAACACGTTAAAAGATTTTTTAAGGCTTTTTTATGTCTGCACAAGAGAAGGTCTCCATACAGGGAGGAAAGTACAATATATAACAGTTAACAGTTACTCAGCAGTCACTTATCAAATAAACTATTCACATGTAAAAGTATAAGTTTCTAAATGGCATGTAAGATATATAGAATATAAGGTCCATTGAATCCCTCCCCTTCATTTGTGAAGTGGTTGACTTTTTGTGTGGGAAATGCAAAATTTTTTAAAGATTTATAAACAATTAAGTGACAAAGAATTAATTATCTATTTTTCTGATTTGAAGCAAAACATCTCCTCTTAATGTACAGAGATTTTTTTTTTTGAGTCTTATTTACCATCTGTTGCAGCAAGACCAGAAAAGGCAGAACACAGAGAAAACTGAAGGGGAAGTATTGTTTCAATGTTTTTCTTACACTTTTTAATTCACACTTAAGTGAAAGTGCCACTGGGCTCCAATGTGATATTACTACTATTTGTTTTAGTAGAGAGAAAAACCATTAAGCTTCCATTTTAAAGCCTAAACTGGAAGATTGATATGTCTGAAGCCTCATGTTAAGAGAAAACAATGGCCTAATGGTAGATCCACTCCCCCCAAATCAAATAATCTGAATAGTACATGCTGTAGCTCAGAGACTCAGCCTGCAGGCCCTTAAGTGCTGTAATACACATACAGCTTTTAAAACTTGAACTTGAGTTCATAAAAAGGGAGGGGCATAAAAGGGGAGGGGCATGGAGCATGCAGTTTAAACCAGCGCACAATGAGATGTTTGATGCTATGCTGTAGTCCTGTTTGGGCTAAATTCAGTGATTCAGTAAGAGTAAAGCATCTAGAAAATACCAGCCAAACCTGCAATTCTCTTATGAAGTGCTAAGTGGAGAGAGAGGAAGAAAGAAGAGAAATACCTGAGTGATGATACGAATCTAATTAAAATTTTCCCAGAAAAACAAAATGCTTACTTTTTAATGTGAGGCTACATATGCATCTTTATTCATATTTTGACAATAACTTACAAGCCACAAAATTATCCAATGCTAACTCTTGCCCAACAGTCAACTTTAAACCAAACACTTTGATCAGATAATACTTCAAAAATCTTATAAACTCATTTGCTGATGTTTATAGGTTTATCAACTAGTTTAGACACAAAATCTTACAGTCTGAGCGATGTTGTTTTAAGGGATGAACATAATGTTTGAAGAGTAAGAATGAGTGTTGGCAGCCTTATTTGAAGTGAAGAATTTTTGTGTTATATCAAACCCACATCTTAATTGGTCACTTGAAATACAAGTGTTAAGATGCCTCTCCACCCTACAATCCAGAACAGCTTCCAGTAAAATTTGGAAACATAAACATAACTACTGAAGC
This sequence comes from Corvus kubaryi, assembly GCF_017639235.1. NCBI lineage: Eukaryota > Metazoa > Chordata > Aves > Passeriformes > Corvidae > Corvus > Corvus kubaryi. The sequence goes on from NW_024582091.1 coordinate 8,708,511, forward strand.
AATTCTATTGAATCAAAAAAATTATCTGGAATAGCACAAAAATCTAAAGGGCAATCAAATCAAAGCAAAGTACATCCTGATATACTCATGGTAATTTTGATTTGTTTTGGAAGTAAATGCATATTTTAGGATATTTTTAAACTTCATTAGTGAGCAAGCAAGCTCTCTCTGTTCCATTGACTCAGAAACAAAACCAAGCAAACAAGCACAACAAACAAGCAAATACAAATATAAAAATAAGAATCCTGGTGTTGAAAATTTAGATTTACAAAAATAATTACTGTTTCTCATTTTTCAATGGTAGACACAACAATTTATTTATGTTCTGTGGATCTCCATGGTTACTCTTTGGCACTTCAAGTGGACATGGCAGAGGTAGTTGATCTCCTTTCCAACCATCTGCATCCACAACCATATGCACTTCTGGAAGAGGATAGAGATGCTTCTCCATTGTGTGACATGATCATGGTGATGTTTACATCCCTTAACCTCCTCTTTTAAACTTTTTATGTATCTGCTTATCAGTATGGCACACTGTGAAACTGGCATTAAGCCATCAGACAAAGAATGACACCATATGAACTGGAAGTTTTCTGCCAGCTAGCTTGTACACGCATTTAATATTAATTGCTGTCAGTGATCCTACAGCCAACTCTTTTGGCATTGTCGTAAATATTGAGCATCTCACTTCTGAGAATAATCATCTGTGTTGCTCCATGTGTTTGTTCTCACAGTTCACAAATTATTAAATGAAGCAGAATCAAGATTGCCAGTAGATGATCTAATATTTGAAAATTTCTCTCCTGTCTAAATGAATATATGGAAATTATTAAGCTATGCTTGTCTATACCAAATTTTATAGCTCTTTTTATATGTGCTATTATTAATATCTCTCTGGAATAAGTTGGGAGAGATACCGCTTGTTTATTTAAGTTCAGATGAATAGAAGTTTTCTGAAACACTGAAGGATTAATATGGCTCTTCAAGCTATGATACAATACATACTTTTCTTTTATTGTTTGGAATTTCAGTGGAAGTCACTGACATAAGAACCTGAAACATCTAAGCTAGTTCAAGACCTTTTAAACCTATAATTTTATAATGGCAGAATTCCCTAAACAAATATATATGATGTGTGGTCATTCAGAACACAAACAAAATAACAAATAGCAAAAATAAAAATTATTTCATGCAGCTTGTGTAAGTTATTTTGTGTAAGTTCTGCATAAGCAGAAAAACACCTCTGGCATTATGAATTCAGTATGCATAAAGGCCAAGGATTCTTAATTTAATTGTAAAATCATATCTGTGTAAGCAACTTTTTTTTCTGATATAAACCTGGAAACCTCACCACAGAAAATACCTATACACACATGAAACTTTATTCCAGTATTCATACTGATGAATTTGGTATGATTGATCATATTTATATATCATCATTTGTGAGTGAAAATTTGTTATAATCTAGCTTCAGTGTTTTTTTCTTAATTATATCAGTATCTGAACCTAGAGAGAATGGTGAAAAGTAAAGTAAATTCTAGTAAGCAATTTTGTTACTGGCACAAGTTCTATATTTCAGTAAAAAAATATCCTCAGGTACAAATCAAAGAAAAAAAACAGAACTAGATGAAAAAACAGACACGTGTTTCCAAGGTTAATACTTAGGTATTTTTAATAAATACCCTACCTATTATTCCAGAGCCTTTAGGTTGTCTTAGGCAGTGTCTGACCTCCAGAGTGGTAACATGAATGATTCTGCCCTAATAAAGTTTTAAACACTGAAATCTGCCACTGCAAATATAACCAGGGAGATTTTTTAATAACATCCAGCATACTGAGAGGCTACTTGAAAGAAATAAGAATGGTGAAGTTAGAAATGACAAAGTTTCCATATCTCTACTAGCAAACACAGAGGACAGCTATAAAATTGGTTTTTACATCCTGATTGTGTCAGTGTTTACTCTTATTACTGTTATACACTTGCTAATAGGGGAAATGAGATAATCATTGTACCTTATTGAGAATGCATTTTTCATGAATGGAAAGTGGACTTTTCTTTTGTATAAAATCCTATTTCTTGATTAATAATTTTACCAGCTCGTAATAGTTGATCTTTGTTTTCATTTTATTTTAATGAAGACCTCAACAATGTAGATCCTAATTTGCATTGCTCTATATATAATTAATGTTTCAAAGCTGTGAAGTGCATTGACTTGTAATAGGATGTTACTTATTAAATAACATTTTTGGAATATTGTTATTACAAATATGCTTTGGAAAATATGCTTTACAATGTCACTATGTCCAATATAAACCCATAAAATAGTTATATGAAAGGCAGAATTACTACTGTCCTTTTCCCATCCTCTTTGTCCCTTAGTAATGCAGAAGCTTCCTCGTTCTTTTAACGAATTAACATGCCAGCTCTATTACCATATGCAAATATGGGAGAAAAAAAAAAGAAAAGAAAAATTGTCAAGGTGTATGAATGTGTAGGAGGAGGCAATGATAACACCATTGAAACTGGCTTCATACTGAAATCAAGGTGACATGGAGAAAAGACCAAAAAGCTTAACCTCTTAACCTCTGGTGCTTGGAGATTAATGTGAAACAAGCTCTACATCTCTGTAGATCTGGGGACATCTGCTCTCTACATACCCTATTTGTCTCCCTCTCTCTTAAAGGGCGTTGGCTCTGGCTACAGTGCTGTGGTTTCCAGACCATATTATATTCAACCGCAGGCAAGAGTTCAAAATCACTTCATTTGACAGTATTGGATTGCCATGGCACAGGAACCCCAGGCACAACAAAAATGTTTGAGAGTTTTTGTCAGCTGAGATATTCCTAAGAGAAAACAAAACAAAACAAAACCCTCACTTTAGCCTGTTGAAAAAATAATCAATAAAGAGTGACTGCTGCAAGAAGAGAAAAATAAAAGTGAGAAGCAAAAATAATTAAAATGTGGAAATATCCCAGAACAAATAAACAACCAGATATTGCATTTTACTATTCATGAAAAAAGAAAAGCATATGTAGTATTGAGAGCAAACTGCATCAGTTCATCAGTGTTATTCAGTGTGAATAGGTTGAGAAATTATTTTTGCCTATTGTTGATTTAAAGTGCTGAACCGACATTTCAAGTATTTAGCATGTTCTGGATTTAAGCCCAAATAGAGCCACAGATGTTAGCATGTCAGTTCAGCATGTCTCTGGGTGTTTTATTGGATCAGAACTTCAAGTTCTGTGGCTCATTAGAGACATTTCAGCAGTTTCATATTCAACAGTGAATTCCAGTGACAGACCTTTGTGCTGTAAGACCTATCAAAATTTTTCTTTTTGAATTATTATGAAGATCAGTTTGTTTTGTTTGTCTAAGTGTTCAGTTACTCACTGCACAGTTATGCTTCCCAGGCAGAGCAAACAGGGGACATGTAGCTTCTTGACCTTTTTACAAAGATCCCTTTCAGAATGCAGAGTTTTAAATTGATAGCAATTTTGTTCTTAGAGGGCCTCTGCGCCAAATGATATTTTTGTATACTAGAATCCTGCAGACCCTCATCTCTGAAGAATATTCACAGAAGCAAACACTGACCTCTTAAGGCGAATCTCCCTGGATTTCTTCAGTTAGCAAGAGAAAAAGATATATTTTCTAGAGGAAAGTTCACAGTGGTTGATTTAGACACCTCCTCTGAATCACTCTTCCACAGACCTGTCCTTGTGCATGGATTACTGAGGAAGTCACGGGAAATTAGTCTCATGAGGCCAGTTAGTCTTTATGATTACTGCCTGTAGCCTTATATTTTATCTATATATCATGAATCACAGCTGAGCTGGTGTTGCCAGGTGATAAGACTTGGACCATTAGTTCAGGAGACAGTAAAATACTTCTACTTCATATCACTTTCTTTGTAACATTTTATGAATGACTGTTAAATAAAAAAAGTACACATTTCTTTATTTAAATAAATATATATGTGTTACAGTTTACTCAAATTATAGTAATATACATTCAATGTTCAAATATTTGCAGTTCTGCACAACCGCTCAAAGTGTGCTAGTAGTATACTGAAAACATACAGTTTTGAACCAGAGCCACAGTCATGAAGGCAGTAGTTGTTACTATTACTTAAAAAGCATGAAGATTTGAATCAGTCAAAAGCTTATCATCTTTAGAATATGAGAAGAAAAAGTTTGCAATAATGACAAGTAAAAGTGTGGGTCCACAATAAGCAATATTATAATAGGATCATAGCAGTTATTCTGTTGTTTGAAACCTAGACAGATTATCAAAATTATACATGCATGAAAAATGTGGTGCTTTCCCTAAGCTTCATCCTTACACAGTTGTAAAAATGTAAGTCATTTCAAAGAGGCAATTCACAGCTTTTGAACAAAACATTCTTTCTGAAATGCTCTTCCCCACAAAAGCGATTACTGATGAAGCTCGTGGATGGTGATTACACATGTAATATAGGAGCAGCATTTTCTGTTTTCAGAGAAGTGTTTCATACAAATCCAATGAAAAAGACCTACATGCACATACTTTTGAATGTAATTTATTAGACTACATTTTCCAAAACAAAAGCATTATAATGCATACAAACTATAATTTATGTACAGAATAATCCACCTTCTATTCGTTAGAAAAATTAGCAATGGAAAATTCCATTCTCATGTGTATGAACCTGATTCAACAACACATTTCTAACATCAAGGTGCAGAGCCATCTGAATTTTTACCAACTGTTTTGTCTTACCCTGTAATGACACCTCTTCACTTTGAAATGAAACAAAACAGAACCAATCACAAGAAAACAAACCATAACAAACACAGCATTTTCTTCCTCAGTCTGTGGACACCTACATTGCAGTTAGCTGTATGAATTCATTACCCAAAGACATATTAAGCTTTATTTAGTTTAAGCACCATTATTCACTTGGTTACAGAATCTTATATTTCAGCATGGATCAGAAAACTGATAGGAATCTTTCATCCTTGCACTGAACTTCATATTACCATGTATATCCTAGGACTTTCCAAATAAGGTAGTTTCACATCAAGTTAAGAAATATCCTGTCCTTAAAAGTGCATGTCACGAGAACCTCACAGGTCTGGATGAGGTTGATGAATATAAGAAATGTACCAGAATATCTACTTTTTATAGGAGTTTTCATCTAAGTATATAAACATTACATATATAAAAAAATTGCTCTGCTATTTGCCACTAACCTGATGAAAATAAACTAATAATCTTACTAAAATCCTGCCAACCTACAGAACTACTGGAAGGAAAACCAAAGCAAACAAAACCTAACAAGTCAACAAACCCCTCTTTGGTTATAACAAACTAGGAAAAGACAGATTTTTGTGCCATGACACTGATAGAATATTTTACCTTTAGACATTGTGTTGCAGCAACAAGACATAAATGTGAAAAGTACTTCTCCTGTTTGGATAACTTCAGGTTTGATTCAGATAACTGCTGACACAGGTCTGGCAATGTTGTCAGCCAGAGTCATGGTGCCCAGTCAGCTGGTCACTTTTTTACCCATCTAAACTCAAGAAATAAGAGCTAGTATACGCCACCATGTATTGTGATGGAAATAATACCTGGTTGTACTAGTTTGAAAAACAAACCAGTGGGAGGCACCATTCAGAATAACAATTTAATGGGGAAGTTAAAGAAAAGGAAAGGGAAAAAAAAAAAAAGTAAAAGAAAACACTGGTTCAAACTGACAGAGTCAAGATACAACCTGAGTCCCTGTTAGGCAGGGTGGTGGTAGCAGTCTGGTAGAATGGTGGCTGCAGTCCTCTGAAGCAGTGATCCTGTAGAAAAAAAAGGGTCTTCTCTTCCTCAGAGGGTCCAGTGGTGGCTGTGTAGCTCCTGTCCTCTGGAAATCCAGTGGAAAGAGTTCTCTGGTTTTCAGAGTCTCAGATTATATCCACGATGGGATGCTTGGTTCCTCCCTCTGCGTGGAGCATCTCACAATGGGGTAATGAGTCATGAGGCCAAGTGTTGATTAGGCTCATTAACAGAAGATGGTCCAGAGGGAGTTATCTCTGAGTCATGTGGCAGGACAATGATGGGCCATTAACAGCAAGATAGTCTGGGGGGAGGAGGCAAGGAAACACTGCCCCACCTGATCTCAACAGCTGATGGGGATGGTAACAGAATACACTGCAACCCAGGACACTGGTGAACAGTAGTTAAATGACACAGCAGAAATATGCACATCATTGACCACTAGAAATAAGTTGGGTTTTTTCCCACAAAGCAAACTGTGTCCTTTAATGAGAATGGCCACATTCACCTTGATCTGACTGTACACCATATATAACACTGCTGCAATATTAATTTGATACCAGCAAGTATCAGCTCATTGAAGGGCTATGTCTTAAAATGACCAGAGAAAATTGTTATCTACAGGAGAGATCAAAGGTTATAGATCATCCTTTGTATATGAGATGTTCATGAAACAAAAGACTGTTTGCTATTTCTTATTTTTATGCAAAGCAACTACAAAAAGAAAATCATGTTCTGTACAAATTGAACTAATATGAGCAAACTGGCTAGAAGCACGCTTGCAAAGAATACAGCTAAAGTGTTTCCTTTATCCGATTGATTAATGTCCAAAACCTGTGCCAAGCAGGTTGTAAAGCTGTCCTTTGCTCAAGTCCAGTTGATATGCTGATGTACAGGATAAGAAAATAGGTGCCATCTTATTCCCTAAAGAATAGCTTTATCCATGCTCATTTGGATTGGAGCTTATTGCCTCATAGAAAGCAAAAGTCGATAATATTACATATTACAATTCCACATGAGAATTCACAAGTGGGAGTAGTAAACCCACTTTTTCTTCAACATGATCTAATAGCTTGACCTTTATTTAAGATGAAATTTACATGAATGACCTTAATTTCTCTTTATCCCCACAGTTTGTGTACCTATTTTAAATTCTAACTAACTAATTTTCTGTTTCAACTTACTTTGCATAGCTTGAAACTTGATATGAAAATTGATTTACTTAATCATAAGCAAAAGGTAAACAAGGAATTTAAATAGTAAGAATTTAAAATCGAGGACTATAGAGATTGAGGTTAAATTTAATGATCATCTCTGTAAGATATAATTCATTAAGTTGCACAAGTTTGTTTTAAGTTTCAGAAGTTTGTAAGTGATTTAAAACTAAATGAAGTAGAATAAACAATGCTCTCTACAATTGCATTTTATTTATTTTATTTATATCTTCAATTGTTAGTGGTAATTCTAACCACTAATATTCTTTGCAATTAATGTAAGTATAATATCATTCTCACTTTTAAATTACCAGCTGTATTGTCTGGTTAAATGATTAACAATTTAATATTAAATTACCAGTACCTCAGAAATATAGAAATTCCACTGATGCATACAAAGAAAAGCACTGACTGTAAGAGAAAATTTAATTAAAATAAGAGGATGATTTTGCTTTCAAGTCCTCTTTTGGATCTGCCAAGTACTTGTAGATCTAGGTTATTTGCATTTGAATCTTTATTAATACCAATGAGAGAAACTTGCTGATTCATCTCATCTTCTGTTTGCATTTGGATTTCTGCAGAACTGAATCCTGACCCTGTAAAAATTTCTAAGTTTAACAGAAGTGGGCACACTGACGTCAGCAGGACCATTATTTTAGAAAGCCAAGCATCTGCATAAACATCTGTAGATTCAAAGCTGCAAAAGGTCAAAATCAATCCCTCTCTTATTTGTCAGCATGTTGCCTAGAAGGCCATTAAATACCAAGACAAAACAACATACAAAATCTGATGCTGATAAAACAAAAAGGGGTGATTGAGGAATGTTTTAAAATCCCTTATTAAAATAAATCTATAGTCAGAGCAACAGAAAATCTGAGAATAAAGAGTCTAGGCAGTAATATGCTTTACGAGTCAAAAAGTAACAGTTTGCTTAGGCATCATCATGAATTTTACAGGAGTGTTGAAGCTTCTTTTCCTGATCATATGAAGTTCTTCCTTGCTGGATGATATGAATTCATCTGTTAGCTGCTAAAAAATGCATCAAATAAAAATACTTCTGAAGAGCACACCTTTTTTTCCATTGAGCTAGATTTCACAAGAGTGAGACATTCCTAAAAAATATAGTGTGCTCTGATTTATGCAGCTTCAATATCATGATATATTAACAGCGTGTATGGAAATAGCTCTGAGTAATAAAGTTTGAAATTTTCTGTAAATGGTCTTCATAGCACATTATTTGACAAATATTTTGCTTCTCATTTTGAAAACAAAAAGCCCTAAACTTGTAATTTTACTTGTAAGAGGACAATGTTCACTTCAGTCCTATAACCTGTTTACCTCAACTTGCATCAATACTATAAAAAAGCATTACCAAATATTATATTTTATTTATTTAGTATATTTATGACACTCTATGCTGCATTTTAAATGCAGTCAGACCTCAAGGGTGAAATGTTAAACCAAACACAGACGTTCTTTTCCTTTAATGGTAATTAAATACATAACATTGCAGGATATCAGGGTCATTAATTTCATATAACCAGTTCTGGAGTAGCTTTCCCTATACAATTATTTGTTGATTTTGTTTTCTTAAATATTTTCAACTATGCTGTCAGCTATAGGCAGCTTCACTGTGTTGTTGCACTACTCTATGTAAGGAACTGACCCATGTATGTATAGTCCTGAGACCTCTGACACCATCCTGCCCCTGTGTACTTGCATGCCTCTGCTCTTTTACATGCTGGCTCCTCCACTACAGTCTTGAGATGGTTCACTTTTGCATACATTCCTATTCTGGAGTCTGATTCTAGTTTCATTCTATGCTCTGGGGATTTCTAAGCTTACTTGTATATGCAACTGTAGCCCTTTCTCAACTACTTATTATTGACATGTAATTACAGCAATATTAATGGCAATCATCAAAGCTGTTCACTTAAATTCATTTGATTCTCTCAACAGCCTTTACTAAAACACTGAATTCACAGTACTAGTGATTGAAATTATAATAATCCTAGAGGCGTGAGCATTATACAATTAATACTGAAGCAGTTGACATTTTTAATGTTATACAACTAATGTCCAAAGCTGCTGTTTCTCCATTCTCAAATACTTATGCTCATTTAGAGCTGAAGAAACAGGAAGTACATGACAAGTTAATGGCAGTTAAAGCTCCACCTTTTAATGCTATAAAAAGAAGAATCTCTGGGGGGAAAAACAAAAAAAAGAAAGGAAAACAAAACAATAGACTGATTTTATTTTTGCAACAGGATTACTCCAAAACATCAAGAATAGGTATTGTGTAATCTGACCAGTTTAAGATATATTTTAAGAAATATGTGCAGTTTAATCACTAACTAAACTCAAAACTTCTTTTTTTAATGTCTATATTTTTTGTGACATAAATGACCGTAAACATCACGAGCCATTAACTCTTCTTAAAAATGTGTTCCAGTCCTTCTAAGGTTAGGAAGACCTATAGGTATTTGCAGCAAAATTCTTGCTTTCTATGATGAAGCAACCTGAAGGTCAGTTATTTTCTGAATCTTATTTCATAGGACCACTATATACTGTATATTACAAAATACAACCTGCTTATCATAGGGCTAGTACTACTCCCACTGAAGTAGCTAGGCATTTACCCATCAACTCCAGTGGGAGTTCAATGAGACTCTTAAAATAAATTCTATTCTATTTTCTTAATATTTCTGTCCTCCTCTAAGGTCAGGTCATCTGCCCTGTGTAATGAGAAACTGAAACACTTACAAAAGTGTAGGAGAGACACTATTGATATTGCATAATTTAAATTCCACAGTCCTCTAATTTTACATTAAAACTTAAGACAAATCAAGTACTTCTTTAATAGAAACAATTTTAACTGTTTGTTTGAAGATACTGACTAACCAAAGATTTTATCATGTCTTCTTGCTGTTTTTCTGTTCTGTAAACAATAATCCTTCTTATGAGTTTCAAATTAGTTTAAAATTAAGGTACTTGCAATATTTTCTGTTCACATTAATCATTTTTAATTACAATACTGATGTAGAGAATACACTGGCTATCATTTATACTGATTCTGATCTCAGAAAAAGCATGGAAAGACGTGGACTTTCCATAATTCCTGTCGACCAGTTTTTATATGGCACGCCCCATTCTTTCTAGTTCTGCAGGAGTAGCCAGTCACATTTGAGCATTGATTCTGGGTTCCATCTATAGTAAGAGGGACACTTTATGACGCAACACATTGAATGCCTGGATTTCAAGGTGTTGAGTTGTACCTCAGCAATTCTGCTTGTGCTTCACTGGTTATAAATGGCACTTAGGTTATCAGCTCAGGTATCAGTGTCTGCATCAACTGTAACTTAAATTTTTGAAGCTAAGAACCTAGGTTCTTAGCATGCATTTTGGGTACTTGTCAACTTTGTTCCTGACAAGAGCTGACAAGAATCAACAACGTCATTCACAGACCTTGGTTGTGATTATGCCCAGGTACTGGGAAAACTGTGAAAAATTGAAAAAAACGAATGAATTTCTATACTTGAAAGAGTTTTCCATTTAAATTTAAACAATGTGCTTAGGAACTGAATTGAAATATCCAAATATTGGAACTTCACTGAAAATGAAAATACACAAGTTACATTTTTCATATATTGTCAAAACCACAGTAGCTTAAAAAATATTGTTGAAAGTGATGACAGTAAATTTTTTTACCAAAGGAGAAGGAAAAAAAATCTGTCTTGAGAATATGAACGTTTTAAATAAATTGTCCTATTGGAAGCGTGAGCTGCTTTTAGTCGGAGAAGTAACGTTTAATATTGGTGTTTGTGTGATTGTTTAGTTAAAGAAATAACAACAAAATTTGCACTCCCAATATTTGAATTATTGGTGCCCTATCCACTGAATCAATCATAGTATAACTCATGGTTCCAATTGTTTGGAGCAATATTCTGAGTTTTCAAGTAATTGTGTTTTGCACTGCACAGGTTATTTTATTTTTGAAAGATCTGTTTCTGAAAGTTGCTCATAAAGTCAATATCCATAACTACTGATGCTGGTTCTTCCATCTTCTTTCAAAAGAACACTTTCTGTACAAGGCATAAGAAAAAGAGGAAGTATTCCTTCGCATTACATTTTTCTTAGCAATCTTAGTATCACTCTAGAAGAATTAGGTGAATAGGCTCCAGACAGTTTGTGGAGAGTCATTGCCTCTTTCCCTTTGTGACACAGCTTTTACATGTCACACAGTTTCTTCATGAAAAACAATTCATTGCCATGGAGTATATATCGTCATCATCATCTTTGTCTCTTTTTAATGATATTAACATAAATGGGTTCATGCACAACTTTTCAATTTCCTGTCTCTTGTCCATCATACAAATGGAAGCAAAAACATTTGCATACACTTTATATTTTAGTTGAAGCAGCAAGATTACTGAGAACTCAGATTTTTATCCCTAATCCTCAATTACTGGTTTCTTTGGAGGCCAAAATGGACTGATAATCACTATAAAGTCTCACTAGACAACCCCACAGTTTCCAGAACATTGGAGATTTTCGGTTGCTTTCACTAATGAGCATCTTTGAACTAGGCAAATGTGAGCACCAGTGTTCATTTATGAGGAAAACAATGAAGTAAAAACCCTTTTGCTCATTCAAGAAATACCCAGGCAAGCTGGAGCCATATTTTAAAAATATGTTGAATGAGAAACAGTTGGGAAAGGCATACATAGCACCACATCTTTCCATGAAGAATAGAGAAAAGAAGTTTCAAAACTTAATTTTGGAAACAGTAGTGGTTTGGATGTGTTTCCAAAATGCAGTCAACAGCCTTCTGCAGCTTTCTGTCATTGTATGAAATTGTGATAGCCTCAAATACAGACTGTACTAGTTTTAAACAATTTTTATTTTCCTTGCACTACCTATGTCTCTTGGGCTGACTAGCAAGCAAAAATTTAGTCCTTCATAGTCTCATATTTGGTTTAAACGTTGTCTGCATATTTATACTTTACTTGAAATTTCAGAGGGAAAAAATACAACTACATAAGGAAAATGCCAATACAGTAGAAATGTAGCAATATTAATACAGTAAATGCTGCTATTAATAATAACAACACATTAAACCAAGTTATTAGCTTTGCTTATAAACTCTTTTAAGTTATCTCACTTTTTTATGGGCAGTATATTTTGCCAACATTATCTTACCTAAAAATTGTTGTCTTGTTGCAGTTTGCCATTTACTAGTTCTATTCCCTTGGTTGTTATACGTTACTTTGATAGCTGACACCACATCATTCAGAGATAAATTTAAAAAAAGCTCAATGTCTTTTTAAAGAATATAGTCTCTCCTTGATGCATACATATATCTCCTAAAAATGTTAACGGTCTTCTATGAAGTCGTTGATAGAGAACATAATTTAAGAACACTAAATATTTCCATATTATGTAGATAACCATCATATCTCAAAGTGCTTGATTCTAACTTTATTTACAAGGCAGCTCTGAAGTTAGGGTAGTTTGATGTTAAGATTCATTATTCAGCTACTGAGGGAAAAATACCAGCTAACATACTAGACTATCTACAGAAATTATCAGCCATCTTGATTACCCTCAACTCCATCACAGCTATCTTTTATCTATGTTTTTAATTTCATAAAACCGGGACAGATCTCGCTTAGGTAAGTCTTTTTCAACATAGCATATTCTTCATGAGAATACAAAGGAGAGGAAAGGGAATCTAAAATATGGTCTCATCTTGTTTTCAATCCTTCCCAAACTGTTTGTAAGCTCAAAATTTTGCTTTTACATTCATGAATATTAGTTCTGTTGAAGTTGGTGAGTCATATTTCTGCTTATGTAACTGCATTGAAATCAGTGGAATTAAATCAGAAAAAAAGGGCCAAACAGAAGCTTCAGCATGTGTCTTGGAGCAGAATACTCATCTTCTAATGAATCACTATTGCATCTGTATGCCAATTTGACCCAAATGGTTATTTCATGAATATACGTATGAGTATGAGAGAAAAATTTGGAATTGCAATTATAATTCATTTCATATTGAAATAAGTGATTCAGTGGGTGCTGTATACTTATTTTGCCAGGTAGAAATACATGTGTATCAATAAGGAACATAAAACTCAGAAAAAATGCTTCTATTTAATGAATTTATATGAAGATCATGACTAAGTCCTTGGTGGTGTACTTCACTTCCACATACTATGAGGAACTCCCTTTGTTTACTGTCTTTTCTTCACTTCTCAAAGTTTTTTTCTCTGTTTAACTGAGTTTTTCTCATGCTCTTTACAATATTCCTTCTCCTATCCCTGAAACAGAAATTCCACTTTAATATTATTTAAAAAACCACAGCCTAAGTACTGCAGGTAGCTTAGGAGAATACCGTTGGAGGATCCATAATGTTCCTGTGGATAGCTGTGTGGTTGAGAACAGTCTGAAACTGGAGCGGATCTGTGAGCCTTGTGACCTTATACTACACAAGACTTAGCAACTAGGGAGCCCTGGCATCTGGAGGCCAGTCACTGAGCAGACTGGAGGGATCCACACTGCAAATGCAGCTGTGTATTTCCCATAAAGGGACCTCCATTCTGATCAGCTAGAGGGGGAACAGGATGAGGGCACTGGTGCTGTTTGTGTGAGTGCTGAGTGTGTTACCTGTGTTCATTTGTGTGTCCAGCCATGTGTATCTGTAGTGTGCCTGTAGGGAACACAGTTGTCTACCAGCTGGACCTGGGGAGATGGAGCTGTGGCATCCTCAGCTCCATCAGCGTGCTGGATTCAGGAGCTCCAGACGCTCTTATTACTGATTTTGTGCTATTTCTGTAAAAGTACCTGCAACTCCCATGTTCCAATTCTGAAGAATTTTTATGCATTAAACTTTGAAAGAGATGCTGCAACATTTGCATCTTAATACCAAGCACTTTTAGTTAATATAGGTTATTTTTGCTTCAGAAATAGCCATAAAGTATACAAAGAAAATTGCTTTTCCTTAAATTATTTTTCTTATAAGTAACAATTTTAAATTGATCTCAAAGTTCTAAACCTCCTGTAGTTATTTACATCAATAAAGTCAGAATGTGCTGTGGATTACACATGGTGCTAGATCAGAATAGCACAGCAGATGCAGAAAATCAAAAAATATTATCTGTTCATAATTTTTTCAATAATTATTAATTCGATTTACCATTTATACTGATAATAGCAGGCAGTTTATTTAGCAAAAAATATTATCTGTCCATAATTTTTTCAATAATTATTAATTCGATTTACCATTTATACTGATAATAGCAGGCAGTTTATTTAGCTGTTGTAGCCTAGTAGATGCTACAAAAGAGACCTCTAGCAGCATATGTAAATATTTATGCATGAAGTATTCACTTGGGTTTGATGACCACCAGGGTATCTCAAGCCATCCATGTATATTTGCTTCTGAAATAACATATTATTTCACTAGTCCTTATAGCACTCTTGCAGTGAAAGGAGGAGTTTTTCTGAAGATACATTAAGTGAGCATCAAATCATAAGTATTTTCAGTGAAGAAGGGTATGGTCACTCCCTACATAAAATCTTCAGGGTGGTGAATTCTGTAGTGACGACTGCAGTAAAAAAAAAACCCAAAAACCAGCAACTTGAAATCAATCCTCCCAAACAAACACATACTGATGTTGGGAGGAGATCATATACTTTCTTTGAATGACTCCATACAAGCGTCCAGGAAAGCTAGAGAAAGATAAAAAACACATTCTTGAAATCTAATGTATTCAGGTAACAGTCAAAGTGTTAATGCATTTGTAATTCTACTGCAAGCTTGTGGATATAGAGTTTATGTAGTTCCAGTATGGTCTAACAGAAAGAGAAAACCATGCTGGCATAGTTTCTTTAACTATATGTTTGCCTTCCAACATAGTCTTTCCTGTATCCATATTCATGTCTGCAGAGTACCTAACAGGTAGGAAATTGTGAAAAACCGTTATAACTTCTCGCAGCATTCCAGAAACATTAAGAAGCATAAACTCTCTACAGCAACGTGGGCATACTGAGCAAGAATACTGGTTACAGACACCTTAATGATGTAAGTTTCTCCTGGCCAGCTAATGTGTGCTGATAGCAAGAGCAAATAAACAACTCAGGTTCCCACTGCTTGTTTTCAGAAGAACAATAAGAAAATATATTCAGCTTGTAATGACTTAAGACAGTTCAGGAAAATTCTGATTTCTTTCCAGTCCTGGCAAGTGTTTGATTAAAGGACTGTATCCCTGGAAAACATTGATTATTTTAAAAAATTCTGCCAGAGAAAATCAGTTTCTATTGGTTCTTGAAAAATACCAAACCTTTAGGAAAAACCATTTATTTTATTCTAAAGTCTTAAAATGAAAGCAGCTACCTCCTCAATTATGTATTTGGGTTTTTGTCTTTTCCATTGCAACATCTGGGTTTTCCTATGAGACACACAAAGCCCTTAGCTAACAGATCTGTCCTGTGCCCTCTTACATTCTGTTAATGAGTCTACAAGTTACTATCTACTTGTACAAGAATTGCAGAACTACAGAACTACAGCTTTCATGGACTGACCCTTACCTCCTCGTTCCCCATCCCCCTGTGCTGCTCTAGGAGGTGGGAAGGGGTAGAAGAGTGAGTGGAGGAGTGAAGTTGAGTCTGGAAAAAGGAGGGCTGAGGGAAAGGAAGGGATGTGTTCTATGGTGGATCCGATAGACCCCCTTCCCCTTGAAGGCGCTGCAGCCCGTGAAGAATCCACACAAGAGAAGAAGAACAGGACATGAAGAATGGAGCACCAGAGGAAAACCTTTATGTCCTGGCTGCAACCACACTGCCTGCTGTCTCACTGAAAGCACTGAGTGCAACTTGCAGCAAGAACAAGCAGGGAGAGGATGATGTCTGGACTGAAGCTGAGCCTGGGAAAGGAGGAGGAAAAGCTGTTTGCCCTTGTGTGTAAATGTTTGATTCAATTTTTTTTTTTCATTCTGTTTTGTTTCCCACTACCTGAATCAGTAATTAAATATTTGTTTTAATTGGCAATAATTTAAGTTAATTGTTCCAAGTCAAATCTGGTTTGCCTGCAACAGTAATGGTAATCTCCTGAATTTCCTCTTCCTTATCTTGCTCCCATTCTTCCTATTTTCCCCCTCTGTCCTGATTAGAGGGAAGTAAGTAAGCAGCTGGATGGGCCTTTGACTGCCAGCCAGTGCATATGCACCACAGAGTAAAATTTTATTTTAGAGCAGCTATAATTTAAAAAGCAGATGTGAAAAACTTCCTATTTTCATCCTTGATGAAACAAATTCAGCTATAAAACACAAAAAAAATGGACTCTGACTGGGGGGAAAGTATCTTTCCTTGGCTACTTATACTAATCAAAGCATTCTTACTAATGATAAAGAGTAGAAGTAAATGAACCAATCTAATAAATCTTTACATGATGGAGGAGAAGTGGTGCAAAACACAAATGAAATTTACTGAGATCCAACTTCTCATGAGTAAACAGCTAGTAGACTGCACAAAAACATTTATGAAGCCCCAGTATTTTTTAGCTAGACTGTGAAAAAGCTATCAGTTTCAATAACGTACTAACGGGATACAGGAAATAACGAGAACAGAAAGCACTGCAAGTATATCACCTGTTACTAATTATGAGCAGCTGGAAAACAGACATTATCATAAGTAGCCACAACAGAAACATTATATATATATATGTATATATGTATACAGTGACACAGACAAAGTACAGCACTTTGCTGCCCAGCTTAAGCCTCTTCAAGTAAAAGAAATCTGAGTTTCACTCTGAAGAATATTACCATTTCCCCCATCTCTTTTATGAGCAATTCTTACAGTAAATAAGTCTTCCATGTTGTTTTAGTCTCTGAGGACCTGGCTGACTCAAGATACAAGAGGAAAGATTGTTATCAGAAGACCAAAAGAATAGCTTACGAGATCAGTGAGGATGGCACTGCCCTTAGGATGATGATGTTTTGCATTTTCCTTCAGTATTCAGAGCTGAGCTTCTTAATTTTTATTAGTACACTAGGATAGCTGAGTTTTTTTCAGTTTTCTATTCTCATTGTATCTTCACTGGATAGTGAATTTTTTTTAGTGAGGATGATGAAACACTGGAACAGGTTTCCTAGAGATATGGTAGATGCCACATCCCTGAAAATATTCAAGGTCAGACTGGACAGGGCTCTGAGCAACCTGGCTGAGTTGAAGATGTTCCTGCTCATTGCAGGGGAATTAAGACTAGATGAAATTTAAACATCCTTTCTAAACCAAACCATTTTATGACTGTATGAAATAACTCATTAAATCCTCACTTTCTCTCAATGTATTGTTTGCACTTGCTGTATGTTCACTGTTCTACAACCTATATTACTGCTCATGTTTACAGTGTCACCATACAAACTCAATATGAGAACTAGTTCTCCAAGATAAAAGAGTGTATATAACCCCCTTTGACTGGAAGATAGCCTTCACAGATTGATGTTCTAAGGACAAAGACAGAGCACACAGATGATGTCAAAAAGCATGTTTGCAAAGCAGAAACTGTCTCCATCGTTGCTTTTCCAAGATTCCAAGCCTCAAGTAATGAATGCTAGAGAACTATGAAACATATGCCTAGACCCTAATCCTGCCAGAAGTTCTATATTAACCTAATGCTGAAATTATGCAAAGTTCTATGCGTTGATGGATACCTTTTTTAACAGAACCAAGACCTTATGTTCTTCTGCCTGCATTATTTTCACACAACGCTTTCCCTCCAATAATTGTTCCATTTTTAAATATTTACCATCTACCATTTGTCTAAACTAAGAATTAGTTTGATTGCATTTTTACATTAAATCCATTTACAACAACAGGCCTGTTGCCAACAGCTAAAGTGATCTTTAAAGATAAGGTTTGTGGGAGAGAAGGTCTTTAAGGTTACTCTTTTTTCCCAGTACAGAAATCAAATTGTCCTCCCACTTACTATTCTTTTTAATATCCCAATGAGAGAATTACTATTAATTATGAGATGCAGTGATAGAAACAATGTAAAATGTAAATGTGTAATACAAATCATTGTTATCCATAGATCAAACCCTTAGTTGAGATTTATGTTAACCAATCGATGTGCTTTATATAGTACTTCCCGGTGTAAAATTGAGCATATTGCAATACATCATTACTTAGCTAATTACAGGGTTTTAAAGTTTTCTTCTAAAGAATTAATCTCCACAGAATGCTATCTTTATCACTTTGGTATCCATTAGTGCTGCCATTTCCCATGTATCATGATGCTGTCCTAAGCCAAAATTCTTTGTAGCACTTATGAATCAGATACACAAAATCAGTTCAGGTTAAAACCAATCACCAGTCATTTGCCTGATAAGTTGTCTATCGTCCTTGTTGACTTTTGCTCAAGTTGGCTTAAAATATAAAATTCAGGAGCCAGTCCTGACTGCATTTGTGTTATCATTGTATGTAAGTTTCAACTTAACGTTTTAAAACATAGAAGTAATTAACTCCCTTTTCAAGTGTGAAAATGACAGACACAAAACATGGTATATTCTTTGACTTTTTTATAATATCCGTATGAAGAACCTGTCCCTTTTTGTCTTCTGTAAGATCTAACTTCAGTGGTAAACAGAAAGTTCCTGTCACTAGAAGCTTGTCAAGCAGACTGAACTGTCTGTATAAAGAACTAAAAGGAGATGATGATATGAAAGGAATATAGCAAAAGTCTACAAACCTGTGAGGGTCATACTGGGCATGGAGGAACTGTTTAGCTGTTTATTCTCTGTTCCATTCCTCAGACGTGTGACCTTCATTTGAAGCTACTAGAACACCGATTCAGACTAATCAAGTGCAACTGAGTCTCCACATCATAGCAAGCAGATCTGCAGTACTCCTTGACAAAGAATGCTGTGGATAAAAAACCTGTCAGTTTAAGGGGAGACTGAACAAGCGTTTGAGATAAGCTGAAGCCAAGTTTAGGATGGCAAAGTGTTGCCTGTCTCATTATAGCTGTACATTTTCCAAATTTATGAAGCAAACACAATGCAAAGTCAATTGTTTTGGTGTAAGTGCATTTCAAATAAATGTTCATTATATCAGAACTTCATTAGCAATATCTGTTGTTATATAATTTAAACATGGTATTTATTAGTTCTTTTTACTCTGAAATATAGTAAGAAGATACATATGACCTTTAAAAATGTTAGTGCTCTCAGAATGCGCCAGATGGCTTATCTTAAAAAAAGTTATAATTCCTTGTTTAGTATACTGACACTATTACCATAATTTGTAGTTGACTACTTTCCCTTTGAAACCTGTGACTGATTTACTATCTAATAGTTCTAAAGGAAATTCTTATCAAAGGTTAAAAAAGGTAACCTTTCAAGTCTGTAATTTTAAGTTTTTATTTTGGAAGGTGAATCACCCATTTCTGCATCATCATCCTTTGAATCATTTTCAGCTGTAAAAATGTTCATGTGGTCACCTTAACTGATTTGGAGGTCAAATTTGTTTTCCATTTCAACCTTCCACTTTTCTGCTATCCATTAATATTATTAACTCTAAATTTCATTATTTTCTGCATTGTGCTTTCTGAAATGCATAAATATAACACTCAGATTTTTTTTTTTTTAATTTGGTAATACATACTTGAAATATATTTATGTTAATTAATTCAGATTCATTACTCAGGTTCCTTAAATTTTTCACTTCTGGTTGTTTAATTCCCTTTGGTGTACTTCTCAGTCACCAGTTCTTATTCTGCCTTTTCTCATTGGTAGTATTCTGTAGAATGGCCAGATAAAAGCTTTTTGTACTGTTGAACCAAGACCTCTTTTTACCACATCTGAGCTTGTTTGACTCAGAATAGGGCTAGCCCATGTAATCATATAACCAGCACAAAATAAATGAACTCTATAGCCTCACCCCAAGTCTGTTTTACTTTCCTTTTTATATACCTGTGACCTAGTTCATACCTTTTCTATTACGTTTCTGCTATAAGATTATCCTTTGTTCCATATCCAGACTCATACACTAACGATTTCCTTCTGTTTCTTAGCATGAAAATGTTGTGTCCTGGGTTTCCTTTTCCTCTGGATTCCATAAACTCTTTGTTTTTTAAAATTTTTAACAAAACCATGAAAAGAAAAGATACGGCAAAGTTCATAGTAACATTTTTCCTGACACTTTTTATTCATGATTAGCGAGGCATAATTAGCACAGTGTCATAAAATTATTGAGATACTTATGATCAGAATGAGCTGGGTATTTAATACATCCTAAATATAATCCTCAGGTGCTTGAAACAGCAAGAACTAGGGCTTTTGATAACCATGCCATCAGCCAAGGGACAGATTTCCTGCTATTATCTACAAATCCTAGCCTGCATTAGAATATGAAAGTGGACTAAAGGATTATATTCTTGCTATCCACTGAAGTATTCTTATCACAAGCAATTGATACTATGCTGTTCTCCAAATCATTTCATGAGTGGCACTTTCTGAGCTCAGAGCTGTTATTATTGTATTTCATGACCATATTGTGATTTGTAGAAAAATGTAGCCCATCAAACAGTGTCAGATGTGTCAAAAAATTGATTTTCTGGAGTTTTAGAAAGGTAGAGAGGCCTACTCGTGTTCTTTTAAATTCTGCAACTTCTGTCTCGCAGGATGGAAAAGATGAGGTGCACATGAGATACAGCAAAAGCCACTAATTACAGTCAGTAGACATTTCACAAGAAAACTATAGTAGTAAAGGGAGAAAAGTTGTAGAATAAATGGTTGTTGGCCTCAGATTAAGGAAAAATAATTGGGTGACACACTCATAGGGGAAGAATCAGTAAAGCTACAGATGTGAATCCTAGATTTTGGTGCACTTAAGGTACTGAACCAAAATTAAAAATTATTGGGGAAAAAATGGTTTCCATGCATCTTGCAATATTATATTTGACATTGTTGCACTAAAGCATTGGGGATGTATTTTGACACATGAAAAGAAAAAAGATAGATTATAAATTATTAGTTCAGGCTAGCTATATACAGAAAACTATACACAACCCCGAAAACAATACTTATTAAATAAGCAGAAAATTCTTCTTCTGAGAGGAAAAAAACCCTATTTATTTATTTATTTACCATTTTACTTATACACTTACAGAATTTCTTCTGATACTGATAGCGAATATCTAGACTCTGCCTTTATTGGTAACTTATGAGTGATTACAGAAATCACATAGGGTTTTCCCCTATGTGAAATATTGATAATGATATTTCAGTCTTCTGGGAATTGTCACCTCTTTTATCCTTGGTAAAATGTCAATCCAGAGACTACACTCAAAGGGATAGAGGCACTGTGTCCTGCCCGCAGCATAGATTCACATTTGTCTTTGTCAAACCCTTCTGTTAGTGTTGAGAATAAATCATTTTCTGGCTGATCCATTCCCAGTGACTACTTCCATACAGCTCCAAATATCTTCTGAGAATACTTTGCAGCTCCTTTCAACTGCTGTGTTTGTGCTGAGCCGCCAGCCCTTGCTTTCCATACAGGCAACCCTTGCTTTCCATAAGGTAAGCAAAAATACATGTTTTCTCCTGTCCTCTCAGTTCTTTTTTGAGAGCCAAAGTGAAACAGTGATAGATATGGACATCAAAGCATTATAACAAATCTACTGATGCATCAGATCAGTATAGTCTCATATTACATACATATATAACTTCATATTGTGTCCCAGAATGCCATTACACTAATAACTAAAATTTCTTCATATGTGTCATCTATAATTCATTGCAAAGAAAGTATCTGTCACAAGCTTACTAGGCTAAAAGGATGAAAAATAGAATCTGGTCACATTGGCTGGACAGTCTATTTATCTGAACTATTTTTAGCTGCCAAAATTTTCTGAGCAGTGGGAGGGATCACATTTACTGACACAGACAAAGGTTACCCCTTTTCACTGGCTGCCCTTTCTCAGTGGCACATTTTGCTCTATAGGTGTTAGGGGTATATAACAAAACATTCCAACCAAAATATTTTATATATACCATACAACTCTGTATGATACATCAGCCTGTCTCTTTCTTTCTTTACATACTCTACAGGAAACTGCAAACTATAGAATTTCTACAAAAATACTAAGGATGTCCTTCTAATTAAGCAGTTTTAAAAGGGTGATAAGCATTACTATGTCCTGGACATGATTCTGATCTATTTTTTTACCACAATAAGATATTCTGGAGTAACATAAGTTAAGACAGAGAGGAAAAGAAATTGAAATAAGAATAACCACAACTGACAATATCCTTTTCCCTAAGATCATGCACACAATGTAGTGTAGCTGACAAGTAACTCTTATGTTACAATAGTGAAGGTAAACATCTGAGCTTTAACTGGCAAAATGGTTCATGGTTAAAAAAGAGTCATGATGCTTAGTTTATAATATAAGAAATTAATTTGTTAAGTGATATTTCACTGCAATGAAACATGGAGCTTCAAGTGTACATATATACACACACATACATATAATCCCACAAAAAATGTTTGTCCAAAAGCTTCAGTAATAGGTCAGCTAGTTCACCCCATTAGTATGGAAAGATTAGCTAGACTATTCCTATTTTCTTTAAAAAAATATTATAGTGGATGGAGTGACTCACTTCCCTTTTAAGGAGACAAGTAAAAATATGTTCATTGTTATAAAAAAGTGATTTAACAAAGTTTGATAGGAAATGAAACAGTGGTATATCAAGATTCAATGGCAAGGTACACTTGATTATTTACTTCGTAGAGGAGAGGGTAAAACAAAGATGTCAAAGAAACACCACACACACTGAGTCATGAGGTTCAGAAATGTCCCTTTGTATTCTAAATTCCATCTCAGAGAAGAGTCTATGTGCAGCTTAGTCTCAGACATGGTCAACATTTTTGTCTAAAAGAGTGCATTCACAATCTCCCACATCACTCACCTAAACTTAATGTGCTATTAGTCACTGTTGCAGCAAGAAATTCTTGAGAGGCGTCTCTGCTCGAGAGAAAATCCTGGTGTGCAGGAAAGCTCAGCAAGCCCTGTGCTGTCCACTATTTATAAAGATGATAATCCATTTTCTTTGGTACTGGATTAGATTGCCCAGAGAAGCTGTGGATGCCCCATTCCTGGAAGTGTTCAAGGCGAGGCTGGCGGGGGCATTCAGCAACCTGGTCTAGTGGGAGGTGTCGCTGCCCGTGGCAGGGGGTTGGAATTGGATGAACTTTAAGGTCCCCTCCAACTCAAACCACTCTTTGATTCTATGATTCTGTGATTGAATTATAGCCATATTTGACTACGAGCAAGATGTCTGGGTCTCCAGTCCACACAGCTCTTGCCTACCATGTTGCCATTCATGTCCCAAAGTATGTTGCTAATTAATCTCCCAAAGTCCAGAGTAAACTGGATGCAATGTCTCAACTCCCACGGGTAGTATGGATGAAGTGAGAGAGGGGTTGCAGTGGCAGAGGTCGTGCAGTTTCTCTAGCAAATGTGCTCTAATGCTTAACTATTTTTATCGTTAAAAAAAAAATCAAATATCCTGACATAAATAGTGTTCACTTCTTAACCTATTTACAGTTGACTTGGAGAAAACAGCTTATTACCTTACTCTTGGCAGGTGTATTCTATATATAAATGTTATTGTTTGATCTTTCTTTCTCCTTTTTGTCTAGATAAAATAACCCAATTTCTTCAATAACTTAGGCAATTATTCTCTGTCCTCATTTCATGCAACTGATTATTTCCACCTTGCAAATGTCCTTGTAGAATTGCATCTCTTTTTCTGAAGGTTTCTCCATTTTCTCAAAATTATTCTGAATTCAACTTCAATGTGCTTGCAGATTCCAAAAGGTTGATGTCATCTGTAAATTTAATCCGTGTACTTGCCATTCCATCATCCAGGCTGTTAATAAAACTGCTGAACATTACTGGAGCCATCACAGGCTCCCTGAGAATTCTGCTCAGTTCATTCCTCAAGTTTCACAGTAAACCTTTAATAACTGTTCTTTTTGTACAGCTTTACAATCAGGGTTTTGCTCACCTGAGAGGAATCCTATGGGGAAAATATTGTAGGCCATATCAAAAGAATTACAAAAATCAAGCTATATGGTGTCTACTACTTCTCACCTGCAACTGCTACATATTTTATCCTAGAAAATAGCCAGAGCGTGAATATGATGAAGAAAAGTTGGTGACTGCTCATTCACCTGGTCATTCTTGGAATGATTAAAAATTGTGTTTATTTTGGGATTTGCAGTCATAGGTACAATACAATACAATACAAAATATTTTTATACTAAATATATTCTTATATCCTGACATTTCAACTTCATCTTCTAACTAAATATACAGCTTCCAAGTATATATTTCAATAACATACTTCCAATACAACACCTCTCCCACTTCTTTTTTCAAAAATATTTCCTTTTAATGATATACATTACAAATGTCTTTTCCAGTTTCTTCAATCTCGCTAATCTTCCACATTTCTGGAGGTAAGCATTAAGCATCATCTTATAAAGTAGCCTGTCTACACAATATGTCATATTTGACTCTTAAAAGCATGTTGCTATAATTCTATAATTAGAATTTATACTGTCAGAATTATAAATGCAGCAAATTCACTTAGCTTACATATCATGTCATTATAAGTCATTATCTTTTCTTCATCGTTCTGTGTATAAACCAGAGAAATAAAACAAAATAAATTCACTCAAATAATTAGTAGGACATATATTTCATGCAGACAGAATATTCATTCGTTCTTTTCAAAATGTGCTCTAGCAAAATTAGCCTCTTTTGGAAAATCCCAAAGTTTTCCAAGGGCATGTTACCTAAGAAAATGTTAAGGTGGTTTGTTAGTTAAAACATGTTCATTTTTTTTAAACAGATATGTTTACATTTATTTGTGTCTTCCCTTCCCTTCCCTTCCCTTCCCTTCCCTTCCCTAATTTCCTTAATCATGTCATGGTTTAACCCTAGCCACCAACCAACTAAGCTGCACACAGCCACTCACTCACTCACTCCCTCACCAGTGGGCTCAGGGAAAGAATTGGAAGGGTAAAAGCTGGAAAACTCATGGGCTGAGGTAAAGACCATTTAATTGGGAAAACAAACGCCATGCACACAAGTAAAGTAAAACAGGGAATTCATTCAGTTCTTCCCACAGACAGGCAGGTGTTCAACCCTCTCCAGGAGACCAGGGCACCCTCACACATAACAGTGACTTGGGAAGACAAATGCCATCATTCCAAGTGTCTCCCCCTTCCTCCTTCTTCCACCCACTCTATATACTGAGCATGATTTCATATGGTCTGTGTAGTGGTTTGGTCCAAAATACTCATTACTGTTTATCTTCTGTGAGATAAGAATTAGGAGAAACGCAAAGCAGGCACCAAACTTGAAAGAATATAAGGAAGTTTATTAACAGACCTAAAAGAAGAAAAAAAATTATACCACACCTTCAGAACTCTCCTCCTCTCCCCACCTTCTTCCCTTCTCCCACTGACAATGTAAAAAGACAAACCTTAAGATGTTCAGTCTGTTTATCACTTCCATAATAACCTTGTTCAGTCCATTTAGGAAGAGGAGTTTCTCTCTGCTCGCATGCGAGTCCCTTACCCCAACTTGCAGCTTTTCCCACAACTGCTTTCGAGGGTCCACTCTTGAAGGTTTTTGGGGTACAATTTTAAGGTTGAGCCGTTCAGAAACAAAAGTTCTCTTCACCCATCTCTGGGAGCATTTCATCTCTAAGAACAGAGGCCCTTCTCCTTCCCTGGGAGCAAAGGGTCTTCCTCATCTTCATCTTTAGGACTATCTCTGGGAGCATCTCTAGGAACTGAGGTTTTCTCCTTTCCCATTTGGAGCCAAAGTCCTCATTGCTTCCATCTCTCCCTGTCCAAACTTCTCATGAAATTGCAGCTGCGTCAGCATCTGCCTATCTCAGTGCAGGTGCTTTTGCTTACGAGTTGAACACTCCACCCCCCATATCTTCATGAAATTACAACGGGATACTCTGATATATCATAGCTTCACAACAGACTCTCAGCTTTAAGCATCTCTTCTTTCTCTTCCCTCAGGTTTTCAGCTCTTCACAGCACTAAAAGGGTTAATCTCACCTAGGCCTTGCAGCTGGAATGTGGCTTATCGAAGTGGAGAGGGGGAAAAGCAAAGCTGCTCCGGCTGCCCACGGCAAGGCAGTGGGGGGGGTTCCACAGGTGGAACAGGGCCCATCGGCTCCAGGATGGCCGTGGCCCGGCCCGGCCTGGCCCAAGCAGGGCCTGGCCGGGCCCACTGGCCACCACAAGGGGCCTGCAGCCACCTGTCCCAGCACTGGAAACGAGAGAGAGCTTGGGGGGGAGTTTGTCTATTCTTAAGTGTGGATCACAGAGGCGGTCACAACTTTAAGTGGCTCAAAGAATTGTCCATATTCAAAGTGGCCAGCTGATAGGTTCTATCAGGTCCCAGAGGAAGCTATAAGCGCCCCTTAGCAAGGACATCCCTTCTGGGACTATGCTTGCTAACCTGTGATATTCTGGAATACCCTTTTGATTAGTTTGAGTCACCTGTCCTGGCTGTGTCTCCTCCCAAACTCCAGTGTATCCCCAGCCTCCTCATCATCATGGCAGTTGGAAAAGCAGAAAAGGCCTTGACTGTGTTTAAGCCCTGCTCAGTAGTAACAAAGCATCTCTGTATTACCAACCCTGTGTTTAGTATAAATACAAAACCTAGCCCCATGCCAGCTATTGGGAAGAAAATTAACTATATGCAGAGAAACTGTAAAAAAACCAAGCACTATTGGATGACCTGCTTTTTAGTAAAAAATGGGCATTTATTTGTTAAACCCCTCAGAGACCCTCACTGTAGATTTGAGACCAGAACCAGCCCTTGAATACAGGCACAGGGAAAAAGATTAACTGAAGAGGTGAAAACCTCTGCACTGGTCTGTGGCAAGTAACAGAACGTCTGAAAAAATGCAGTGGACATGCATCATGATGGATACTACCC
Source organism: Corvus kubaryi (assembly GCF_017639235.1). Lineage (NCBI taxonomy): Eukaryota > Metazoa > Chordata > Aves > Passeriformes > Corvidae > Corvus > Corvus kubaryi. The sequence continues at coordinate 8,735,566 of NW_024582091.1, forward strand.
TTTAAATTTTCTGCATGACATCAATTCTGTGTTATAACCTAAATTAAGTTACAATAAGAAAGCTGGATTATGTCAAATTGTCAGTCACTTCAGTGCTCATTAAGGAAGCAACTAGTTACGTCATCATTCTCAGTAAAACTTGATTTTTTGGTCAGTATAATTCTTGATGGCTTACTTGTATTGAGGATTTTTATGAACCAGGGCTTCGTGGTACATTTTTTAATGTTCAAGAAGGTTATAAAACCTTTCTGAATAATATGAAAGCTCTCTTCTGGACTAACACAGAAACAAAAATTCAAAGTCTCACTTTCCCATTTTCTTGAATAATACTAATGCATTCTTGGTAACATAAATAATGTCCATCAATTGATTCTTCAAGATCTTCCTGCTTCCTAACTTTTTTCTTTAGTCACCAGCCTCTTTTAACAGTATATTTATTATTATTATAAGAAAACACAAAGACTTACAAAGTCTGAGACACTAAATGCCTGAGATTTCCAATACATGCTAAACTCTTTGCAAACAGCAAATATTAATACGATAGTTAAATCTAGTGAACCTCTTCAGGCATTCTGACATGCTCTAAAATTAAAGATGTGGAGAAGATAATGAAAGACTGAGGACTATAATGACTGGAATAGACTGTGATGAAAAGCATTTTGCAAATGAGCTGACTGAGTCAGACAACTCTGATTATATAGGATTATTCATTGTGAGCCAAAGTATCATAATGTGTTCAAAAAATAATGCACTAGATTTAAAAAGTAACATTTTAAGCACTTCATAGCTAAATATAGAGGATAGCTTGTGGATAGTAAATCACAAAGGACTAATTTTGTCATGTCTCACAGGGCATCTATTTGAGGCATTGAATATGCTCTTTAATATGCTCTTCAGAAGCCAGTACAAAAAAATAAATTAAAAGTCTAGAGTCACAAGAGATCCTATTCACTCCCTTCCCACTGGTCAAAATATGTCATTGTCTCAGCATCACTGCAATTCCACTATTGCTATGCACTTGACAGAACAACTACCTGAAAATTAAAGTGTGAACTATATTATACATAGATATTTGATATTTCCAAATCTGAATGTTCTTTTTCTGCTCAATAGTCCCTAACTTTAAAAAAAAAACAAACAATTAAAATAGTGAAAAAAAAAGATTCATTTTCCTGCTATGACTTTTTTAAAAAAACTAGTATTTTAATACATGTATTTATATTTGTTGTTGTCTGCTGCTGCTTATATTCCAGTTTTAATATAACTTTATTACATAAAAAAACCATATTGGATAAAATCTATTTCACACACTTGCAGAATCACAGAGTCTCTGAGATTTCAAGGAACCTCTGGAGATTCTCTAGTCCAAAAACACTGCTTAAATAGTTGGCTTCAGGAGGTTAGCCAGGGTTGTATCCAGTCATGGTTTTAGTATCTCTGAAGTGTAAACACCCCATAAATTCTCTGCGTTGTTTTTTCCAGAGTTTTACCACTCCTACAATTAAAAAACAGAGTATTTTCTTGTGTTTAGACTGAATTCCATGTGTTTTAATTTGTGCCCATTGATGAGATCCTCTCAAGCCTTGTCCAGCTTTCTCAGCCTATATTCAAATTAAAAATGCTTCAGTCCCTTCATCATTTTAGTACCCTTTTGATGGACTTACTTCAGTCAATCCATGTCTCTCTTACACTAGGGAGTCCAGACATGGACCAAGACTTTCAGATGTGTCTCAACAGTGCTGAGCAGAGGAGGAGGATCACATCTCCCAACCTTCAGGCACAGCTTACCCTCATGCAGCCCACCATGCTTTTGACCTTCTTTGCCATGAAAGGCACATTGCTCGCTCAGGACTCCCAAGTCCTTTTCTGCAGAGCTGCTTTCCAGCCAGTTAGCCTCTAATCTGTATTAGTGTCTGGGGTTATTCCTCTGCAGGCTTAGGACTTTGCATTTTCCTTTGCTGAATTTTGTGAGATTACTGTCAGCCCAACTGCCCAGCCTGTCCAGGCTGATCTGTCTGTCACATCAGTTGTATTTCCCAATTTTGTGTCGCCTCCAAACCTGCTGAGGGTGCACTTGGTCCAAACTTCTAGGTAATTCAGCAAGATGCTAAACAGTATTTCACTCAGTACCAACGCATGGAGTACACCACTGGTGAGTGGCCTCCAGACAGAGTTTGTGCAACTAATCACAACCCTCTGGACTAAGCTGGTTTTCAGTCCAGTCTCTAATGGGGACAGTGTCAAAAGCCTTATTAAAATTTAATAAACAGAATTAGATTATACTGTAGTTCTTGGATGTGTGAAAACCTGCAATTATAAATATGAATATGTTAGGCTATCATGTCATCCAAAGGTATACTGAAAAGGAAAAAAAAAAAACCACCAGGATATGCTTAAACCAGTTTTAAATACCTTCTTTGACAAACTCCTTAAATGCGATCCTAAAAAAAGATTATATAAAGTGAAATTATGTCACATTTACATGAATTAGAAGTGACTGATAAGCACTGGTACTCACTAGGCAGTGATCATCACTCATCTGAGCTTATTTTACAACCTGTACAATAATGTCTTCTAATATCTCAGAACAAAAATGTTCTATGATGTGTTTTTTTAAAAATCAGAAAATTAGATTTAGAGCATTTATAATGTACATATCTGGGGAAATATTTGCACCTGATATTTCATATTATTATCAAATCAGATTTTGCTATAGATCTTCTTTAAATTCGGAAAAGGTATACTCCATTTCAGTGTGCCAAAAGTCTAATAAAATGAAGTCTTTGGGACATGTTCTTTTCTCAGACTCATACTGAATGAATATCTTCACTGACAGATGGTAAGTTTTTTGTCTTTTGGGGGGTTGCTATGTTTTCTTTTGTTATTGTTGTGATTCCAGTATGCTTTAAATTAAATAATTCATTTTAAAATAAATGTTTAGCTCACCTGAAATTTTAATAAACCATGTATCATGAAATGTACAGATTTTTTGATTCAATATTACTTCTGTTTTAGCAATCCTTGTTTGCATGGGATTATACTTTCAGCAGCTTTTATAAAACAGTAAGTTCCACAATTTTTGAGCAGGGATGCATTGAAACATGATATCTTGCTAAATAATTAAGTTTTGGTTGAAAGTTAAGATGGGAATTTTAGTGAAAAACAAGCATTAGGAGAAGAGAACTTTAGACACAATCTGCTTAACTTCTGATGACTTTAAATATTTAGTCTTATAGGATAGTTATCAGAAACAGGCCACTTTTTACAGATATATATTTATATATGAATAGGCTGTGAATATGTATATTTGGCTTGGTATCTGTTGTGGAATAGCCCCAGTAGGCTAAGTACCACACAGCCACTCTCTCACACCCATCCCCAGTGGGATGGGGAAGAGAATTGGAAAAGTGAGAAAATTCTTGGGTTGAGATTAATACAGTTTAATTGGAAAAGCAAAAATCATGCATGCAAGCAAAGCCAAATAAAGAGTTAACTCACCCCTTCCCATGGGCAGACAGATATTCTGCCATCTCCAGGAAAGAAGGGTTTCATCACATGTAGCAGTGACTTGGGAAGAAAAACACCATCATTCCAAATGTCCCTCCCTTCCTCCTTCTTTAACCAGCCTTTATTGCCAAGTATGGCATTATATGACATGGTCAGTTTAGGTCACCTGTCCCAGATGTGTTGTCTCCCAAATTCTTGCATAGCCCCAGTTGCTTGTTTGTGGGTTCATGTGAGGAACAGAAAAGACCTTGATGCTGTCCAATAACTGCTAAAACATCCCTGTGTTATCAACACTCTTTTGGTCACAAATATAAAACAGTATTGTAAAAACTACTATGAAGAAAATTAATTCTATTCCCCCAAAACCAGTACAGCATTTTAAATTACATTTCTTTTTTAACCATCATTAGTTTTCTATATTCACTATTTAACAACCACAGGAGATCATAGTTTGAATCTCTATCAAGAGTGACATGGGAGCACACATTATCTAAATCATCCCATTTCTAAAAGCAGAAATGCTTCCTGACATTCTATGTGCTATGTGTTGATCTGATAATTCTAATCCTTATTAATAATTATAAGGCAATCTACTGCAACAAATATTATGAGGCAAAAATCTTCCCCTTTGAGAAGAATTGAAAAACCCTCAAAAACATTGACACAGTCCTCTTCAAAGACAGCTTACTGAAATCATTATTTCTCTATCTGCACCATGCGCAGAGAAGCCCATGCAGGAGCAGATTTTCTGGGAGAAACTGTGTTGCATGGAAAAGACCTGTATTGGAGCAGTTCATGAAGAACAGCATCCTGTGGGAGGAACCTGATGCTGGAGCAGGGGAAGGGTGTTAGAAGGAAGGAGCTGCAGAGAGTAGGCATTATTAACTGACTACAGCTCCATTTTCTATCCCCCTTGGCTGCATGATCAGGGGGAGGTAGAATAGTTAGGAGTGAAGCTGAAACTGGAAAAAAACAGGAGGAGAGGTGGGAGGGGAGAGGAAGGATGTTTTTATTTCTCACTGTCTTACTGTATTACAAATAGCTGTCAATAAATTAAACGTTTTTCCCTGAGTCTAGTCTATTTGCCCATGACAGTAACTGGCAAATGATCTCCCTGTCTTTATCTCAGCTCATGAGCTCTTCCATCATATTTTTTCCCTGTGTCCTGTTGAAGGGAGTGAGAGTGAGAAAGCAGCTTGGTGGGCACCTGGCAGCCAGCTAAGGTCAACCAACCACATACACTGAGGATCTATCCAGCTCTTATTATTGATGAGCAATGCAGACATTTACCAAGATATAGAGATACAAACAAATGCAAAACAATGTTGTTAATCTGCACTAAGTGAAAGGCCTTACTGAGTACAACTAGAAGGATGAACAGCAGAGATGCCATCATGTTGGGGTCCCTTCCCCCTGCCATGGAGCCCTGGGAGAGGGGCCCTGGGAGGGAGACACGGGGTTTCCCTGCCCCTGCTCAGCCTCATTTCCCATTGGTTGGTTTGGGTACCTTGAAAACGCAAAGGATCCTCGGGTCCAGTGACTGCAGAGTTCCTGAGCTGAGCCCCGGCCACGCGGCTGGAGAAATAAACATCTCTGAAACATCTACCACGAATCTGTCCACATATACTTCGCTTTCCACGGGACTCCTGGTTTGAAATATACTTGTTGCAGTAATCCCCGCTGCGACACCATCATAATTTACTTCATTTATACAGCTGTTCTGAATTTGAATGCAATGTTCACTAACCGTATTGAAGGTTTCCTTAAATATCACATACAGAAATTCTGACAGATAACAGTAAGATGGAACCTTTCTCCACACTGATATTTTTTGCCTCCCAAATATATATGTAGCAGTGTTAAATACACCATCTTCTGTTAAAACAGATGGTGTCCCCAATAATGAAAAACGTAAAACTATGTCAGACACCAAATTAAATCTTATTTAGCTTAATTCAAGACTGTGCTCACTCTGAACCTATGGCATGGTTTTCTTTTGTTTAATTTCTTCAAAAATTTATCTCTTGTTTTCCTCAGGATCTACCAGAAGGAATACTTAATTAAGAAACTCCAGATAAATTACTTAAGAATTTTATTCTTCTGGTTCAAGAAGAACGCCCTCCATTTCTCCCTCTGTCAGGAGCGATAACATGTCCAGAAAGACTGTCTCCTCAGTTATGTGCAACTGTTTTGTTCATGCTCCAAGAATTACACAAACATTTTATGATTAGATAAAAGTGATACTTTTAATGATATATTAAAGTGGAAAACACTGAATCATGCCAATTTTATTTTCTTGGGTTCCAGGAATCTCAGTAATGCTTTAAGTCATGAGGAGAGTTAAGCAAAAAGTTGTTTCCAATAAGTATAATCAACGATATTGACAATTTAACTCAAACAAAGATGATCCAAAAAAAAAGCAGACCAAAACACAAACAACAAAACTCAGAAGAAGCCAAAAAGTCAACAATTTTAAACTTGTGTAAGATTAGGCATATCACAAAAAAAACCCAGTCATGATGGAGAAGAGCTATTGCATTCATCTTAGATATCAATTGCACAGTGAAGAACAGACATTTTCTCATAGGAGTAAAGTTGCATAGTGAGTTTTACTAGATACTACTTCTAAGTATAAATTATTATTTTTAATGGGAAAGCCTACTTTTGTTTTTGAATTTATCCTGTCTTCATCACTGATTGTTTTTCTGGCAACCTATAAATTCTGAAAAATATGATTAATGCTACAAATGTGATTTCTTTTTTTGTTGTTTGTTCATTTGAAAACTAAATCAACCCAAAGAACACCAAAACTGAGCAAAAGTAGACACATGTGAGAAGTCTGCTGATGAACCTGGGTAGTGAAACTAGTAATAAGACCAAAGTAAAATGCATACTGGTTGAGGGTCTCAACAAATGGTCAACCTTTTCTGAATATTTATTTTCATTTGAGGAAATAGGTCATATTGGACAAATGTCTATTGTTATTGGTTTTGTCAGCTTCTCATCTGGTACCTCGTTCTGGTCTCAAAGCTCTGTTCTTTTCTCTGCTCCACTGCGTATCCAGTACAACACACCAGAGTCACTATCTAAAGCTACCAGATAGGCAGGTAGCCATCAGATGCTCTCTCTGCTCAAATGGCCATCTGGCTTGTCTGTTTCCAGATTCTGAAAAACACTTAACCTTTTATTTTCCTGAAGAAAACAGAAACAGTGGAATTGTTTAAAATCATAGCTATATTTCTCAAGAAGATGATTTGGAAAAAAGGCAGGGACAGAAAGCTACATACAAGACGAGAGGGAAAAATATGAAAGGCAAAGTGACTATCCAAATAGGAACTGGGTCCAAGATCTCATGGGAACAGTAACATGATGTTTCTTTACATATTGGTTTCTTCAGAACAATTTTAATACAGACATCAGTCAAGATTTCAGACGTAGAAGTCCTTAAGTTTTTTATATAATACACGCAAAACATCTGAAAGACAACAATGCCCACAGGCAGAGCAGACAACAGAAATGATGAATAAAAAAATCACAAACACTTGTGCTGTCCAATACTGAGCTCTTTGTTTCTGTACGAGCTACATTGATTCACTGCTGTCTCTGCCCAATTTCATGGTTCATTGTCCTTGCTAAAAGAAGACTGGTTTCAACTTCATTGTCCTATACAAAAGAACAGTCCATCCTTCCAAAGATAACAAATGGCCATTAGGCCTTACTGTGAGTACAAACACTACAGACACTGGCAGGTGCACTGTTGTGGAGCAACTCAAATCTGTTACAGTCGTCCTCTAACGGGGTAGTTGTTAAATGTATATTTAGTATCACTGTCAATCCTAGCTCTCTCCAGCAGATGATGAGCAGACTTAGCCTAAAAGCAAGACAACATTTTTTTTATAGCTTCTCCTCTCTCTGTTTCTATTCTACCATTACATCTGCTATACTGTATATATTTTGCGATAGAGAAATTATTGGTTTAGAGACAGTGAAACATTTGGTTGGTTGAGATTGGGTAACCACAGCATAACCATTATTACCATCATAAAACAGAAGAGAGTCAAGCACAGAGTGTTTGAAAGAGTTCCAGATATACCAGGATGAACTGAAAATCTTGGATTATTTTAAGAAATATAAGAAAATGGATGGAATACTGTAGCCTGGAAAGTCCTTTTTCCTCTCTCATTTGTAAAAAAAATATAGGCATCATTACAGAACTGAAGGATGGTTGGAGAGAAGAAATTAGAGCAGAACCTATAATGTAGCTCTACAAGAGGTACATGAACCTGTCTCCAAATACATGTGTTCTTTCAATGAATAATCTGTTCCTTTCTGTGCAACTTGAATAGGACTTTGCAACATGACTAATCCCCTTTTGGAAGATATTCTGGTAGTTTCCTGTATCCTCAAAGAAATTCTCAGGCTGTAGAGGATAGTATCATGTCTCCCACCTTCTCATCTGTCATCTAATATAATTAAATAAATTTTAACAAAATAAGTATCATATCATTACCTGAACAGCAGAAAAAGGAAAAGAAAGCAGAAGAGTAATGTCAGAGTATAGACATTATAATTGTATTTATTATTATTACAAAATTCTTATTGGCAAAAATGGAACAGATTTTCAGTATCAGATTCTTATACTGAGGTATCATTTTTTATCATCATACTCTATATATTGGCTTCAAATCTTTGGTGTGCTAAGATTACACAAAGTTATTCCATCCTAAAAAACATATAGAAAATAAAGAACAATAAGGACATCGCTTCTTCTTGACTTCTAAAGAAAACAAAATTGCAACTTTTTAAACTCAGTGATGCTAGATGTTATCACCTGGGAACAGCTTTATGTGGAAAATGCATTGTGTTTCATAGAATTCTAATTAAAAAAAAGGTTCCTGATTCTCTCATTCTGGGAAGGTATTTTTTCTGAAAAAGAAAGCAGATCCAGTCTACAGCGCATGAAAATTGAATCTCTGGTTTCAAGAAAAAAGAAACAAAGAAACTAATCTAATCATTTATTGTGTAAAAAAGGAAGAGAATGACTCCACAGCACATTTTGAAACCACCAGTTGAGAGAGATATTCTGTATTTCAGTACTGGCTCCATTGCATGTTTGGTAATACCAGTAAAATCAGAAGACATTCATTCTTCTTCTGGGGAGAGCTAATAACCAGCTAGTGGGATTTGAGGTGGAACTCTCAGGCATGTGAATGTATTTGCTTAGGAAATGGAATGTGAACTCTGTCAAATATTCTCATGATAAGTTAGTGGAAGACTGGACCTGGGATAGAGAAAGGATCACATTCATGTACCTCTGTATTGTGTGTGATTAAGTAAGTTATTGTAAGGCTTCAGAGGTAAAATAGAAGAAGGAAATGTCCATACCTTTGAGAGAAACTTAGATGTCCCTGGAAAAATATGGGTATTTTTTAAGGAATAATCTTTGACATATATCCTGTAGTTTGAGGGGGGGGGGGGGGAGGAAGGGAGATATGATAAAAATATGCATTCATAAACAGTGCCAAGACTATATTCTGACCCACAAGCCTAGAAACAACTTGCACCCATACTATTAATATTCCTAAACCATGCTCAGATTCCTTTGGAAGGATGCAAGTCACCCAAGACTGAAACTGCATAAGAAACGAGCCTGAAAACTGATCTCTTAGATGATTAAGATGCAGCCTTGTCCCAAGTCTTTGCAGTGCTTGACTAATTAAGATGAAAATTATGAGCTTACTTACCTTTCATCAATGTAACTCTGTCTTTTTAAAATGTGTATGTGTAACACCAGAGACAGATGATCAGAATCAAAAATAACAATGCAACACTGAGATTGCTTTTAAAATCTCACTTTAAGCAAGGAAATACTTTAAGCAGGAAGATATGAATAAGAAAGAAGACAAAGAGAAAAGAGAAAAGAGCAACAGCACAGATGAGAAGTCTCAGACTTAGAGTTAACATTAACCTAAAAATCCCCTACATGATAGTTCAAAAAATCAAGTATTTCATGGATTTTTTTCATCTCTAAGGATATAGCAGCAAAATTATTCTAAACAGTGAGGTGTGTAATGCACTGACTTTCTACTGCATAGTACTAAACCTCATATATATTCACTCTAAAAACAAGATCTGCTCTTAAAGAAATGAAACAGAGTTTAAAAGAATACAGTCCATGTGAGGTGGTTTCAGTGCCATAGGATAAGTGGAAGCTTCATTCAAGCCCTGCCTTAGCCTCACATTTTGGCAACAGTTTAAATTTAAGGAATCCCTCTGGTCCTCAAGTTCTAATAACGACAGATCAGGTCTATTTATAAAAATGAACTGTTTATTAAACAAACAAGAGACCACAGATAAAAGATCTTAATCAGAATTACTTACTACACAGTATAAAACTAAAGAGCTACTAGCAGATTACAGCACAACACAAAACAGTGGACTACATCAAGGGACTTACATTAAAACTAGCAAAAGAAATAGTATTGATTAGGAGGAGTCAAATGTAATTTACCACTGGAATGACAATAATGTGCACAAATTCCTTCACTTAATCCCTGGGGAGTAACTGTGAAGAGTCCCTACTCACAGGAGAAACTCCACACAGTTCCAGGAAAATATACAGGTTTCTCTTTGTGAAAGTTTGGAGTGGCTTTTATGGTCATAAAGTGAGGTGTCTGTCAGTCAGAAATCTGGCTTATCTTCCCAGATCTCACTTCAACAGCAAGATGTTCGTTGGCAGCTGGGAGATGCCAGACCAGCATTAACCCCATAGTGCCAAAATAACTCACGACAAGACAGCTTGCCCTGCTTGAGTTATCTGATGGGTTAAGTAACAAACAGATAAGCTCTTGTGGGGAGTGAGATTCCCTGGTACATCTGGTCCCTGAACAGATTCAGATCTTACCTAGCAATAGAAATGAAGACTGTGTAAGGAATTCTGGAAAGACAATCTGATTCTGTAAGGAATACACAGTACAAGGAAAAGGAGCAGGTAACACAGCAATTGGTAAAGTACTGAAAAAATTTGGAAAAATGCTGTAATATGATAGCCACTTTGAATTTTTAATTGAACTACTTATTCTGACTTTGTCCTCTTTTATGTTAATTCTTTCACAAATACTTAAGGAAGATATAATTTTCTCCATGTAGTTAGTTAAACACTCCTTTTATATCAAATTTACACTACTCTTTATTAGAGTGTACCAATTACTTGCCTTAGAATCATTAATATATTATTATGCCATCAATAAAATAACGCATAAAATTTCAACTATTTTCAGCTTTGCTTTCCATTTTTTGGTCTAAAAAAGCAGACAAGCATTCCAACCCATAGGCTGGAGTGGTAAAGAAGAAAATATATCAATAAGGTTGTCCTCTTGCTGTTATTTTCATAATGTGCACATGCCTACTGAAATAATCACATCATTAAAAGACATGAGCTGTAGGTATTTCTTCAGTCTATTAACATTTTGACATCATGTATCTATGTTCAAATATAGGATCAATTAATAAAGAAATAAAAATTTCTCTAAGTTTAAAGTTTCTAGATTGGGTAGCAGCGCATGTTAACTCTGACTTACTGAGGCAGTGAAACAAGATTGCAATTGGGTACAAAGTACACTGTACGGCACAAGAAGAAAAAGGAAAAAGGACCATTTTTTGGTTTAGAAATTAAAATATCCACTATAGAAGTATCATCAAAGGAACACTGCCTTAAACCGTGATTTGGGGTTATAAAAGACAAGCCATTGGTCACAGCTAGCACGAGTTCAGAAGGGGGAAGTCCTGCTTGAAAAACTCAATTTCCTTTTGCTACCTGGTAAAGGAAATACAATAAATGAGCACAAAGCAGCACTCAGTAGTGCTATACTGGATTACTTAATTTCTAAACCTAAGAATACTGCTTTTTTTTACAGAGTTTCTCTCCTAAGCTTGTTAAACTCTATTTTAAATTAATGTAGATAGTTTGCTCGTACAGTGTACTGCAGAGTACTGCTTTGTGCTCTTCTATTATATTTCCTTGACTGTTAAAGACCCAGGACAACCCACCATTATTTCCAAATAACATATGTAGTACTGAGTCTTACACTAAATGAGATATGTTTGTTAAAAAAGAAGTATCTCTGTACAGTCTTGATATTCATATAGAAGTTTCTGTTGCACCAAAGCCTAGTGACATTGCACTATCCACACATACTGTTTTGTTTCTTCCTGATCAAGAGGAAGACACAAAGTTTCTTCTGGATAGGTGAAATACTGAGAAATCAACATTAAAATGATGCAATATAGTCTTATGGCTGTATACATTTTACTGTGTTTCAGTAACACAAAACTTACTTCGTGTCTATGATGTACCAAAGCACAACTAGGCTCGATTTTAAATGGGAGCTATGTCATATAATCTTTAAGTATAAGCCATTAATGTTATTCAGAAAGTATCACAGTTTAGTGCTCAACACAATGTCTGTAAAATGCTATCATCTAATGAATATAAAGCCAATATTGACTTACAGCTCATTGAGCTCATTGGTATTTGACCATGGGTCATTGACGGTAAAACATTTTACATCTACTATGATTGTGTTTGGATACATATTTATACCCAACAGTTTATTGTTACAATTATATAGAAGATTAAAAATTACACTGAGTTTAAAGCAGCCATGTTAAGGAAACTCAGCTTAAAGATAAAGTGATATCCTCATCAACATGTTACCTCAGGAACCTGTTATTATCCAGTTACTGCATTGCTCCACAAAATGGAAAATCCATCTTAATAAATTCTTTTTTTATTGACTAAGCAAAGCGTAAAACTGAGTGGACTGCTGTTAAAACTCCTGGATGATGGAGCATACTTTGCTGGACCAGCCTTTCACATATATTAAAGCAACTCCACAAAAGGCTAGTCTTCTGGTTTTAACTGGTTTTTCAAAGCTCTTTTATAAGCCAAATTAATGCCCTAGAATATTAGCACTTGTATGATCATTGGTGTTATATTTCTAGTTGCAAAAGACATCTCTGTAGAAGAAAACTTTGAATATTCATTTATTTATTTATTTGATAGATTTTATATCACTACATCAGGAATAGCTATTATTTACAGTATGGTTAGATACAAAATGTAGCCCAAACTTCAATAAGGTACAGAAAAAGACAAAGACTATCTTCAAAAGCTAATGCAGAGAAAGTGTGATGGCTTTAGGAATTGAAAATCACTTAGATATATAGAAAGAAATAATAAAGTCATTTCAAAGGTGAAAATAATTTTTTCAGTTTCATTATCTATTTTATGAATCAACAATACCCTGCTTTGCAGAGAGAGGTAGGTCTAGCCTATCAACTGCCAAATCACAGAATGAAAAATACTTTAATCTCAAAAGCTGTGTTTTCAAATTTTGGAAGGATAACAATAGGTAAAGCTTTAGCACTGAAAGGCCTCACTTTGTTACAATAAAGTGACTCATTCTGTACAAGTGGAATTGGACAGAGAAAACTGGACAATCCATTTAACTCCACAAAAAAAAAAAAAAAGACTGCTATCTATGAAACAGCCTCACAATTCTTACCATAGAATTAATACAGAAAAGTTTGTTGCTTGAAATAAAGAAAAAATTGCTTGCTCTTCCTCTAGCTGAATAATGTTATTGTGAAAGTTATATATCCTCATAATTAAAAAATATGGGACTGAATTAAATTCTCCTAAATTTAATTGCTCCACTCAGACATTAAAGCAAAATCCCTAATCTTACCTGGGTTGAATATAAGTTTGGTATACATCCTTGTGTATCTTGTTCCTTCTCCTGAGATTTAGATAAAAAGAAGATCAGCATTCTTCACAAAAGCCGTCTTTTCAAAGGTTTATTCTTACAGCAAAAATACCACTAAGCTAAAACTTGGCTCACAGGTTTTCAGTCCAGATAGGAAATTATTCTTTAGAATCTAAGCTGTCACTACTGTTTAGTCTAGAAAGAAAAGACTAAGAGGGATCTTATGACTGTGTATAAATATCTCAAAGGTGGGTGCTGAGAAGATGGTGCCAGACACTTTTCAGTGGTGCCCAGTGACAGGATGAGGAACACTGGCCATAAACTAAAACACAAGTTCCACCTCAACATGAGGAAGAACTTTACATTGAGGGTGGCACAGCACTGAACAGGCCCAGGGAGGTTGTGGAGGCTCCCTTTCTGGAGACCTGGAGGTGTTCCTGTGTAACCTGCTCCAGGTGACCCTGCCTTGGCAGTGGGGCTGGACTGGATGGTCACTTCCAACCCTAACGATTCTGTTATTCTGTGACTGCATAATCAAAGTGATTTTTCTTTAATGCCTGAAATCCACATAACAGAAAGAAATAGTTGTTTCAATAAACTCTGTATATGCAAGGCCTCATTCTATGCTCTTGCATTTTCGGTGTTATAAAATCAATTCTAACAATGATAAGCTAATGTTGGCATAGTGGACAGTAAGGGCAGATCACTGATCACCAGTTAAGAATTCTTTTTCTCGTGTCTATTTTAAAATGCACTTATATTTGCTTTGAAAGTAGATAATGAATACAATTAAACATTTAAATTAATGTTGAAACTGCATTAAAAAATCTTCATATTTTATCAGATTTGGCTCTATAGTGATATTTATATTTCTAGCCTTAAAATTTTTAAATTCAAACATTTAAATATCTTTTATATTTATCCTCCTTATGATCTATATAATTAGAAAAAATACTATCACTTCTTCTCTACTGTAAATTAGATGAAATACACAAGAAAAATAGTGATGGTTTGTACATATTTAAAGTTATAAATTGATTTATATTAGCCTGCTTTTTATCACAGATTTCGTAATTCAGCACTGTATTACACAATCCTAACAAAAGACTGAGTTAAGTAAGGAGCATTTTTTGTCTAATGAGTAACTGGAAACAAGAGATTTCACTGTGTTCGTAAGATAGAGTGATAATCTCCAAATTAGCACCATATTCACCATTTGTTGTTTGTGAAACAACTGACAATTTTCTTACTAAACTGTTGAGGGGCATAATTTGCCTATTACTTGTCATTTTGGCTTGGGTTTGGTTTGAAATAGGCAGAAACAGCTTAATTTGAATAAAGCATTTTTAATGAGTAAAATAAAATTTAGTTTAGTTTTCTTTTATTCAGATGTAAAAAAAGAAGAAAGTTCTCATATTACCTAAAAAATCTAATATTTTTTAAGTAACATGGTGTGTCATGAAGTTCTTATATTTTGACCTCCCCAAAAGTAGGAAACTTTCATTAATGGTAATTTATAAATATAGTGACACAAAGTTAAGGGACTCATGTAGAAAATGCACTCTAAATATAGAATTTGCACTCCTACTTATGGTATCCCAGGAGACTTGTACTAAATAATATCAAAATATCCAGTCAGCAGGATTGTTTTAATATGATTGAAAAGGTAATGATTTAAATAAATCGTTATTTAAATAATGATGGGCAGCTAACTCTAAACTCAAAAGTTGGATCACTGAAATCAACAGAAAAGAAGTGCAGGCATGTTTTGCTGTTCAGACATCACAGGAAGCACACAAGACATTCAAAACCAATGAGCATTTTAGTTTGTTTGTTTCTATTTGGGTGGAGTATTTTTCCTTTCTTTTTTTCACATTGACTTCAGTGTCAATTATGGAATGTGCTAACATATGGAATAATGGTGGAAAAACTGAAATCAAGAGTTTCTGATTTTTTCCACTGGACATGGTTTTGCATTGGTACAGTAATTCTTGACTCAGTAACATAACAGCTGAGGTTCCTCTCCCGTGTATCCTTTTTTAGTGTACTTTCTCATTATGGATAGTTTTCATTTGGATTATATTAGGATTGGGACTAACCAAGTAGCAGTTTTCTGGCATCTAATTATCTTTTCCATCTTTCTGATGTTACTGGTTTCTTTAAAGGGTGTGTTAAAAATGTTTTGCTCAAGTTAGCTTTTAAAAGCTCAAATATAGAATGTGTGCCTCCTGTCCACACAGGCTATTTTGCAGTCTGAAAGGCTGCCCTGTATTCTGGAATGTTTCATTGTAATCAGTCTATGCTTTCCTTTGGTTAAGATTATCTAGCTACTACCTAAACAATCTTTTCTCTTTCCCGCTGTCATGTCTATAGCCTTCAATTACACACCAGTCTCGCTTCATCGATTATACTGAGGTTCCACAGTGGTATAATAATGTTGGAACATGTATGTACATTTCCAAACAAAACCGACATTTCTAAACTTGAGCATATGGAGGGGGGTTTGTTGTTTGTTTTCCTTTTTTTGTCTTTTTATATTCTCACTGCATTACAGAAAGAATAACAAATGTAACTGAAATCATCTGTGGTTAGTCTGAGCTATTTTATGAACTGACTAAAAGCAAGTAAATGTAAACTTAATTTATGCATATAGACAAGATCAGGAATTGGCATTGAATTCAAGGATATCCAGATTACTCTTTACAAAGCAGAATGGAATTTTTCATTTGTCTGCAAACTAAGGTGGTTTTGTTCAACACCGTGACCCTGTAGCACTTCATAAAACCATTTTGTAGTTCCTAAAAGTGAAAGGTTATGTGCAGAGGGGTATTGAGGTAATGCAGAAGAGGAAATTAAATAAACATGATCTTAATATATTACTAGTATTTTATTTGCATTATTCTTGCTGTTGTTAGGTGTATCTGGAGATCTTAACAAATCATACTATGTTATTGTGTTATATTTGACAAATACGAAACAAAAATATCCAGAATGTTGGTATGTTTTATGTCTGGATTGAAAACATGTACTTGAAGATAAAAGAAAAACAAATAAAATACTAGTAATTACACAAAAAATCTAGCAGTCCTTACCTTGATGAAATAGAAGGCACTCTTATAAAAAAAATCATAATTGCAATCTAATCTATCAGCATCACAGTGGACACAGTTTTTCATTCCATGAGTCTGACTGATAACTGTTGAAGTCTGCATTGGTGACAGAAGTATTGAACTATTGAATTGTTTCTTCTGAATTAACTGTCATACAGGTATAGGTTGAAACTTGTGTGCCAGTCTAAGCTAGAAGAAAGACCTTAACAATAACACAAATTATTTTTCTGGACATTTTTATCCAGAAAGAAGCAAGTACTACTCCAAAGAATTTAGAAGACTTTCAATTATGCAGTTTCCTGTTACCAATGACTCTGTTGCTTCAGCAGTCAAGATAATAAACAGGGTATTTTTTAACACTCAGTATATATTTTATTTTACAACATGTAAAATAGGTAATATAAAATAAGTATTATTAAAGACAAGGATTGATGCCAGAAAACACATAAATTGGGGATGAATTCATCTGTGATGACTTGGCAGGCCACAAACAGTTGTCTAATCACATTTGAGATACCTAAAACACTGTGCCTGGCCTTCAGGTTCTGCTTCACAAAGGAACAGTTCTCCCATCAATTCCAAGTCATGTTTGTTAGCTTTCCTGATAACTCTAATATCCTGTAACATTCCAAATGCCTATTAACATTGACGTTTGGATAAATGAATCAAGCTTGTTCTGTAGCCTGTAGAGAAATTCTTGGGCAGAGTGCTAAGAGAACTTTTGTCTTCCTGTTAGCACTATGGAGTTATTGCGCATCAGAATCACAAGTAATACTGCCAGGGTGGGCTGTTCCCTCATGTACTCAGCTGGTCTAAGATAGATGTCATTTGTATATCTTCTTATCAATGTGTGTTAATACTTGGTGGGAGGAGGTAAAAAAAATGGCTCCAGACTGCATCCAGAGTTGTTTAGTGACAGGACAACGCACAGTGGTCACATATTGAAATACAGGTAATTGCATTTAAGCATAAGAAAAAGAAAATACTGTGAGGGGGATCAAACACAGGATCAGATTGCCCAAACAAGTTGTGGAGGCTTCATCAGTGGAGACATAGTCCTGAGCAACCTATGGTAGTCAACCATGATTGAGCAAGGATGTTTAAATAATACCCAGGGATTCTTCCCAAACTTAGAAGTTCTGCGATTTTTCTTCCATTAATAGTCAGTCTCTGTCCAACTTGTTAAACTTTTAACAGGTACAGTTTCCTAGAGTGAAGACAGCTTGACAACCCATTGCTTGAAGCACCATGTCCTTCTGTTTGAGCCAGTGTCCTCCTGGCTTGTTCTAATGTGCCTTTAATCTTGTGTTGGAAAAAAAAATGGAAAATCAATCCCTACCCTCCTTACCCTCTTGCCCATAATTTTCATGTCCCTCTTGACCCTATAAACCTCTGTCAGTTCTCCTTTGCACATATTTTATTAATAATGAAGAGCCCAAATTTATTTAGCTGTGGCTTAGTCATTCCTTCAGAGACTGTTTTCATGCACTGCCTTTATTTCTCTTTTTCTGAAGCTTTCTATTTTAATACACTTTTTTTGACATTTAGGAATCCAGCATGTACATTCATATTGTGACCCAATTCTTTACAGTCTAGTATAGTAGTTGTCCATTACTTTCAAATAATTCTTAACAGTATGATTGTTTGCTTGCTTTCTACTGCTACCAAATACTGAGCAGATGTTTATATGGAACAATTTACTTTAATCCCTAGATTTCAGATTGAGTCACAATGATCAGCTCAGAACACATAATTTTTTATGCAATGTGATATATTTATTTATTTATGTATTTTGGTTTAATTACTTTATTGCCCACCAGTATTGTAAGAACTTTTCATGATTATTCACAGACTGTCTTTGTACTTGCTAAAATGAATAACGCGATAACATCATAAAATTTGTCAAAGGTCACATCAGCATATCTTGCACAGTTTGTTGGGGATCTTCCCTGTGAACTCTGACCACTATGAAAATTGATCATTTATCTTTACATTCTAATTTCCATCTCTTAATCATGCAAGAACTTCTATTCTCGTCTAAAGTTTTTTTGAGTTATTTCCCTGTCAAAAGACTTTTGGTAATCTAGCAATACATGTCAATGGGATTGACCCCTATTCACAAACTTGTTGGCTGTTTGACATGGTATTTAAGGCATGAAATAATTTTCCAAAAGCCATGCTTCCAGTATTTTATATCTGTGCACAGAACAGCTGCTTCTGTTCTTTATCTACCAAATTGCCTAGTATGTATTAGTTTTACAGAACTGTATGTTATTGCATGTCTTATCAAACCTTTTCTCTACTTGTATAGTACATTTCCTACATATAAAGAAAGAAATATTCTTAATACCATAACTGGAGCAAGCAAACTGCAAAAGAGCTACAATTAAATGATGTTTAATACATAGCATGAGATTATTAGGTGAAGCAGAACCTTAATGGAACCTTCAGGAGCCTCAGTGCAGAAACATAATTTGAATGACTAGACAGAATCTAAGTTACACTTAAGATTTTATTTTGTAGTGGAGAATTGTTTCACAGATATCTTACTGGTTTCAAATGTCTAATAGCTTGCAATATGCAAGGTATTATTAATCTAAAGTTAGATGAATCATCACTAGAGCATTTAAAAATGCACATTTTCCTCTCTGATGTCAAAGTAAATCACAGACCATCACTCTTTATCAGTTTTACTCTAGTCTTTTAAAGAGCAAAGTCAAGTTAATCTGTACTCTACAAGTCAGAAGAAGGACAAAAAGGAGAACCAGTCTTGACACATAGGGTAGTATATGTTAAGTGTCTTCTGATTCATTAGAAAGAAAAACTGTGTCTCCAGGAGGTTTTAAGCTATACATGTAAATAAATCTTGGCAGGTAAAACTTTTTACAAAATGGCAGAACAAGAATTCAGCTGTCTGGTGTGTTGTTGAATTTCTTGCTAATAGAAACTTGCATTTTGAAGATGAAATTTTTGGTGGGCTATGTGGTAATTCAAAATGTAAACTTTGTTAATATTCGCTTACATTTGGTTAACCACTCTTAGAACTGTTGTCCACCATGGCCCTTATCAAGACTGAGACCTGATTCTTCCATGTACTATGTTAATATGCAATTAGGTGCATTTTGTCTCAAATAGGTAGTAGCATGAAGATGAAAGATAGTATACAGATGGACAACTGAATCTTAAATAAGTGATCCAGTATCTTGAGCTAGGTACAAACCAAGCATCTATTTATAGAATATATCCCACTTAGCTTTAGTGTCACAGAAGTAATCGAAAGTAATTGTTCAGAGTCCATGTGATGCCAGTGAAGAAAGTTAAACTTACTGCCTGTACTGCTGTTTGCCTCTGACTATTACTTGCCTGGTTATTTATTTTGGGGGTAAGCTGGATGTGCCAGAACAGCCTTTCCATCAGACTTCTCCTTTCATAGGAACTGAGGTTTGCTCATATAGAAGAAGAAGATGACCTGGAGTTTATGAATTCCAAATGTAGGGTCAGAACATGATTAGAGACCATCAGAACATGACTGGAGAACACTATTAGATTTAGCTCGGATAATATTCTATAGTTTAGATACAACCACTGCAAATTTCACCTTCAGATTACTGTAGTTCAGTGATTTGCATTAAAAACTCAATCTTCCCTTCCATAGCTTCTTAAAGTTACCATTTCCAACAAGGCAAATTCTTACCACAAATTTTCTGGTTATCATTATATGCTGTTTTGGGTTGTGGGTTTTGGGTTTTGGTTGTTTTTCTTGTTTGATGGTTTGGGTTTTTTTTAGTTTTTCTTTTGTTCTTGTTTTTAATTTTCTTGATCAACTTGAGGATAAGATTACTTCCTGTTAGTTTGCTTGTTACCCATTCAAAGTCATTCAAAGTACCAAGTGACCACTGGAAACAGGTGCAATAGTAGACATGTTCAGTTTGATAGGAGAACTGAAGTACACCATGTTACCCACTAATGGAAAGAAAAACATTAAAATATTATTTCAGTGAAATGTAAATTTCTTAATAATCAGGAAAAATCTCATTTAAATTGGAGAGTATTTAAAATATATCTGCTTTGTTTGTTAGACCACTTTAAAAAGAAAATGTAAAATGAATTCAAAGGTATCTAAATGTTTTGGCACTTATTGAATGAAGCTCTATTTTGACTTCACAAAAAAGCCCAGGTAAGTACTCATTAAGTAAGCCTGTCCTTAGAAATAATGTCTTGCGTGTCACAATAGAGCTGTTGACTAGAATTAGGAAAAATTTACATTTCAGTTCACAATTAAGCCAGAGCAATTCAACTGACAGTAGATCAGAATTTGGCATTTAGTTTGGGCATTTTCAAACCCTAGTGGCATTTTTATATTTTTCATTACAATTCTGATGAAAAATTTAATTTGGGAAAGTAATTAATTTGCTTGTTCCCTTGCCATCTGAATCTGTCATGGCTCAGCATATTCATCACAAGGGGTCAAGCATGGGTAATGAAGCAGTTACGAGCTCACTGGCAACTACTATGCCAGCATTGTTACTGAAATGTAACCCAATCCTCTGATTACAGTTGTCTATATTGGGACACTGAATTTTTTCAGAGCCTCTGTCTTAGCTGCATCATCATCATCTTCATCATCATCATCTTCATCATCATCATCATCATCGTAATTCTCAATACTACTATGAAGGTTTTTCCTCAAATCAAGCTATGAAACTTTACTTTGTTTACATGTCAAGAGAAGGTCTTTGCCTCAAAAAACATAGAGGTAAGGGACAGAATGAAAAATAGTTAATCTACTGCTGGCATACTGAGGCACATTCAACTTCAACTTTCTGTCATTTCAGAACCACTCCATCTCTCAATAATCAAAATTATTTGCAGATCATTTACACTTGTCTTCCTTAATAAATTAGTTAAAAGAAACTTTCATTGTGCAGAAATATTAAGCAGAGAAAGATAAAAGCAGGAGATACTTTTCTTGCCATTTGAGATTGTCTCTGTAAGAAAAAGACTGAACAATGATTGCCTCTCAGATGGGGACAGTACAATACAGGTAATGTTTTTTATTCCCTAATCCTAGTACTCTTCTGAATGTTGTTTCTTGTTGAAAATGTTTTGAGAGAGGTGATATATTTACAGAGACTTTGTAGTCTAATTTTTATAAGTCCTATGTATGTAGCCGTATAACAGCATTTATTAAGATTCAAATTCGTACTAGATCTTCTATCCTCCACAAACTGACATATTTTAAAATTAAGATCTTCCATCCTCCTGTATTATTATCTTTGAGGGGAAAAGACCATTTGAAAGGCAGAGGTCATATTTAGTGCCTCATCTGACATGGCATCTGACTTAGCAGTTTTACTTATCCTTTTGTGAACAGTTAAACATGCACTGTGTAAGTGCTACAATGGGACAATTCTACATTAATGATGGTTGTAATAATAATGGTTTTATTTTATTATTTGTTTATCAAGGTAAAAACTGATTTAATTTTTTATTATGCATATGGTAATGTGTCTTAATTTGGTTACAACTAGTATTCTATGCAGGCAATCAAGATGCTTAGAGTGGTTTTTTTAGCAGTTACATTATCTCTTTTTCCTTGCATAATATAAATAAAACATACCTCATTAAAAAAAAAAATTCTAATATATTTTTCTCTGAGCTATCATTTATTTCAATGAAGACAAAAAGTGTAAATCATTGCCCTTTGTTAAATTTTATACATCTCCTGCTTCAAAATCTTGCTTACTGTAGTCTAGTACCCTCCAAGAAAGCAGTTTGGTTAGGAGTTATGGTTATCAGACATGACAGTGTAGTATTTCCCTGCTCTTGATGAATATTCCTTTTTTTTTCCTTAAGCTTCGACTACACTATTAGCTTCCTCAGATGACTGAAATAACTAGTCTCCTTCAATGAAGGATTCCTAAAGGAGACAGAATGTGAGTTTCTCTTCTTCTGGGAAACTGATTTTATAATGGTGAAGGTGTCAGACATAATTAAGATGAATGATTGTGTACCCAACTAAATGAATCTTATTGTTGTAAATTTGACATTTTTCCTATACTGTTCATGAGCCTAATAGGAACAAATCAAATGCACATCTTCTTAGCAGGAGTCAGACAGGATAAAGTACACAACACTGTTACATAACTGCTGAAATTGCAGAAGTCTGAAGCCCTTCGTCAGACATAACCCTTTCAGTATTTTCAACACAAATGTTGAAGGGGCAAATTTTATGTTTTATGACGTAAATGTGATTTATGTAAAAAATTTTGTCAGATTTCCTCATTCAGTGAAGGTAGTGAAAAGAGTACATAGGCTCTCAGTCACGATAATATACTGAGTCTCTTATGAGATATTTGGATCATTTTAGAGATTAGTGAATAAGACAGAAATAATGTCCACTACTGTTCTTTATTTTGTCTTTCTACTACCTTGTCCCAACAACCTTTAAACTCTTCTCATGGCTGGGGTTTTTTGGGGGTTTTTTGGTTTTTTTTAAGAAGTAGCAGCTAATCCAGGCCATTACAATTTTTGTCAGTAAGTCAGTTTCCAAATGAATTTCAGATTCCAATGAAGATGATGACATATTTATTTTTCAGGAAATAAAACAAAAAAACACTTTACAGCTTGCCATCAGTTAGCTTGCTATCAATTATTTACAAGCACTACAAAATCTAATTTATGTCTCAGTGCACTGTAAATAGGGAATACATCCAGATATTACTAACCACTGCCAAATTTACTGGCAAAATCTTTATTTATATTATGTATGGCTCTGGCTAATTATTTCGTATTAAGAAGTGAGCAGCAACTATCAGTCCACAACATCCAGTGGTCCAAGACAAGATAGCGTTGTCTTTTGATAGTCTGATTTTTGGTATCTGAGTAAAACTTGTTACAGAGAGAAGAAAGATAACAAAGAGCAAATATCCAATGCATTTAAAGCAGAACACACATAGTAAATTCAGATATGTTATCGAATTGCAAGCCAATGAAGAAAATAACAAATAAGCTAATTCTACTATCTAAAAACCATAAAAATTATGTTAATGTAATCCAAATGAGTAAGAAGAAATCATTAGCTTAAGTATAAGATGCCTCCTGACAAAGAGCTTGGGATGGTAATTTGCAGTGTCTGTCTTCTTCCTGAAGAAAATTCATTTCATCAACCCTAGGACCCAAGGAGAGGCCATATGTAACCAGTATTAACCTGCTCCACATCCCTGGTAATGTGGTTAGTATAACTTACCCTAGTTTATAAAGCAAGCAGCCATTCTCTGTGACCAAGTGGGTCACTCTTCATTTCCTGTCCTCCCACAATTAGGGCCGAAGATCCTGTTAACTAAGAAGAAAAATAAAATAAAACTTATTTCTACTTCTACTCTGTACCAGTCTCAAGATTCCTGTGTGCCAAGCCAATTACTCCCTTCCTTAGCAGCCTTGTAAGTCCTAGGCACTTGAGCAAACAGATGTTGTTGAGGACCCCATCATAGAACAAAGAAGCGTGACAACACACTGCCTATGAAATCAAGCAGCAACTTCTTAGTCCTAAGTAGTGATCTTGGATGGATAGGGGACATATTGGGCATAGCATTCATGAAATGACAGACTTTTCAGTTCTCAGAGAAGTAAGGAGGGGAGTCAGCATAACTGCTACCTTGGACTTCCAAAGGGCAACCTTTGACTTGTTTAGGAACCTGGTCAACAGAGTCCCTGGAAGACAGTCCTGAA
Source organism: Corvus kubaryi (assembly GCF_017639235.1). Lineage (NCBI taxonomy): Eukaryota > Metazoa > Chordata > Aves > Passeriformes > Corvidae > Corvus > Corvus kubaryi. The sequence goes on from NW_024582091.1 coordinate 8,759,681, forward strand.
GGGCAAAGGAGTCCAGGAAGGATGGACATTCTTCAAAAAGAAAATCAAGAAGATGGAAGAGCAGGCCATTGCCGTGTCCCAGAAGACAAATCAGTGGGTTACAACAGCCAGGATGAACAGAGAGCTTTGGCTGGAACTCAGGGGAAAAAAGAGTTTATGATCTTAGGAAGAAGGAGCAGGCAGCTCAGACGGATATTGTGAGGTTATGCAGGGAGAAAATAATTAGAAGGACCAATGCCCAAATAGAACTTAATCTGGCTCTGCCATAAAAGACAATAAAAATGTTTCTATAAAGACCTCAGCAAGAAAAGGAGGCCTAAGGGGAAACTACATTCTTTACTGGATGCAGAGAGAGACAGAATGACAAAGGATGAGGAAAATGCAGAAGGACTTAATGCTTTCTGTGCCTCAGTCTGTAATAGTAAGACCAGCTGTTCTCCAGGTACTCAGCTCCCTCAGCTGGAAAACAGGGATGAGGAACAGAATGAATCCCCTATGTGAGGGGGCAAAAGGTCAGTGAGCTGCTGCTTAGAAACAAGTAAGTCTATGGGGTCAGATGGAATCCACCCAAGAGTACTGAGAGAGCTGGCGGAAGTGCTCACCAAGCCACTTCGAAATATTTATCAGCACTCCTGACTAAGCAGGGAGGTTCAACTTGACTGGAGGTTAGCAAATATGATGTCCATCCACAGAAAGGATTGAAAGGAGTATCTGGGGAACTATAGGCCTGTCAGCCTGACCTCAGTGCCAGGGAATGTTATGGAACAGAAATCTTGAGTGCAATCACATGGTGTGTGTGATCATAGTGTTTGGGCTGATAACCTTGCTTTTAAGACCCACCTGTTAAAATTTTAATGTAACAAATGACAATATGTCTAGCCCTCCTGTGAGCTCTGATAGGGCTCTGTTGTCCTGGGAGCATTTTTCTTAAAGTATGACAAATTATTTCCAGCATATAATTGGGAAGCATAACAATGACTTAGGCTGCAATTTGCAATGCAATGCAATGCAATACAAAGGTCAGTTACACAGACCTATACAATTCAAAGTTATAATAGGAACAACATAAGACAAAAGAGCATGTCATTCTGGTCCTCTTCTCTGGGACTTAACATAGCAAAAGACATGAACAAGTAAAAACAGGGTAAAAATTAGAAAAAGAATACTTTTATCAGCTGTCATCAGTGAAAAATGGAAAAGAAGAATTTAGTGTACATCATTCTGTATAGCTTCCTCTCCTTACCTTAACAAAGGGACATCATGATTTGCTTGCTCAGTAACCATTAGAATCTTCAATGTAAGAGGCAGAGGCAAATTTTCTAAAAGGCTAGTGTCTTTAGAAAGCGTGGAATTCCAGGGTACCATTTCTGCTATTAAAAATTGCCTTTAAAATGGTGTTTAAAATGATCACATATGACCAATACACTCAAATGTGAAGAAGTGGAGAAAAGGGTCTCCACAATCAGTACCTGAATTCTACTCTTTAACTTTTCAATGTCAAAAATCTTCATTTTGCCTAAATAAGCCCAAGCAGAAGTTCTTCAAAAAATAATCACAAAAGTTAGAGCAGAGTAATGAGTCAGCATTTACCAGATGACCCGTTGTGCATGCACAGGTGTTCAGTCTTGGCCTATGGTCTCAGGGAAGTAACTGAAGTGAACCCTTGTCTCAGTATAAGATTCCATGACTGATGTTTCACATTGGATCATTATTTGATATAGACCAATAAATGATCCAGCTCATGTCTGGACCATAGAATTTTATTGCTTTGTTTTTTTTCAGTATCTAGCACTAGGCTGATGCAGTCATGTCAGCATAATTTTGGGCTTCTTCCAGTGATCAGCAAGAGAAGACGTGTACAGAGATTTCCTAATCTAATAATGCTTTCAAGTGGATATAACTACAAATGTGACTCAGACAGTAACAGCCTTTTCTGTTAAATTCAAAGGCTCTAGTTTCACTTCCTGCACATGATCCAGCTAGGATCAGTGTTGCATTCATAAAAGTACCTCAGAATTAGCATACTGCTCAATGCTGAAAGCTTTTACAGCTAAAAAACATTGTTAAATGACAATATAAAGTATTTATAATCAGCTGTCATCTTGATTTCAGTGGGACAACTCACATCAAATAGATCTTGTAAGTGTTTAGGATCAGCCCCAGGCTCTGTCTCTAAACTTTTGTTAGGCTTAATCAGTGTCTCACACACAGAAGCATTAAGAGGTTTTTCAACTGCTGTAATGTGTGCAGTAGCATGTATTATTTTTTAATCTTGTTTCTAAGAATTATATAAAAAAATTAAGGAAAGGTTGAAAACCTCAAGTATAAACAAGCACTGAACAGATTGCTCAAGGTGGTTATGGGACCTCCATAACTGAAAGATACTAAGAGTAGAAAACACAATTTTACTCTGGGGTAGGAGGACAGACTACCTAACTTCTTGAGGTACTTTCAAGAGAAAATCATGGTGATTGTGACATGTCTATGCAGAGAAGAAAAGTAGTTCTTGCTTCCGTGATGGTGCTGCGAACCTTCAGATTGCACGTAGTTGAGAAGAACAATCTTTCTTGGTCAGCACATTGTCATAAAGAAGCAAATAACTATCAGCTGGAATTCAGTTGCAGGCTGCTTCCTCCCTACAGCAGGAAAGAAACACAAAATTAATTGAAACTCTGTATGAAAACCAATTCACTAGCCTAGTCCTGAGCTCTGGACACATCCTTATTCTTGAAAGAAACTTTCATGTTGCAATTCATCTCCTAGGAAGAGTATAAGGGGATGGAGGATACCCTATAAAATGGTTGTATAACGCCTTATAAAGGATCAGAGTAGGTATTTTACTATATCTGAAATTATATTTATGGAGATGGATGATGAGGAATTAAGATATGTACAGAGTGTGTCAAATATGGTTATTATAAGGTGAAATGGCTTCTGAAATTGATTGGGCCATGACCAAATAGGGTATGTCCAAAAGGGTTAAGGAAATAAGCAGAGAAATTGAAGAAGCTTTGGCAGACATTTTTATGTACTTCTGCTCTTCAAAATAGATCAAGTGAAATCTGAGATGACTGGAGAGCAGCCAACATAATGCCATTATTTTAAAATGGCCTAAGGAGAGACAAGGGAGGTAAAGATTCACTAACTCATTGGAATTCTCAGAGGATATGGCTGTCAACCTAGACAAAGGAGATATGAACATTACACAAACTTTCAGAAAGCATTCAGCAAAATTCTGCATTGTAGGTAGTCTCAGTTGCAAAGTCAAGAAATGAGTTAAGAGCAGACATATTAAGCTGAATGGAGTAAATCGGCTATAAAAAATGCATGCTGAAAGTAGAAAATAAAGTTAATGAGGACATTTTTTATCAAGTCAGCTGCTTAAAAAACAAATGTAAAAATGAGATGTGTCTAACAACTAGACTGCTAACTGCACTCCTCCTTCCAAAGAGTCTTCCCAAAGGAGGTGTCTTGCTTGAGATTGACTCATTAGTGTAGATCCTTTCAAGTCTGACATTTTTGTAGTGTTATTGTACTACCCTCTGCTGTCAGAGCTTACTCCAACATACTGCCCTTCTTCGCTTTAACACAGATGAATTTTCATGCTCATGAAAACATTTTCCTGTCATCCTCAGAAAAGAAGTACTCTTTATTTGCACCATGGGAAACTGCAGCATAAAGTTTCCACACTGTCCTGTGAGACTGAGGGGAAGAAACACCAATACTGTGTCTCTACCATTCAGTCCATGACAACTTTATTGATACTACTAGTAATGGAATTGTTTTATATGTGAGGGCTGTGCCATAGGCTGAGTTCACAACTAAGTGTAACAAATATTCCATTGAATATTCCATTGAATTGTTATATAGTCACAACCTTTGGTAGCAAGTCAAGATAGATTTCTATTAGTAGGAAAGCAAGAACTGGCTCTGATCCTGATTAGTAATTCCCTGAGCCATCCAGTCCTACGGTTGTTATTTGTGTTTCTATACTGCTTTTAAAGATGGAAAAGATGAATAAAAAAAGAGGGATATATCAAAAGCTTTCATACCTTGAGTTGGCATCACCTTTCTTCCAGAGCAAATATACTACCAACAAAGCAAGTAATTTATTATTTATTCAACATTTTCCATAACACTAATGAAGGGTTGTATAAAATATTCCTTTTCAGTTTTTATATTAACATGGGAATTAGTTGGAGATATTTTATGAGGTTAATACAGTCCAAAAAGAGTAAGAAATATTTCTAAATAATTAAGAAATTTTTTTTAAGTTTTGTCTTAATCAGCAAGTGGAGGACATCCTAAGCAGTGTCTTCTTTCCCACAGACACTTTATTTTTTTTTAAGTTACTTTAAATATTTTAGCTGAATTTCTGTTTTAAGATGGCTTTATACTGGAAATGTCCTTCTTGAGGATGTGAGGAAACTATTTAGACAACCATCTTAGTGCAGGTCTCCTTAAACAGGCAACAGGTTATACTACAGCTTTGAATGTACTAGTCACCAAGTTTGTGATTTTTAACATTGTGCTTATATCAGAAACTCTAAAAAGGTCATGCAATATAAATATATTTATATAATAAATATATTAATTCCCTTTCTGATGATAATTTATATGGTTTTCCACTCCATTTGAAGAAACAGTATTAGTGGCACCAGATTTGCTCATCTGCAGAGATAGAATCATAAAGTCAAATAATTATTTGGGTTGAAAGGGACCTGAAAGATCAGAGGATGTCCTCAAGTTGCACGAGATGAGGTTTAGATTAGTTATTAGGAAAAAGTGTTAAAAAGGTGTGTGACTGTGGCAGTTTGGGATATGATTTAGTGGTCAACACAGTGTTGCTAGGCTAATAGTTGGACTCGATCTTAGAGGTTTTTATTTCAACCTTAACAATTGTATTATTCTATGTTCTAGTTCCAATCCCCCTGCCATCACCAGGGACACCTTTCAGTAGATCCGATTGCTCAAAGTTCCATCCAATCTGACCTTGATCCTTTCCGCTACTCTGGGCAACCTCTTTCAGTGCCTCATCAACCTCACAGTAAAGAACTCTTTTTTTACTATATTTAATAATTCAGTTATTCATTTGACTTCCAAAAAAATCAAGTCTCTATACTAAAATTTTGTCTAATGCCTATGTTCTGGATCTTAAAAACTGAGTTCTGAGCTTCTGAAACTGACTGTTAAGCTCCTTAAACTGACTGTTTATAGTAGTAGCAATATTTAAAACAATAAATGAAAAAAAAAGAAAATAAACATCTAAACTGAATATGAACAGTCACCTACATGCAAAATAAATATATATGCCAAAATTTCTAAATTGGGTTGAATCAGTTCCTTGTGGGGCTTTGCATGTGGTATACATATGCAAGTATAGTTTTATGGTCCTTAAAAGTCTCCTCCACAAAACTGGCCTATTTCCTACAATTTGAAGTATTCTATTTCGCAGAAAATTTTTCCTGTTACCTATCTTTAGCCATCAATATATTGTGTTGTATGAGGCATAGTTGGCAAGCTGTTGGCAGCAGGGGCTGCAGAGGGGCTCTGTGAGGAAAGGCCAGGGCTTCCCTGTGCCAGACACAGATGGTTCCAGCTGGATCCAACCCACCCACCGCAGGGCACATCTGATGTGGGGACATCTCAGGGAAAATGTATTCAAGAAAGGGTTTAAAACATTTAACAGAGGAAGGAAGGAACAAAAAGTGTAAAAAACAGCCCTGCAGACACCAAGGTCAGAGAAGGAAGAGGATAAGGAGACACCTACAGCCTGTGGGGAAGTCATGGTGGAGTACCTATCCATACACATGGAGCACCCTACACCAGAGAAGTTACATACTCCTGAAAGGCTGTGGACAATGGAGAGCCCAAGCTACAGTGGGGAAGCCTTGAGGATGAAGTGGCAGAGAGGAGCTGTTACTGACAGCTAGTTATATGTCAGTTGGGGCGGGACTGGAAGTAGGGGAATTGGGAATGAACAGGGTGGAAATGTTCTTTGCTTGCTGCTATCCAAATCTATTTTAAGTGACAATAAATTAAATTAAATTTCCCAAATTTGAGACTACTTTGCCTATGACAGTACTTGGTAAGTGATCTCCCTATCCCACATTTTTGCATCTTATTTTCTCCTCAGTTCTCTTTAAGACAGCAGCTGGATGTAGGTTTGGCAGCCAGCCAGGGTTGGCCCACAACATACCTATGTAGCTTAACAGGATCTTCCTTTACTGAGAGAAGCAACTCTAACTACATGAATAGGCAGAAGACATTGTTCTGAAACATTTCTCTTTGCATTGTCTCTAGATGGAGCTAAGATTAAACAATCAATTTATCAAGTCTAAGGCTAGGTGAGATGAATTCTGTTGTGGCTGGCAAAATGAGAGTTAGAAAGTGAACAGAAATTACTAAAAATAAAAAGTGTTTCAGATTTACCTGATTAGATATGGTGTTATTTTCCTATATCTGACAAATGTCATCAGATTAAATTAATTAAGAGAAGTGTGATAGGTATTTCACTGAGAAGTGTTAAAAGTAATCAATCATCCCATAAGACATCTTCAGTCAGAGAACATATGCAACATATAAGACTTTTGTGAACCTTGATCAGCACCTAAAAGGTAACAGGCAGCAAGGAACTGCTTTGAAATAAGAGCAACTTCTGCTGCTTCCAATGGAGAAATGTCAAATACTGGAATTCATGTTGCAGTAAAACAGAAGATTCAGTTAAAAATAGGAAATGCAGATCTATTTTGGTCTGTCTTTGTCATTAATTTCCCTCACTAAACATGGGTATTTTAGGAGTCTCATGACACTACTCATGTAGTGATTTATGTATTGTCCATCAGTGTTCCAACAGCCAAATCTAAATGAGAAAGACCATAAAGTTATGTCGTTTTACTTTTTTACCCATCATTCATTTAAAATGTTTTCTCAGGGGATCATTTGTAATACTTTCTGACCTACAGTCACAATATCTACCTGCTTCCTTCTAATTAACAGAGATGGCCCTGTCTTTTGCACCCAGTCTTTCTCCTGAAGATCAATTACCCAGCCATGAATTTTACTAATAGAAAATCCTAACTCTGTTGAATTACAAGACAAAAACAAATACAGTGGAAGAAGTGAAGATGACTTTGTAAAGAAGCCCATGTTTCAGTAGAGTACTTCATCACTGATACCCACAGCTTCTAAGGTCTGACTATTAAAAAACCCATTTATATTAAAAAGGATGTATTTGGGGTATTTATCCCCAAAGACCTAGAATAATAGCAACTTCCTTCTTTTCAGTTTTTCTTCAGTGTACTGATAAAATTTGTTTAAAACTCTTTCATAAACATGAACTGTGCATACACAATACAGAAAAAAAAAAAAAAGAAAACAGCAAAGAAAACCTTCTTTTCAGCCATATATATAGTAAATCATTAATTCCCAAATGGTAGTCTTTCACTGCTTGATGCTTGAAAATGTGTCTGAACTTCATGCACATGTACTCTACAGAATTATTGCCCTTGGGAAAACTCTACTGACTCTTTATTTTGTTAAGATATTGAATATTAAAATTAAAGTAATGGTCTAATGATGTCATCTTTATTGAAATGGAAGAATGGGACTGAAAAAAAGGAATTAGAAGAAAGTAATTACCACAGGAATTTATGTCAAGTATTGCTTTTGTTTTGCTTTCAGCTTTGAAAGAAAAAATAGATAAATGATTGTGGTGTTGAAATGCTTAAAAAGAACCAGTAAAGGGACTCATTATAACATAAAACAAACATTGCAAATATTTAATAACTTATACATTACATTGAGACATTATAAATAAAAGCATTTTTAAGCATTGCTTTCTGCAGTTAAACCTTTTGTTTTGTTTTTCACTGCGGTAATTCTTAAAGCATAGTAATCTTAGATCTTAAAGGAAGCAGAAGATACCTAGATTCAAGGTTGGTGGGGTTTTTTTCCATTTCCTTGTTTGAGTAGAATTTGAAAGCTACCCCTCAAGGTTATTGCTCACTTAGTTTTTTCCTAATAAGAAGATAGGAAGAATTTTAATGTTCCCATTTATTTTCTTTGAAGAATATTTATGAATATTAGCACAGAGTTGCCAAAAATTCTCCAGCCAGAACAATTAGAAAGACTCCTGAATAATGATAAGGTTTTAACAGCACCTTTTCCAGCTCCTTTTCAGTCCTAAAGTACAGACTTTATGTAGCCTCAGTGAGTCCCTGAGTGTTTTCAGTTGGAGTTTTAACTTTGTGGTTTATTGAATGGCAGGTATAATGGTTATTCTACAACTAAGTAAAAGGTCCATGTGCACCATAAAGAACTTCTGTATCCTAATAACCTTCATGAACTGTTAGAAGATACCAGACAACAAACCACGAGGAAATTAGGATATCAAGGTAAATCAGAAGCCAGCTGAGCATTATGTTTTTGGGGGTGTTTTTTATTCAGGAATTATAAGAAAAGAAATTGATCTAATTCCTGTTTCAGGAAGCAATTAAAGGCCTATGGCACTCACATTGAAAAAAAAACTCAAGAAAACCTATGAGATGTTCAATGAACCATTGAATATTTTGAATAATCTTGTCTCCAGTCAAGAAGTGAACCAATTCCTCCTTTATTTAGACATCCAAAAAAAATTTGAAAGCTCTAGATAGTTCACCACAAAAGACTGCACTAAAGGAAGGCTATATAACAATACATAGAAAGCAATTTATGTATAGAATCCATTGTTTCATTTGTTCAAAATGTCTAGTAAGACTAGTGATGTCCTATATTAAAAGTACATTGATATTCCTAATATTCTTACAAAATAAGTACTTTGTACATAGCTATAAAGTACAAAAACCAAACAAATAACTTCCCAAAAACTCAGTCATAGCCCATGTATAGATGGACTTAATTTTGTTCCAGAGCTTACTTAGTCGCTAATGGCTGAGTTTCAGACAACTAAAAATGTTCATGTTAGTCATTTCACTAAGGTATGATTTTTTCCGAAATTTATTTTGTTTTCTTCTTATTGCTTCTATTGCTGTCATCATCACCTCTCCTACAAACTTTCATAAATCTTATCTTCAGCATACCTTGGAATTCTGCTTTAGTAACTCTGAACACCATGTACAGGGCCAGCTCATCATCTCAATGGGAAACTGAATATCCCACAGAGAATCTTTTACATGTCAGATGTGAATGACAGAGGAAGCTAGAGATAGAGCTGTTGTCTGTTTCAAGCCTTTCCACTTTTGCTCTAGTGGAGCAATTCAAAAGTTTGGCTCGTCATCTCCTAGTCACACTTGGCTTCTCCAAACTACTTCTGCCTCTTGAAAATGTTCACGCACCTTGACAGAAAACTCATTCTTTATTTAAGCAAACAATTAAAAGTATTAGCATGCAAGTAATCAAATCAAAAGATAAAAAGTTCAGTCATCCAGCAGCTTGAAACTAAAGACTATTTGCAGTGGTTTTCCTTATATATAATTAATGTCATACATATCTACTTAGATGAGATTTTTACCACAAATTTTCATCTTTTTCATCTGTCTTCCACAATATTGCTGCAGTTAATATGTGGGAAACTTCTTGTCCTCATTATTATGTGTTGTTTTTAAAATTCTGGCTGCAAACACCTGGTTGGTTGAATGGATGAGGTGTATAAGGGATTCATCGTATTTGGCAATTGTGACCTACCAGCATATAAACTTCATGTTTTACAGACTGCTACAGAACACCTTTTAATTCTTTACCTTTTTTTTTTTTTAACGTTGATAGAAGTTTAAAGCAGCTTTCTTGACTTCTAAGCACAGGTTTCAGTAACACAGATATTGTATTAAATATATCACTTCATAATACACCTGACCTACATTAAGAACATTTTATTTTATTTACATCAAAATGAACATTTAATTCATATTATTGTGAGTGCTCTTTTGTGAACACAGCTATCCAACAACATTCTAAAACCAAATAAGCTTTATCATGTAAAAACATTCATGCTCACTTAAGATCAGTAGTACAGGAGAACATGATTGATCTTGATGCCTTGAGAGGCCACCTAGAAACAGAGACTAGACAGGAGTAAGGGAATAAAGGTAGGCATTTATTTGAAAGGCCTTCAGAGGTACACCCTGGTATTGCCAAAATGGACCCCAAGATGGACATCAGGTCACGAGTTCTTCACACTTTTATAGGTTTGGCTCATTTGCATATCAGGGTTAATTCTCCAATTAAAGCTTCAGTTTAATGAAGCAATTCCCCTATCTTTCCCCCCTTTCAGAGACTTTTGGTTTATACTTTTTGGGCCTAGGACGGTTGCTCAGAATAGGAGAAATGGGCAGACACAAAATACTCAATAGTATGGAAGAGAGAGAAATCCATCTGGAAAACTCTGGGAAAAGCTAGAGAGATTTCCCTGATAAGCTTAATAAATTGTTTTTAAACTTAATCCTTCTTTCATTTAGCTTCAGATTGAGAAACATTTTCAATAATTGCCCAGATATTCACAGGGAAAAGAGTTTACACATTTCTTGAGCAAACCGAAGGAACAAAAACCAACTATCTTTATTTTAGGGTCAGTACAGAGTTGAAAGGCTAATAATTGAAAATAAACTTTTATTAAGAACACAAACAAATTAAAATAAAGTTAAATCCAAAGGGTTAAAACTTAAAAGATAAAATGATAACTAAAATCTTTGAGGGTGTGGAGTAACAGATCTTGAGTTTTCAGGGATGCTTGGAGTTTCCTGAAGATAAATGTTATATTATTGAGGGTCTGTATTACAGAAGGATGGATTTTTCTTATTTCTTTTTTATCAGTTTCTCTGTTCCATGATTTTAAAAGTGGAAGCTGCTAGACGAAGTGAAATTCTTCAGAGGCAGGGGGAGATTGATTCTGCTGGAGAAAAAAATATGTCCCAGGGGAAAAAGTACCAAAACTAACAAGATGTTGCCAAGTGAAAGGATCACACCAGTAGCAGAAGCAAGTCACTTGCAAACGCAGAGATTGCTAAGAGGAGAGCAAAGGCAGTTAAGTCATAAACGTGATAGAAAACTGGAATTTAAGTCTTAATAGCAGATGATTTTTTGCAATTTCATTATCTCAGGAAGGTAGTATTAGGTGGAGACCCTGAAAAATTAGTATCTTCTCTTTCAATCAAGAAAATTATGATCTGAGCCTTTAGATGTCTGTATGTTTGATATTAGTAAGACTTAAACTCCTGGACTGTTAAGAAGACTTTGAAGAAGAGGATAACACAGAGGAATACAGAAGTTGGGAAAATGTGTAAAACAAGTTTGAAAATGTGAATTATGACAGATTAATATCACAACATTCTTCCACAAAGTCATTGTTACATGGGGGAAAAAATAAAGGAAGGCAATAAACACAATCTACCCGAATTTCAGTATTAAATTGACCTGGCAGTGTGCCCTTGTGGCCAGGAGGGCCAATGATGTGGGATGCATCAGGAAGAGTGTGGCTAGTAGGTCGAGGGAGGTGATCCTCTCCTTCTAATTGCACCTAGTGAGGCCATATCTGGAGGCCATATCAATTCCGGACTTCACAGTCTAAGAAAAACAAGGAGCTACTGGAGAGGGTTCACTGGAGTAAACCTTACCACCTTATAAAGGTGATAAGGCATCTGGAGCATCTTTCTTATGAGGAAAGATTTCGGGTCCTGGACCTGTTTAGTCTGGATAAGAGAAGACTGAAAGCAGGTTTCATCAATACATACAAATATCTCAAAAGTGGGTGCCAAGATGAAGGTGCCAGACTCTTTTCAGTGGTGCCCAGCAACAGAATAGGAAGTATAGGTCGTAAACTAAAACACAAGAAATTCCACCATAGGCCATAAACTAAACCACAAGAAATTCCACCTCAACATGAGGCAGAACTTCTTTACATTGAATGTGGCACAGCGCTGAGGCTACCCAGGGAGGTTGTGGAGTCTCCCTCTCTGGAGACATTCAATACCCACCTGGATGCATTGCTGTGTCACCTGCTCTAGGTGACCCTGCCTTGGCAGGAGTGTTGGACCAGATGCTGTCCAGAGACCCCTTCCAACCCTAACAGCTCTGTGATTTGGTGACTCTGTCAAGAGTTTAATGTGGCACAACATTGGAAATATTACATGGGGGAAATGGCCAGAGATGAATTCTGATGAAGAGGAATTATAAGGTGAATAGACAGCTTGCAAGAGAGAGGATGCAAATAAGAAAAACTAAAACAGAAAACTATCAGATTGGCTACCAACAAATCACAGATCAGCTCAGACATCACTGTTATTTAATAATTTCATTAGTGATGTTGGCATGGATATTAGAAACATAACAATGAAGTTTGCCAAAGACACTATGTTGGAAACATCACCAAGCAGTGCTTAGAAATAATACAGAAAGAACCTGATGACCTTGAGAATCACAGTAATAGAAATTAAATTAAATATGTGTAGTACAGATGTAAAGTCACACACTTTGTGATTAATATACAAAACTTTTTTGTCAGTAGAATTGTCAGCTGAAAATTGAAAAGCAAAAGGACAAGAGTTTGAATATGGGATGTCTAGAACTGCCAGCATTTTCTATTTGTGAAAGAGAAATACAAGTGTGAGGTGCTGCAGATGATAAATTTTTCAGTGTAATTAAGGAAATATTACTTCTATCAAGTAAATTCATCAGGATACAGTCTTGGTGAACCAGGTTTGAGAAAAAAAGAAGTCAAAAGGAATCAAGCAGAGGAAAGAGGTAATGTAATCATGAGGAGAACATAAGTAGAAGGTCAGAAATGCACAGGTTTTTGCCAAATCCTTAAAATTATTTCAAGTCAAACCAGGTGTATTAAATAAGCTTCTGTTGAAAGAGCTTTTTAGAATACATTCTGTAAACACCTCCAAGTTTTTCACTTAGGAAAGCAACACTTTAATTTACTTCATTTTGCTTTATATTTACTATGAAAAGAAAAATAGAGAGGTATGTCAGTAAGACAGGTAATGAGTTTATGAGCAGAGCCATAAAGAAGACCTGTTGGGAAAAACTCATCTCAAGTAAATTTATAGTGCTAAAATTATTCCTTTGCGAAAATTATTCAAAATGCTAAGCAATGCATTATTAACTGTATTCTGCTGGGTGCTGCATAAAAACATTTTGCTAGTAGAAATACTGTTACCCACAACACACCAGTCTATAAACTGCAACCAGCTTTGTGAATGGTTATATAATTTGGGAAACATGAATCCATGTTGCAATGGCTGAGTTATTCTTTTCTTTTTCTGGGTTTGCTAAAAAATTACTGCATTAAAAATACAGGTGGGAATAAATTGAGTTGGGATGGCTTAATCTGATGGGATCATGAAGACATCCAAAAAAACCTATGGGAGGAGAACACAAGGCCAGAATGCAGAATTTTTCTAAATCTTCCAAATGTTAGAAAAAGTCATGTAATCTTAGTGCAGGTTTTATTGGAATACCAGATAGATTGAAGTGATAGTCTCCTGGCAATGTATGGAGAACATCTAGCTCATTTAGGTTCTGTTTTATCTCCTTAGATCCTTATAACAAAGAGAAAACTGTTGAGGGAATAAGGTATCCCTGTTGGAAATTTATTTTCTGTTTAGTTTCATTCTGTCAAAATAGCTCTCTATCACCTTCCAGAATCAGGACCTTTGATCTATCCTTCTGGTCTAAACAGAACACATATGTATAAGAGGCTCTAGCCTGAAAGAGAGCATTGAACAAAGGATTCAAGCTAAAGCTGAATGTATATTAAAGGAAAAGAAAAAAGAATGATAGACTTGTCTTGATGTCCCCAAGCACATATGTTACCAAGGAGATTTTTTTAACATACTTACTTAGAAAAAAACAAGAACCAGGAAGAGGAAGAATGTGCACAGGATTCTGTTGATTTGACCCTTTGTTTTATGTCTTCTCCATCTTCTGAGTTAAATAATAAACATAGCTTTGTTTTGAAAACACTGATACACATTTTTTAACGTATAATTTTAATGTATAAAGCAGATGACAAGAACAGTACTTGTACAAGAACAGTACTTTGACCAATAAATAAGAGCTGGCCTGAGGGAGATCAATATAAGGTAAAATCTGGGACACGGAAACTCCTGTGCCATGGACATGTAAGACCGAGTTTGAGTTGTTTGAGAAGTGGAAGAACAGAGGAGGAGGAATAAGCATGTTAGATATTTTTTTTTTTTTAACAGTCTTACTGTCCACGATGAAATCATGTCCAGTAGTTATGATTCTGCACTTACATATAGTAACATATGTATTTTAAATATGTTCATCTGATTGCAAGTACATGGTTCATCTCTGTAATAGTCAGGATAGTCTCCTTTCTGTACATACAGTGATATTTCTACCGGAAAGCAGAGACCTAAATTGTATTAATCCAATCTTAAAACCAGTTATTTTTTACTTGACTACAAAAAGACTATAGAGTGCTGAACTCCAATATATGTATTTATATTTAGTCATATCAGTCCCACTGCTTTGTGTTCAAATTATGAAAAGTTCAATTCAAACCTTTATTCAATCATATTTCTCAGTTATTACTGTGAAGGGTTTTGCTCTTAAATTTAAGAATCCCTGCCTGAGCTCTTTATATAAAACAGTATAATTGACATTTTATTTGGTAATTCTGGTGTGGCAATTAAAAAAAACCCCAAAAACTAGTCATATTTTTATTGTCTGCCAATATTGGAATGAATTTAGCAGTGCAATGGTCATAACCTTGGAATAAGCCTATGCCTGCTGTTGCACTTAACATATTTGCATGAATATAAATAGAAACAATAACAAAGCTTACACATTTTTATATGTTGATGGTTCTTGTATTTAAAACATTACAGAAAGCTGAAAAATATTTCTATGCATTTTTTATTTTTTCCATTATTTCAACATGATGCACACTGCCTTTACTTGTAGTAGCACTTACTTGAAACAGCTCATGATATTGTTTTTTATTCTTTTGCTTGTTCACCTGAAACACTGCTGGTGCCAGTATTGTTTCAAGCTCTTTAAAAGTAATAGTTAAGGGCCAGAAGTGCAAAGACAAGGACAAAACACCATTGCTTCAGGGTTCTATTCAATTCTCTTTAATCAGGCAGAGTTGCCATTGAAATCAGTGACAGCTCTGCTTGAATAAGAAGGGCTGGATAGGGATTTCAGTACTATGAGCATGTAACTTAAAAATCTGCCCTACATGGCAGAGAAGGACTACCAAAGGAAGAACAGTTTCTCTCAGTTAAAAAATACTCCTTATATTCCTTTTCTGTAGAATTGAAATAAAGCTGTAAATTTTTTAAGAAACACATTCTTTTCTCTCTTACTCCTCTGTAAGTATATAAACATCCCATGCATTGTAACTCAGCCAAAATCCCTCATCCCTATCCCTATACATCACTTCCAATATCATGCCCCCTTTTGTACAGTGAGCTTTCCCATCTAAGAAATTTTCCTACCATGGCCAAAAGAGAATAAGGAAGAACCTAAGTGCACTAACAACATGACCTAATGTAACCTAAGTACCCTGATAATGTAACTCATAGTTTAAAAATCTTTAAAAGTCTTTCTTCTTTGCAGAAAAGTAAAAAAAAACCCCTAAAATATATTTTGAAATCAGAAGATATCCCCCAGCAGACTGCTTTGAGAGCCACTGAGTCATGACTTAATTCACTTCTTTAGAACACTCTTAATTAGTACCATGGGAATAAAATGCCAATGATTTATTGTCAGAAAATAAAGATAAATGGCAACGTGGTGCTCTCCTGACTTTAAAATATACATTTTTGGTATCTTTTTATTTTCTCAGATATAATAAGTTTTGGTGAAAAATATGGTAACTGTAAAACACTGAGAAACAGCCTCAAGTGGGAATTTCCATGCTGCTAAATACATTGTCCTCATTTACTGACATGAAGAGTCACTTGGCAGTCTCTGGTGCAATAGAATTATAGATTATGCAATTCTTAATCAGCTGTGTAATACACAAGCCTTCCTCACCCAATTGTACCAGTTCAATTTAGGTCATTAAAACTTCCACAAGGCAGCTTTCCTCCTCTGGCATTGACTGCCTGGAAAGACATGATTTTCCAGTAGTACAAGTCAGCAGTCACCTGCTGAGAGAGCTGGTGTGGCTTTTAAAAGCTGCTTCAGCACAAGAAGAAAAAGAGAGCTGACACTAACTACAGTTGTCAGAAATTCAAATACTGGGCTTTTAAACATTTCAGAAAACCAAACTGGAATGGAGAAGAAAAAAAAAAAAAAGAAGAGGAGAATTAAATGAATTAAACAAATGGAAGAAAAATAATCCTAGCAAAGACAACAGAAGGGAGAAAAATTAAAAGAACACAAACAGAAAAGAAAGGTCAAACATTAACTCCCTGTAGGAAGGTATTGGAAAATAAATAAACAAACAAAAAAATATCTGCTCATACTTTAAAAAGAGTTCCAAAACTTTAAGTAATGGGTAATATTTCTCAATTAAAATGGAGATTTTAGGTTTCACACTGTATGGAATTGATCTCTATCCATTGAAGTCATATTAATTTCTCTGTTAACCTCAGTCCATATTGGGTGTAGTCTCAAGAAAGCACAGAACCAGAATAGTTTGACCAAAAAAAAAAAAAAACAAATGAAAAACCCCCCAGAACAATAGATGAGTAAATGTATGTAAATATTAATTATTTATATATACCTGCATGAATTTTCCAAGGATGTATCTGCCCTATTCACATGCAGTTTCACAGGTGATATGCACTCTTGTTAAACCAATGTATGGTGGCAAAAAGTAACTTAACACTGTACAAATAGATAGAACCTATTTTACCAAAGAACCTACACACAATATGCTAGTACTGTGCTTGAAAGCACATCTACAAAACAAAGTACATGATAATATCCAGGAGTACTGGGCATTAATTTGAGCTGACATTTGCTTGCCTAGGCAGGCTAAAAATATTAGTAAATATGAACAGCTTATTTGGGATGAAAAGAGGAGGAACTGGTTACCATGGAGGGTGGCAGCAGGGAGAGGAAGAGAGATTCATGTTTCAAAATTCAGCCTCTGAATTTAAAGCAAAACCCCTAAATATCAAAGGTAGTGGATGAATTAATAATTGGTCTGGATTTCACTTTTTACTAATTCTTTCATAATAAGCACTAGAAAAAACATCTTGCAAATCAATCTACTAGAATTATTTTTTAAAACAGGAACTGGGTCAAATGAATGGTTTGTGGGACATTGGTTTTCAATGAACGAATTGTCCTGCCTCAAGGCTGGTATCTTAATTGCATCTGAGCATTGCAGTAGTTTTCCAAGATGGAAAAAAGTATGCAGCTCTTGAGATCTCCTCTGAAATACAACAAACTAGAACAATGTTAATTAGTAAAGGTAAAATAGATCTAAAGAGAGAATGGAATATTTTATCTGAAGATTTGCGTTAAACAGAAATAGGCAAAGATGGAATGAAGGTAGCAAAATTGTAATCATCAGCTCTAGTGATAGCTGTTTTAGAGGAAGAAAGGGTGAAAAATCAGATGATTCTCAGTTTCTGTGTAATTCTCATGTACAGGTTTGAATATATAAATAATAGCTTATTCAATACTCTGGCTTTAGAACAAGGGCATTCAGAAGAAGCATGGTATGGGTAAAGAGTAAATTATCTAAGAAAAAAACATTGCATTTATAAGTAAGCCTACATTTGAAGTCAGAAATATAGCAAAAAGAGGAAGTTCAAGGAGGAAATTTGTTAAAGAAAAAATGATGATGGTAAAATTTCTGCTGGCAAGACAAGCCTTCAGATTGTGAAAGTTCCTCCCTCAACTGCCCTATTTTCCAACTTTGTTTTAGACTTGGCACACACCTAGGTCTAACAAAGGACTTCAGAGGATTGTGGCTAGTTGCTGAGAAGTGTTTATGTTCCAAAGTCAAGTTTCACTATCCAAAGGGAAACTCTAACAAGAACAGCCATCCTGTGTCAGAACAAAGACCCTTCTTGACATTGTTTTATGCACTGGCTGATACAAACGGTCACACTAGGAATGATCTCTTTGGTGCCAGATTTGTCTTTCCTATATTTGCCATCTTCAGTAGTGCAACACTCACTCTCTTCCCTTTCTTTTCAGTTACTGTCCCTTGAGATGATTTTGTTTCCCCCAAGTCTATTTTTATGCTCTTCATTAGGGAACAGAAGATATTTCAATATTTTTCAGTGAGATTATTGTGTGTTGCTGATTGGCATGAGTGAGCACTCTGGCCATTGGTAGTCAGACTGTCCAGGGTGCTCTGCCTAATCCCCAGTCTGTTTTATGGCGGAGGGATGATAGCTTATCTTTGTCCTCCTGTACTCATTGTTTGCTCAGCCCAAAGGGGAAAACCAACAGAAACAATGGCAGATGAAGTTGTCTAAGTGAATACAACAGCACTATAATAAAGAAGACTCTTCTGGTCCTGTCCTGCCTCTTTAAACTATTTGTGACCCACCACCATAATATCCAAAATTATGATTAACATCTTTATCAGACTTCTATTCTATCACCTTCCAAAAGTTTAGGATCTAGAGACTGTCTGCATCCAGCCTTTGTGGAGGAAAACTTCTGAAAATCTATATTAGCTTTTTCATTCAGGAATACTGAAGGCCAACATGCAAGCAAAACTGTAAAGTTACAATTCCCTAATCATCCAGCAGACTTGGAAACGTAAAGCACCTCTTTGATATTTGCAGACAATGTGCTAAACTGAAGAGAATGGACCAATGTACCCAAAGGAATTCAGTGTATTTATGGAGTGTTCTCTTTGCTCTCCTATTTGTAATTCATCCTGCTTCATCTAGGGAATTAGTAAACATAGATTTGCTTCCATGGCCTAAAGAGAACAGAAGCTTCCCAAAGACTAGGTCTTTTATTTAGAATAAATTGCAATTGTAAGATCTATGTACTGTCGCATCTCACAGAATCCCCATAAAAGCATTTTGATTGCAATAGAAAAAAAAAAATAATTGCAAAGTAGAAAATATTAAACCCAAACTTTGTTAAGTAACAGTGTTTAATGCAAGGGGATTCTCAGGTGATGCCATTTCTCATTACATTCAACTGTTTCAAGTTTATAAAATGACTGCGAATTTTTCTTGACAATTAGATATTGACAATACAAATACACAGAAAAATTTATCCATAGCAGTATCTTGTGTAACTAACAGACTGCATTAAAGTCTATACATTTCAACTTTTTGCCTGAGAAAACAGCAGTTAACATCTATTGTAGTCGAAGTTGTTGTTTCACAAAACAGCCTGAAGTTTGCTTAGCAGTCATATCAATAGCAGGAGTTTATCAGATGAAGTCTTCACCAGTTATGGGTTGTGACATAAGGAGAAATTTGGAGTGAAAGGAGTTCATTTGGATTATAAAAAGCAATAAACTTACACTATTCATGAGGTAAAAATATTTAGCTTGGTGCCATGGTTTAATCCATTTGGCAGCTAAATACCACCCAGCTGCTTATTCACTCTCCCATAGAGCGATGGGGAAGAGAATTAGAAGGGTAAAATGAGAAAAGTCATGGGTTGAGATAAAGACACTTTAGCAGGGAAAGTAAAAGCTGTATGCCCAAGCAAAGCAAAACAAGGAATTCACTCACCATTTCCCATGGGCAGGCAGATGTTCAGCCATCTCCAGGAAAGCAGGGCTTCATCACACACAACTGTGAATTGGGTAGAAAAATGACTTGACTCCAAGGGTTCCCCATTCTTCTAAGCATGACTCCTTAGGGTGTGGAATACCCCTTTGGTCAATCGGGTTCAGGTGTCCCTGCTGCCTCCCCTCTCTGGGGACTGTAAGGGCTGACACCCTACACAACACATGATTAAGGCAAACTGTCACAAGACAGGGTTATGATCGTAAGGCATACAGTTCTGTCTGATTATATCTAAGAATATTAAAAGCAAAAAGCAACCAGCAAGGCAGGAGAAGCAATCCTGACTGCAGTACAGAAAAAAATGGCAGTGATTCAATGGCCACAAGGAATAATTGTTTTGTTTTGGTTTAATTACTCAAAAAATTTGAACGTAAACTTTCTAAAGTTCAAATCAGGCACACAACTTTATATATGCAATATAGAATGATAAAACTTGCTGACAGTTGGATATGCTCATTAGGAATTGTAAGTCAGCAGCACCACTTTCAAAACCCGAAAACTGTTAATATGCGGACTTCAGCCAAAGGAATAAATCAAATAAATCAAATATTTAGCTTGATACATGTTGTCATTTTTCTACCTATGCAATATATTTTCAGATCACAGCTTCTTTGGATTTATTAATTATTCCAGTATATTCCCCAAATGCCTTATGAAATTGTATATTATATGAAATACAAATAAAGAATCAGAAGCCAGGCATATCTGGTTAATAGCTAGTCTATACATCTGAAATCTTTTGTCAAGAGAGCTGTACCAACTCATTAATTCAAAAAGAGTTTAATAGGGAAACCAGCATCAATAAGCCAGCAAAATCCCTTTTACACTTTTCTAGAATGATCAACACCTCTGAACAATGTAATTCATTGTGGACAAAGATTGTCAGCCTACTGATATCAAAGGCTAGGCTAAGAGAGGAAAATATCCATAAAACAACCAATGGATTAGAAACTTATATTAATATCTGGGCACATAGTAATAATCCAGTGAAACAGATTTAATGCTTTGTGTTTAAATTATCCTATTGAAAATAATATAATTTAGAATAATATTAAAGAGATGGTAGCTGGGAAGGTAACAAAGTTAGAACTCCTATCTGTGTAATTTACTTGCATTTACAGAGCTCTCAGTCTGCACTTTACTTATAATTGGTCACTCACGTTTGCTATCTAGGACACTTTCCCTGTGCTTCCTCTAAAATTATCTACTGATAAGTCAAGCTTTCAGAAGCTTAATGCTGTGACAGCCAGGCTTGTATTTTCTGTTTTGCATAAGGCATTGCAGACTCCTGTGTTCAGAGATTTCCAAAATTCAAAGTGCAGTCATTTGAAATTGTAAATAAATCCACCTTTAATCCACAGGTAAATTTAACCTGGTAACTACCCTGAAGTATCAAGCAAGAGCAGGTTGTCCCATCGTGATACATAGTTTGAAGCAGGATTATCTGTCAAGTTATTTCATTAGGATGTTCTGTGAAAAAATAAGCAGTGCCAAACATTTCAAAGTGGTCTCAGCAGGGAAGTTTGGGATTGTTGCATTAAGTGTTTGTAAAGTAATTCCATTATTTCCATGTAAATTGACTAATGTTAATTAATTAGGGAATGTGCTCCAGCCTCCCTTCTGCACCTTGTTTCTCCCCAGTATGATGAGTAAAACTGCTGTAGCAAGTTTAGGTTTCATGATGGATCAAAATCTTTCACAGAAACCAAATTCTTAAACTGTAAGTATTCTGTTATTCAACCACTGGGCCTCAACAAAATTACTTCCTGCATATCACCGCCTACACAAACTGATCTGTTGTGACTGCCTTTTCTTATTAGTAATCTACATTTAAGTATTATGTTCTCTCAACACCTGGAAAAATGTAAATTACCCTATTAAGAAAGGGAGAACAGAGACCAAGCCAGCCTGGATTAAAACAAAAGACCTCTCCTACTTACATTTCTTTGATAAATGTTTTTACTTAAAGGTATTAGTTTAATCTTTAATAATCTCCTGTTTTCTTTTACTAAAGAAAAGTTTAATTACTGTGTCCTACCTACTTGTCAAATACAGATTTAGTGTTCTAACCGTTAAGAGGACGTAAGAAAATGTTGAACAATTGCATATAATTTTTAATTTCATAATGCTAATTTCATACAGGAACATTATCCTTAGCAGACATTAGTACAAATATAAAGATGTTTTTACGCTACATTAAAATTTTAAGTGTTTATCTATGTCCTTGGTAAGAGAGAAAGCTTCTTTATGAACAGACTGCTTTGCACTAATTAAGGCACTTATAGATAATACAGAAAACACTTCTTCTTTGGAAGAAGAAATTGTCTTCCAAAAAATTTGGCTCTATTTACTGAAAAAAAAAAATCAAAATTTTATTTAAAAGAAACAAAACCAACTCTTCTCTTTACAGACATTGTAGGGTAGTAAGCATAAACCATAATAAAAGGGTTTTTTGTACAGATGTCCTTGTTGGTGCACTGAAACAAGTCAAAAGGAGCCTAAAAAATACATTCCAAATGGATAGTTTTTGTGTAAAGAAACACCGACAATTGAAATACAGATTAAACAAAAGAAATTAGCTGTAACACTTGCAAAACGCTCCCCAACTGAGTGTTCTTCAGGACAAATGCTGTAACCATCCTATGATATGGGGAAGACCCTTGATTCGGAGAAATTACTTTGAAAATGGAGATTGCTGGGGGTGTGGACTTCAAGGTCTGCATTTTACATACCTTTCAAGTTTCATTTAACTACTATGGTGACAGGCTGTCTTGGAGTAAAAAATACAGGTCTGGAACCAGAGGCCCCCTTTCTAGTACTAGGACAGACAGAAACTGAAAAGAAACTGCAGACTCCACAGCAAATCTGTGACCTGGAAGCACTCTGAGAACATCCTGTACCAAGCACTTCTGAAATTATTAACCACTTCTCTGCACATGGACATGTTTGAGTCATCCTAGATATATTTTGTGATACATCATGAACTGCCTTTGGTCAGAAGTGTAAGTTTTAAAACACCTCTGAAAGAGAAACCTCCTTCACAGACTGTAATCATGAGTCTTAACTGCCTTGGTTTTGTTCCCTGACCGCATGACTTTGAACCTGTAACAACATTTCGGTTACACTCTACAGAAGCTCTGCCAGTAGAGTTGAAAATGGTAGATCCATGAGTAGACTGCTGCACTGAAATCAGGTATCTGTACATGGTTGCTATGTTGTCAGAACTTTTCAGTGGGTAAACAAACACACAAAAATAATGAATTATATTTGATTATGCAAATAATTGTGCCTGATTTCTACACTGCTGTTTCATCTAAATTAGATCCTTCTGGGTTTTGTGATCATTACATTTTCAAACTGAAATGCATATCTGTGTTTAAATGAAACAGTTAGCATCTGAAAAGATTTACCAACATTAAATTACAAACGTGCACAACACTGCAAAGCAGCAAGTTTGAGCAAGCAAAAAAATTAGAATGGTTCTGAATTAAAACATATTTATGTAAAAATTTGAAACTGTGACATCCTTTAAGAAGATACACACTTATGGTGCCTTAGCTTTATTAAAAAAAAAACGGTTTGTTATAAGTCTCAAGTTTCAGATTTCTAAAATAATTATTCATTTCATCCTTTTTTTGATTTTTAAAAAACCCCACAGAACAGTTACAGTAAGAGAGCTTTGCAAGCAGTTCTTCTTCAGTCCCTATTAAAAATATATCTGAGATCAGAAATCCTCAGATATTATCAGCTTTATAGCCTAGAATCAAATGAGCCTCCACTAATTTTTTATGAAGGATCCTCTTCTGTGATGCCAAGTCCCTCATGATTTCAGAAGCTTCTGAAACACACGGTACTAGTCCAAAAGGCATCACAGGCACAAAGCTAAAAACAAGGACCTTAAGACTCCCCTTGGGAGTCTCAGCCTTATTGACTGTATTATATGGATCAAGAGGCTTCTCTAGTATCCATGAATTTCCCTGGTGGTTTTGTGGTGTCTTAAGCCAAAGCCTTTTAACTGATTCTTTTCCACTTAACAATTACAAAAGTTTGACAACAAGAAAAACCCCAGAATCTTTGGAAAGTTGGTGAGGAAAGCACCTCTTTCTTCTGTTCCCTCTGTGTTGAACTAGACCCAAACTAAGTCAAATAGCAGTTATATAGATTTTATTAATAGTTTCTATTAAAAACAGCAACATAGACATTAAAAGCATTAAACATATACTCATTACATTTTTGTTGGGTATAATCCTCAACCTTACTGTCAAGATTGTTAAAAGATTGTAATTTAAACATGTATGTTTAAGAAACAATCCAGGTCTGTAGGTTTGGAATCAATGCATAAGTTTATTTAGTTAGTTTATTTCACAGAAGATGTTTTTTCAATAATCATAACAGGTCTTATTCTTATAATCATACCTTCAAGTAAGTTGCCAACATGTAATTCAATAGCCACTCATTATTTGCTAAAATTTAATTGACTGGACTAATGAAGAACCAGTAGTCCAACAATGTTTTTTATCTGTATGATTCCTTTTAATATCTATTCTTCCATTTCTCGCCTTTTTATTGTGTATTTGTTTCCTATGACTTGTGAGAGTCAGACTAATCTTTTCAAGATATAAACTATTGTTGAATAACAAATAACTTATTACTGTATCCTGCAGCCGTAGGGAGAAGATCCAACAGCAGGAGTTGTGCAGCAAGGTTGATTTATTTAATTATTTTACAAACTCTTTTCTAGACTTTTTTCTTCATAGTCTAATTGGACAAAGGATCAGTCACCCCCTGGGTGGATTGGCTAAAATCCTAAACATCCATTGTCAAAATATTTTTCTACTGTACCATAAACGTAATTGTACAAGGTTGCAAGTGTTCATCGTTTATAGAAGTTCTGCTATTATCTTCCGTGAGAGAGAAAAGTATCCCACGGGTTAGAAAGAAGCAAGAAAGTTCTTGCTAGCAGCAATATTGTATCCACACAAACTTCTTTATTTTACCTTCTAAATTGAGATGATGCCATTATTTGAGGTTATTTTCTGTGTTAGAGGTATCAAATACGTCATTAATGTCTCCAGCATGCTGTTTGTTTATCTGTGAAAAAGTCTGGGAATTCATTTTCACTTAATGGCTTGTTCTCTCAGTCATAGCAATATATTACATACATATTTGGTTCATATAGCAACAGTTCACACGTGTGACTGGACAATGGGCATAAAGGCCTGCCCATCTGGAAGCTGAACAAAACCTCTACATAGTGATGGAGTAACAACACTCAAGGTCTTGTTGCAATCTGAACAGTCTGCAAACGGCTGAAGAAATTAACCTTCTGCTTATAAATTTATCAAACCATTCTCTCACTATGCCTTATTCTTTCCTTCTATGCAGTTACAAAGCAATCTCTTCTATTCATAGCACTCATGATGGGCCTCAGTCCTTTTCACAAATAATTACTTCTATATACTAAAAATGGATGAATTGCATTCTTTTTTTGATAAAAAAATCACAACCAAAACAACAACAACAAAAACCAACCAAAAAAAAAAAAAAACCACCAAACCAAAACCTTTGCAAACTTAGTGCTCCCTAGAGTAATAATTACAATTAAACATGTACGCCAAAAGAGCAATGTAACTTTGGGAATAAAGCCTGCCATTTTCTTATCAATTTTTACTTATGTTAACAGAAAGGTACATAAGGCCTTGAGATGGAAAATGTACAAAATTGAAAGTATAGTTATAATAAACTACAGCATTTGAAAAATTCTTGCCACCATGTGAGTTTGTTCCCTAACTCATTCTACACACAATAACTGCTTGATTAATGGAAATACGAAAGTTTCAAACAAGCACAAAATTTCAGAATTTCAAAATGTGAACTAGGCACTTAATTTTGTGTTGACAAAATTGTAAGTGCTTAAACACTTGTGTGGATCTGAGTCTTATTTTTTACATAGCACTCTATATGTTCAGAAAGTATACCTCAGAATTTTCACATAATTAATCCACAAAATACATGTACAATTCCTACTTGATACAAAGCACAAAAAAAAATTACTTTCGCAGGTAGGTAGCAGGTAGAGAATTAGAACTTAAGACCTCTTTATGCTTCACCAAGCCTTTATTTCCCCATTTCACCCTAATTTCTTGTAATTGAAAGATAAACTGATAAAAGTTACAAACAATATGAGGATATCAACCAATATTTAAACACACGACACTTCAACATTAACATATTTCATAATGTGTCTAATGAACGTTATGAGTTAGAAGACATATGGAGTGTTTTATTCTTAACTGGATTATCTTTAGTTTGGTTTTTGTTTTGTTTACTTTTCTGGCACTCAGTTTTAAAAGCCTCCCTTTTTGTTTTTTTTTCTCTTGTGTGTGTGATTATAATTGCAGCCAGGTTTTTTTATATGAAGCTTTATATTTTATATTCTGTATAGCAATTCAATTTACAGTTCCTGACAGCAAGGGGTGAGTTTTTTCAGTGACTAAGTAAAAAGGCTGATAGATATGATTACTTCTGACGAGAAGGAGAGAAGTGATTCTGGGAATATAGCTTTGTTTGTTTCTAAACAAGGGGAGTTATGATCAAGAAAGCTCATCAGATGAACTATAGTTATGAATAAAATAGTTTTGATCATGTTTATGAGGAATTTTCTCTAAGACTTAGAGCACCAACAGAGAGACTCTCATAAAGGAGGAAACCAAGTTAATTGCAACAAAGAGAATAAAAGTCTTCCTTGAACAACAAACACTAGGAACTGGAAGTGGCCTTTCCAGACACCAAGAGATTTGCCTGCCCTGCAGTTCAGAGCAGAAAGGTAGTAGACTACCTAGCAGAGATATCGGGGTTTCTTTCTACAGCTGTAACTAAACTGAGATCAGTAAAGGTTGCAAAACCTGACTGAATAGTGTGTAAATCACACCCAGTCCCCTAATGCTGTATGCATATTTTTAGAGGTCACCAAGATATGCGGCTTCAGTTCAGCACTGTTAAGTTGGTGTTACATTGATTTTATTGCTATGACTGTAGTAAGGGTATGCATGACCGTTTTTGTCATATGAACATCCTTGTTTTCTGGTAGTTACTGTGTTCAAACCATGCAGTATGTACAGCATCATTAAATGACTGAGCAAAAAACTTACTGAGAAAACATCAGCCAAATCATCCACGCTTTTTATATCATTCTGAATATTGAATCAGTTATGCTAAGAATTTAGAATTAGAGTGTTTTATTTTTCACAACCATAACAGCAATGCTGATCTAAAGAAGGATAAGGGGTAGTCTGTGCATGACAAAAACTTTTATCAAAGATAAAGTCATATCACCAAATTGCACTTCACAAAGAGAGCTTTTTTTATTTGAAGTGGTACAATTAACAATTACAAGGCAAAGTGCAGGTTTTCTGCTAGAGTTTTATCCATATTAAGAGACTACTTTTCTTGTATCACACACTAGTGTTTTACAATGTATTCCTAGTGTAGGGCTGTCCAACAACAGCGCAGTTTCTGAAGGAAGAAGTGACAGCAAGTGTGAGAACAGGGCAAAAATTAATGTTTTCAGTCTTGCAGCCTACTATTTCACAGTTTAAACAAACTGTGAAATCTTTGAGCAGTAAAAATGAGCATATTTAAAAGGTTGTAAAAGTAATTCAATAGTTTTCTTAAATGGATTAAAGGTAATTTAAATACTCCCTCAATGCTGAAGAAGAGTATGTTTACCCAAAGTCTTCTGCCTGGCAGTGACCAGGAACAGATGCCATGGGGAAAAAAATGATGGAGCACAAGTACAAAAATTTCCTCAAATTTCAAATGTCTAAAATATGAAAATCATAACATCCTGTGGTTAGAAATTGCATTAACTAATTAAATTTTGAACTGCAAAACTCCCTGAGCTCCTAGCCTATGTATGTAAAAACTTTATCAAACTGGTCATGTAGTCATCTAGTGCTTGCCTAACTTCTCTTATAGTTCAGATATAACACTGTAAAACACACAAAGTGTCCCAATCCCAATGGCAGACAATTTGTAACATATTCTGAGTTTATAGCAAATCCACTCCAGTAGGACAGAGCAACTCACAGAGGAAATTTTTTCTAGGCATTGGTTTTGAAAGCACATTGCCTGTGAAGTCACCAAGACTTTTGGACATAACATAGCACAATTTTGCAATAATTATGTAGTGTATTTTGAAGTTGTAAGAGATTGAAGGGCTGCAGAACAGTGTTTTTCCTCATCATACGCAGGTTTTTAACTTGGCAACTAAGTAAATCAAACAAGTCAAATAACATATTTATTGCAAGACAATAATAGGAATGGTGTTTCTTTCTATGTCAATTATACTTCAAACACACACTGATGTTAGAACATTGATCAACATGTGCCTGTGAGTACTTTAAGTTCATCCTTTATGGTTTTACCAAATGTGCCAATTGGAACTTTATAATGCTGAAAGTCCAAGGCGCTGAATACCTGTGTAAAGTAATGAGTATGTCTACCCATCTTCAATCCATCACTGAAAATCTCTATTTTATGTCAAAATCTTCTGCAAAATATTTACTAAATTAGGGACCATATGTCTTTCTGTCAATGGTTAAGATAATTTAAAAAAATAAACTCTTTAGTTCTACTTTTTCATATTTTATTCAAAAAATAAAATAAAACATGATATGCTCAGTACAAGCTGCATATTGTAAATCAGCACCTATTATGTAATATACGGGAAAGATTAGATCAAAATAGAAAAAATGGTTCGATGAGGTGACCTTTCAGTCATTTGAATTACCATCCTTCTTCCAGAAAAGCTAATATTTCTTGCATTGGAAATTAATGGGGAAAGCAAATGATCAGCCCACCTCTATTCATGTATACAGCAGTTTAGAAAGAACCCAGTGTTCCCTGGGGCAAATTAGTTGTTGCTGGCAATATGTGCTTCTGCTGTTGGTACAAAGGGCAAGGTAATGCAGTAATATTTTACTAGTGTCAGATGGTGCTGTGCAGTAAGAGGCTAGGGCAATTTAATGCAATGCCATTTATTTATAATGGAAGCTGGAATCTCCATCCACTAAGCTATAAACTTGTATTTTTTGGATATAGTCTATTTCCCTAGATCACTGAAGCTATTAAAATCTGAAGACTAAGTTATTGATATGGAAACCTGTTGCTGAGCTGTTTAGATCTATCTAGTTTTCTAGCACATATATTTTGGAGGTCCTAGATATTTGTTTCTTTTTCAGGCTTTATGGTATACTTAAGCCTGTCACATAGTCACTATTTATCTTACAGTTGATGTAATAGGAAATACAGCTTTAATAGCCAAATGGAACAGAAGTTCTTACATAGTATAAACTGATTTATCTTCAAAATCAGCATATTGTCACTAACCCTTAATATTTTAAGAAAATAGATATAATTTTATAAGAAAAATCTTCACTGTCAGACTCATACTTGTATTCTTGTCTTGGACATTGACATATAATTGTCATCACTGAATTGAAAGTTTCATATAAAGTAGTATCTAGAAACAATGAAGAAAGACAGTCAAAAATTGTTCTTGCACTTTGTAATAATTTAAGCTATGCAACACATGTATTGTAGTGTTCTCTCTCTCTCCAATACGCATTGCTACAGAACATTATCCAAGCACCATAGAAGAAAAGAAGATGAATTCAGATTTCTGTTTTTGATAGCTCTAATATACTCATGGACACTGGATGATAAACTATGACTACAATAAATCATATCCCGATATGTCTGACTATCGGAGTTCTTTTATGTCTCACCAGAACCTTAGCATTACCTACTACTTTATAGTGTTCTTTCTCACTGTCAAGGATACTCCTCTATCAGGTCAATTCTTGAGCATTTTTTTTTAATTCAAGGCAGGGTACATTTTTTAAAAACTGCCTGTATGAAACAGAATTTATACCTCAGTATCTAACAGGTAATGTTTTTTTTTTACTGAAGCAGGTTTAATTTACATTTAATTTAAAGATATTAAATGTACCAAGGACCCCAACTTTCAAAGAATTGAAGTAGTAACATATACATGTATGATAGGAGAACAAAAGAGTCCAAGATGCTTTTCCTAAGTGTCATACGAAGGTTACTCCCACAGTCCCAGACATGTGACAGAAAACATTTTGATTGTTCTCTCACTAGTGCTGCTAACAGCTAGATATAATTCGTTCAAAATCTGCCCACAAACTTAAATTTTAAAAATCTGGTTAAAATTCCATCTTGGAAAAATCAGAAAATATACTGAAAACTGAGCTAAAACTATCATTATGACTATTACAAATCATCCATGTGGCAGATAGTCCTCAGATCCCATTGGAGTATACATTACTTTTCTGCATAGAGAAAGTGTAGATAAGAAGAGTAGAAAAATACATACAATGTATATTCATGCTCTTTTTCTATCTTCAAACTTTCTTAGTGAAACTTAGTAAACTTGTTGGGTGTGTTGGGTAAAACTAATTTTTGGTCTAGGACCACTAAAATCAATATAATGAGAAAAAAAATCTGATGAAAGGTTGGGAGCTTCTTAATGTTATGCCTAAGGCTGAATAACAGTCTCTTATTACAGGAGAAAACAGAGTTCCTGCATTTATCATCAGGAGTCCTTAGTTTTCAGCCAACATTAAACATTGTTCCCCCAAATATTGGTTAATGAGCTTTGGTTTTCACCAGGTCTTTCACATCTGCATATCACGTGTTTATAGTTACAGCTCAGACACTTTTCCTAGAAGAAGGCAACATATATTTCTGAGTAATATGAAACTATGGAGACTATGGACAAGAGCATTATGAAATATAAAATCTATCTGTGGAACTACATCTGTTTATATCAGGTTAGACCTAGTCTAACATGCAGTGATATTTCCAAGGATGATTACCAACCTTGAATTAAGAATATATATTCCATTCATGCAGCACTGTGTTCCTGCAAGGAGAATTTGGGGTAACTACGCTTTAAATACTCTTTTATTTGTTCATGACAATTACAGTAATAATGGTATTGACAAAAAACAAAACCAAATAGAAATGTTATTATACCCAAGAGGGAAGTAAAGGTACTAGAGACTTTTCCTCTACTAGTTATTAACAATCAATTCAATATTAGTGGTCTCTGAAAAGTATTGTGTCTGTACTAACCAAGTTTTTCAGCTTTCCTCTTCTTTTCTCATATATATTTTAACTCCCTGTGCCGTATTATAAATCATAAGAATCAAAAGTCACAGTGATGCCACCTAATGAGTACACAGACTTCAATCCAGTAACATCCAAGCTGTGAATTTGACTGCATGGTCATCATGCCCTGCAATTTCCCAATACTAACAAAGCTTAAAGACTTTCTGGTTTTAGTCTGGCAGTTTACTTGGTGTCTGAATTTAAACTCAACTCTCCAAAAGGGATAGTGGTGAAACTGCTGGGTTTCGTACTTGATTAGCTGTAGAAAAAAGATATGACATCTCCCTATCAACAGAGCAGAGATGGCAGATCCCATACCTTTGACAGAAGGAGGATGAAGTCAGCATCACCGAGGGTCCGTTAAAATGTAGTTGTTACAACTACTTTGATTAATTTAGGCCAGCAGGTGATCATATATGCGGAGAGCATAGGGCAAGATGGAGAAAAGGCACAAAGCAGCAGGGCTCATCCCTGTGAGTTAATTCCTCCAGCTGAATGATGAAGGCTCCAGTATTTTCTACCATTATGAGAAGGATGTCTCAGTGGCAACAGCAAAAAGTCCAGGATTCTTGTCTCTGAAGTCTCTAGACATACTGAAAGACATGACTTCGTATGAATATTGTATCACATGGGCAGACCTACTTTGTATTCAGACCTCTAAAAATTGAAGGAGCTTTATCTCTGAGATGAAGACTATAGGATAAGACATAAATGATGCAAGTAAGAATTATTCAGCATTACACATTCATTCAGAAAAATAAAAACCCCTGTCATGTTCACACATATTTATTTGAGACATTTCCACAGATGAAGGCCTTTAGGTAGCATATTCTCAGAGGATCAAGAAGCCAAAACCATTTCAGTTCATGCTTAACTGAAAATAAATCACTACATGCATTCTTAATTTTATTGGCAGAATGTAATAACTCTGTAATCTTAAAATATACAACATGTAATAATGTCAACTATTTAATAATAAACATCTCAATTGGCATTATAATTTTAAAGACCAGAGACCAGAGTATTCCATCAAATTTCCTTTAGTATACAAAGAAAGATGTTAGTAAAGAAGAAAAAAACCTCCCAGTTTAAAATCAATGCCTGTCTAATTTTGTGAAACTATTGGGATCTCTCAGTACTTCGTTATCTTATGCATTAAGTCACTCTAAAATATTACAATGCTTTTTGAGAAGTTTCAAGGACATAGTGAAGAAGAATTAAATTATCAAGTAATGTTACTGCTTGCTCTTGTATTTACATTTATCCTGGATGAAGTTAATTTATTGTGGGGGAGGGGGCAAAGAGAACTATACATCACACTAATGCAAAGTCCATGAAAAATTTGTCCTTCATGCTGTGACTGGACACTGTCAAGCAAGGTTTACAGCCTTTTTATCTGTAGCTAAGAGAAGCTGCAGTATTTAGCTACCTCGGTTGCCACTAGATAAATATTTTCCCTTGATTATATTTACGAGGAAAAGGTGGAAAACAATTCATCTGTTAAAAAGAAATAACCTCTGAAGCATAACCTCCAGAATCTGATGTACTGATTCGCTCATGTTTCCCCAGATGGCAAAGTGGTGAAACAGAACCAAGAACACCCAGAGGCAGTTGCTGCAGCTTCTCTCTACAGGAATTGAGGAAAATTAAGATTATGTTTTCATTGTCCATAATATTGCTTTGGTTCCTTTTACATTGCGTGCATACAAATTCGCATGTGAAATCTGTGAAAAATGAGATTTAAAATAGACTGCAGTCGTGACTAAAGAGCTGTCAGTGAAAGCCTGTAAATTGGTACCCACACTGAGACTGAAGTCTCACCACGATAGAAGAGAACAACACTGTAGAACAGACAATTGGACAATAAGATCATGACAAATCCATGATGCTTTATGCTTGCAACAAAGAGTTAATTTAAATTCAATTTCAAGTAAATTTCCTGTATGAAAACTTAATCTTATTTTCACTCATTTTCTAAGTATTGTAAAAAAAGCCTAGAGTAGAAGCTTTGTTCAGGAGAATTTACATTGGATTCTAAAACACATGAATAATCATCATTATTTGTCTTCTTGAAATTAAAGAAGTATTTTAAAGATAATATTTATACACCCCAGTATTCCGAAAAGAACCAAATCAAAATGAAACTACAGGTGAAAAAAAAAAAACCAACATAATCAACCCTTTGCATAGATAATAAAGTGCACAGTTGTAGTCTACTCTTCCTCTAGCCACAGTATTTCCCACTGGGTTTTTTTTTTTTCAGCAGTATTTCCATCTCTGTCATTTCATCTCAATAGCTCTGTCTGTTTCAAAGGCAGGGATGCTGTTTTATGCCTGCTGCAGCACAGGACTCACAGCCATATGGATTGTCCCACAGAGACCCCTATGGGCTCCTAGAAAGGCTTTACAACCCTCATGTGGTCCTTTTAAAGGTATTTTGCTTCTTTCTAGATTCATAAACCCCATAGGTAATATGAGAAGACTCAAAAAAAAAAAAAAATTCCCAGTGCTTCCACAGATCATAAATTAATATAAACAGACTGACTTCATGAACAACCTGTTTATTAAGAAATACAGAATCAGTAGGACCAGTGCATCTGCTAATGAGTCTGGAAGCTCTTTTTTCCCCTCTAACAGGGCAAAGAGGATAGTAGCAGTAGTGAAAAAATTTAGCTATTATGCACTGGATAATTTTTTCTGGCCAGAATTATGACACGGCTCTAAGCAAAACCTATTAAAACGTGGGAAAAGGACCAAAACTATTCAATATATCTTGTGAAAATACTCTGAAAACACATACTTTTAAAAGGTTTTTTTCATTAAGATAGGATCAGCTTCTATTGAAGTATCGATGTGTAGTGCATTTTTATATCTAAATTTTATTATTAACATCACCTTTGAAAAAGCAGCATGTAAATGCAGGGAAATATTGAAATGGGCAGTAGAGGGAACTGCTCAAGAAGTTAGTAATTAGTGTTAGAACTTGACAGAACCTGGGACATCTGAAGTTTAGCTGTTCTTCTCTTACCTGTACTTACCTTACTGGTGAGAGAGAATTGCTACCATCTTTTCAGGAACTGCATACTTCTCTTGTTAATTCCTTTCAGATTGCTTCTCAAGTCAGCATTTGGCTTCCTACTCTGTGATGTATGCAATAACTTTTATCCCTGTTTAATAAATTTTGGTAACAGACTGTAGATGTTCTGTGTGCAATTATGCTTTTCAAAACCAAAACCAATCAAAGTTGTACCATTATATTTCATGCTGCAAAGGCTTTCACAAGTATTTCAATAAACTATACAAAATAACACAATATTGATTTTTATCACTTTAAATAATAATTATCTACCTGTAGATTACCAGTAACCTAACTATAAAAGTTAAAGTAACAATTTTATTGTTCCAAACTGATATGTAGGAGTCTTGTTTAAGAGATGCTGGAGCAATTCTGTGGGAAGCAACAATCATCCATTGCCCTTCTGAACAGAAACAGCACACACACGCAAATGTACATCACAGTTTTGGTCTTTCTCATCCTGAAGGAGTAGTAAAACCATAGTTGTATTAGAGGAGTACAGACTTCTCAAAGAACAGCCACTTTCTCATTCCTCCTTGACCAATTTTTTTACTCTAAGTGCAAGCAGTGGCATCAAGAAATTCTGTTGCTGCAAAAGCAAATTCACCATACCTTGAAATCTTTTTATGGATTTAGACCTACTATAAATTCAGAACATTCAGTCCAGGTTCTGCGTTTACTTTAAATATAACACTAACAATGAAATTTTAGCTTGATATTTTTGCTGTCAAACACCTTCCAACAAAGTCCTGATTTTATCACTTTATGCAGAGCAGTGTTCTTTTATGACTTATGTACAGAATTAGTTAATGGACTGTACTCACTACTATCAAGAGAACGTCCCCTTAGAGAAGTGAATAATTAAAGAGTTGTGTCATCAAAATACTGGATAGATCATGCAGCAGTGTATTGCAATACTGCAAAAACTACATCATATGCAAGCAATGTTTTCCATACTTAGCTGCCATAAAATTTGCATGTTTACATGTTATTTCTCTACTGTCTTGGATTTTAAACTTATGCTCTTGTGTGGGCTTCTTCAGATGTGTTGAGAAGGGAATAAGTAAGTAGGTCTTATTATTCCACACCAGAAAAGAGTTCTAAACCTAAACCAAGGCAGTTTTTCTACACTCCCATTCTGTAACACCAAGTTATCCTCCATCTCTGCAATTTGAGACCTCAAATTTCAAGCAGCCTATGCATTAATTTATTAGCTGAAAAAAAAATGCCTCTGAATCTCAGTTTGTGGCTTGAATTCTTCACTAATTACTAATTACCCTTTAGAAAGGGGTATGTTCAAATTAAATTTCAATTTTTTTAACAGATTGTTTTGTTGTGTTAATAATGCAAGAATGGTCTCTGAAAATAGGATATAAACAATGATTGCATTGCAATATAATTGTAAAAAACTTGTAAATATACTGCAATGTATCCAAAGTATGACAGGGAGATCATATAGGGATACAACACAAGATTTCAGACACTGTATCAGCAACTGAAACAAAAATAGGATCTTATTTTTCTCATAAACATATGGTGGAATCCCATCTGGTATATCTAACCAGTCTGAGAATTATAACATGTCCTGGACTGTTTTTCAAATCTGTTAAGTCTTTACTAGCAACACTGGTAAATTTTTTATATTCGCGTTGCAGTAGATAAGTCTGAATTTATGTGTGAATCATGCAAAGAGTCATGCAAAGTGATTTTTACAGAGGTTTGTAGGTGACATTTTGAAAATATAGTTTCTACTTCTCTGTAAAAACAAAGGAGATAGATGCTTGATTATAAAAATCCATATGAGATTATACAGTCAAGGTGAATTCTTATGTATTGATGTAAAATGCCAAAAAACCTGCAGAATTTTTTTTCTTGCTCATTCTTTATGGAGAAAGGTTAACTGCAGCCAAAAAAATATAAATTCTTCACTTTTGCACATTGTGCATTTCCATCAGAAATGAGAAAGCACATGTTAGCACATGTTTCAGGGCAGCGTCATTGGGTCTTATACTGATGAGTGGTAAATTGTCCCACATGTATCTTTCTTCTCCACTAAATTAAAACATTTTTAATCCCTTCTGATGTACTTTTAATCATTAAATTGTGTAAATAAACAGATTTCTGGATTTCCACCAACCATACTGACACTAAATACTATCAGAGTAACAATGCAATAATTCTGTATGGGTTTTTGCTGTGCATAATGCTATATATAGAAAGGTTGCACAAATTAGATCAGGTAAAAGGAAGAAAACTTCAGAACTGTCAGCTTGACCTCATCATTTCTTCTGAATTTCATGCATTCTCATTATTTTCTGCATCTGAATAGGACTTACAATATATAAGTTCTTTGATATATAATCTTAATATATTGTTCAGAAATATATATAGCTAAATAATTTCTACTCTTGCCATTTAATGAGAATATAAACCAAGTAGAGCAAACACCTCCTCACTGTTTTACCACTGTACATCAAATAATGCTGATGAATTTAATGGAAAGCATGAAAATCATTATTAAAAAAATTACCATGAGGAAATATAACTTGATCTGAGGCATCTATACTGTGTGCCTGTTACAGCCACACAGCTCTAGAATGTCAAAATCCCCTGGACTCCATTGTGACAAAAATACAAGCTGCAGGACCACGCATGCAGCAAGGACAGGATTTATTTGTAAAAGATAGATGCATAAAGCTTTAAGGAAGCCCCTAGGTATCCAAAGTATCCATATTGATGCAATAAGAGATACAATATTGGAGCTTTGGATGACCCATACCTTTTTAAGAATGGCTGCTGAAAGTGACCTGTGTTTCCCTGGGCATTAGATATCCACATGTAAACAGCTGAATGATTCACAAGGTATGTGCAATGCCCAGACAAGCTCCTGTACTCATAAATTCTGTTATATATATACCAGTTTTAAAATTTGTAATAATTCTGTACAATTGCCTGAAATGTGTCTTTATAGGCATCATAACACAAATAAACCTATTCCACCATTTCTTTAGGTAAATACTGTCCATCTTTGTTTGATTTTATAGCAGCTTGGCTAATGAAAGTGAATGCTAGACTTGATAAATTAGAGAATCCCAAATTTCTCACTGAAAGTAAAAAAACAGAGCAGAGGCTTTAGGGGATTTCTGTTTCCTTGATGCTTCCACTTTTTGCACAACAATGTAACTATGGGGTTTTTTCACAGTGTATACAGAACCTGGATGTATTTCATCGCTGCTATGGAGCAAAGCAATTCTTAATAGACTCAGTTTGTCTTGCCAACTCTAAACCATTTAGCTATAAAATACTCTATCAAATATTTAGTGTTATACTCCAGTTTGCTATCTATACTCCAATCTGAATTTTATTCGGAATGTGATACCTTTTGAAAGGTACTAACTAAAGAAAAAGGATGCAATCTAGGTTCAAACTGAAATAATTTCTCTAGCTCTCCTAATGGTGCACAGACTCTCTGTGAACCTGATATCTTTTTTTTTTTTCAGGGTGGGAGGGGTGAAGTCTGATAAAACTCACAGCATAAGAACCGAGAATCAATGATGCATCTACTAGCCCAGTTCCAAGTCTAGTTATTGCACTCAGATATATTTAATCCTTGAGCTTGTTATAGACTTTTATAAGACTTTTATAAGTCTTTCTTACTAGATATATAAGGACTGCATTTTCTTTCTGCATTATCTTAATGTTTACAGTAAAGAAAGAAATTACTTTTTTTTTTGCCATGGTGTACCCTATTAAATTAATGCTCCTTTATATATATATATATATATCTTAATTATTAGGCAACATTTTCTGTTTTCCCAGCATAAATTGAGTTTCACTCCTCTTGCTTTAATGGAATTTTGCTGCATGTACTGTGATGGCATAAAGAACAACATTTTGCTCAGTGACACTCCGCAGATGCTTTCAAATCTCTTCCTGTGTAAAACCAGGACAAAGGCAGAGCATTCAGCCTGCATTTGGGGGTGGAAAGATTTTGTGGTTTCTCCAGGAGACAAAGCTTTAGTGCCACAGTTGAATCCACACTCCTGACTCATTTTTAGAGTGGCACAGAGCTTAGAAGTGAGGAGACAACACAATAAATATATCCAAAATATTACATGGAATATGACATGTACAAAGACTAACCTTTGAAGATTTCTTTAGGAAAGAAACAGACATGAAGTTTTATTCCAAAAGAGGTGTAATTTTTCTATTGGCCATTTTTGGTGATACAAAAGGAAAGTCAAATCTAATAGGAATATCAAAGCTTCCTTCAAAACTGAATAGTAGCCAGTTATCAGAAGACAGAGAAAGGTCTTTGAATAATTCAAAAACAGCTACCTGTTCCATAGAGAGCTGTCCTCTTGAGGTTTTAAAATGGTTGTGAGAAATGAGCTCGTGCCAAACAAAGGACAAGACTATGAATTTGAATTGAACCATGAAAGTTCTAATAGAATATGTATTATTAAATGTAAAAATAAGTACTTAGTTACTGCAAACTTCTACATTAACTTTAGGATTATTCTGGTATTGTTGCTTATTTGAAAAATGTTTATGCTACTTATGTTCATAGGATGGTGAGAAATAAAACAAAAACTAAAACACCCTAACCCCACCTTCCTTCTCCCCAGTCTCAGCTTCACTTGCTTCGCACCTGCTCTTCACCCCTGAGCAGTGCCGGGGGATAGGGAATGGGGTTGTGCTCAGCTCATAACTTCTTCCCTCACTGCTCTCACCTTTTTCCCAGCTCTGACATGGGCTCTTCATGGGCCACAGCTCCTTCAGGAGATCTCCATGTGCTCCAGCATGGGTTCCTCTACAGGCTGCAGTGTGGATGTCTGCTGCCCATGGTCTTCCTCCCACACTGCGGGGGAATCTCTGCTCCAGTGCCTGGAGCACATCCTCCCCCTCTTTCTTCAGTGACCTCAGTGTCTACAGAGTTGTTGCTCTCCTATATTATCACTCCTCTCTCTCACAACCTTCAGCATGGAATTTTTTTCCCTTTCTTCACATCTTTCTGCCAAGATGCCCCCACCTGGGCTGTGGGTTTGGCTGTGCTCCGCTCCAGGTGGGTTGGAGCTGCCGGGAACTGGCTGTGTCCAGCACCAGGGAACCTGCACCCAGCACAGCCCTCAAAAACCTGCTCAATTCCTTCTAACATAAAGGAAAGACTTTTTTAAAAGACCCCTACTTAATAAGAAACACATTTAAATCTGCCCCTGCCATCAAAGGATCTGCCAGGAATCTCACTGAAATTAAGGAGGACTTAAGCACTTAAATCTACACATAAAGCTGCTTCATAAAATCTACTTAGGTTTCAACTACCACAAAAAAAGTATTATGTCCACTACAGTCAGCAAAGAAATCACATTAAACCATGCATGTTTCCGGCAAGTATCTCGATGGACACCTGATTTATCAAGGTCCTTCATCCCATCAGCCAAGTCATAACTGAATTGAGAAGATGAAGTCAGGGAATGGTGTGAATCCCTTAGATACACGAACTAATTGGAAAGTTCTTGTTTTTGCTGATTAATTCTGAAAATGGATCATTACATGCCTTTTTTTTTTATTACAAACATAAAGTATAATGTTGACCTGTCATCAGAGATGAAGAAATATTTTAAGTACAACTGGACAATCACACGCTCCCTAGAAGTATCTTCTTCTCCTGACAAGTCTTCATTATGCTTTATGACATTAATTAGAGACACAATATAGGAAAATATTTCAACTGTCTTAGATACTAGACAAAAGTAATATACTTTTCCCAACAGTGTGAGCTAACCTCTATATTGAAAGTGCCACCATATGATAATACTCCTTGCACTGTCTATGCTTCTATCTATTTAAACACTACAGGGGTTGTCACTGCTTTACTGGATGGATATCTACTATTGTGGAGCAATAATCAACAACATTTTGTATGGTAGATTACAAAATGTCTGAATTGTTTCGGATGAACTTTATTCTTTTATAGCAGTAGAATTGGCAAAACACTTACTAAAAGTAAATTGATTATAAATAATTTTAACCCATGTTTTCTTAGAGAAATACCTCCAACTTGTGGAGACAGGACAGTTACAGGTAGTTTCAGTCAGAACAAGAAAGTGTATAATTATCTAGGTGAGCTAGTTAAACCTTCAGATACAATAGCCTTTCCCTTTAAAAAATAATTGGTCTACAAGAGTTTCTCACATTGTTAATTGTCTGGAAACTAAGGTGAAAACATCCGCAGGGCCAAAGAACACTCTGCAATGAACACTTTAGCCTTTTGCAGCTCTCCCCAGGCTGTACCTGCAGAATAACACAACAAACTGCTACAGTCCAAGATAGGCTCAGCCATTTATAATTGCTCTTTTGCAGCTGGAAGGCTTGGCTCATTTTTTGCTAGGAAACATTTAGTTATTTGTGTGGCAGATTTTATGTGGAAATTAGCTGTTGGATGATCTGGACTATGTAGCACTGACATACAGAGACAGAGTGTTAAAAAGAAAAAAATTGTGTTCTGGACATTGGGCAACTCTTGCATGGAGAATGAGAGTCAAAAACAGGACAGTGAGCTGCTCTACAGATGGAAACAGAAATCTGTGTTGCATGCATCCTTACAATAGTGTCTTCAGCTGGATCACATAAGCCTTCCAAAATTTTTATTCTGCTCAGTTTGTAAATTCCAGCTGGTCCCTGGTTCTACATGACCGCTCCAGTTATTTGCCATCTTAATTACACAAAAAATCTCTCTTAACTCTCTTTCCTGTATACAAAAGGCTGGCCTACATGACTATTTCTACATCTGCTGCAACAGTCTCTATTGACCATTTTAAAGTGCCTTATCTAGGTACAATTTTGATAAATCTACAGCAGGAAACACCCAAGGGAACTTCTGGAAGGGCCAGATTCTCCACTTGGGGTTTTAATCAACATGTTTGAGCAGAAATTAGTACAGCCAGAGCAGAAACTGCCTGGGGGAAATACTCTGAAAGCCTTCTTGAAGCCGCTTTGAAACCTTTTGCAACATTTGCTCAAATACTTTGTTGTGAAGGACGTGGGATCTCAGTCATTCAACTTGCCTCATGTTCAGTGTGTTGTTTCTGCAGAAGAGTGCCTGAGGAAATTTCTCACTCCCCAAGGAATTAATGATCCAAGTTAACTGGGTGTGTAAGAGCTACCATTCTGATACCCAGCTATGCAACAACTATAACACATAAACTGTATTTTATACTTTAAATTCTGTCATGTTTGCCATATTTGCAATACCTCATAAAATAGACTTGAAATAGCACACATATTTTAAGTTGGTTTACGAACTAGATTATAACTACTTCTCAAGCAGGAATAGAAATAAGGATGTTCAGAATTATTTCTCCACTCCATCTCCTAAGAAGCATTTAGCTTTCAATTGTAGCAGATTCCTAAAGTCCCCCAAAGCAGTACCTCAACAGAGGTTATATGCAGACTCTTTTCTTAAAAACAGACATGTAGGAGACTTTGAAAAGAACCATGGACATGAAAGCAGCTTTAGCTCATACTTCCAGCAAACTTGGTACATGCACATATTTCTACAGGAACATACTCATATCACTACAGGTCTTCTACTTCATGTCTTTTGCTTTAAGTTAGTTCTTCGACCCAACAGAACTGCTACATACTAACAAAAATTTTGAGAAATTTTAGTCCCAGTGCTAGTCAGATACATAAATAAATACATAAAGTACGGAACAAACAATTGAATTCTCTTTGTTAGCATGAGATTATGTCTAAGAAATTCTTTATTTTTTTGTTTTTTCCCAGCCTGGAAGTAGTTTTGAATTCTAAAATCAAACTCTTTGCCTGTCCCCACAGTGATCTCTGCTGCCTACCTCCACAAAGAAGGTGGATCCAATCTGGCTGTTGAGAACAATCTTTCACACAAGGCATCGCTTGTGGGAATTAATACAGCAGAACAGTCCCAGAGACCATTTAATGGCTGAACACATACAGAAGCAACAATTAAAGAAAGTGAATTTTTAGAAGACTGATAAATTAGTCCAGTTTTAAACTTTCCTGGAGTAGAAGTAATTAATAACAGCTTTCCTGCTAGTGGCTAGTTCCTACTATCAGTCATTATAATTACCACTATGTATTCATGTCTTGGGGTGACTTTATGATGTGTATCCCCTATTGCTGCTCTATGCCCAGAAATTAACTTTGTGCTTTTCTGTGCCTTTAAACTGAGCCTGAGAGGGGGGAGAGGGAAAAAACTGAGCTAACTTTTCACTCTCCTCTGTGTTCTCCTGCTGTGGTGGCAAGAGCAGAGGAAGCACTCTTCTTGCTTTTCATCCAACTTTTGGCTCCTTTTCTCCGGAGGGAAACAGAGAGTTGAACTTTGTTTTCCTGGGACTTCGGTTGTTCCCTTCTTCTGTTCTGGACTGTTTCAACATCAGAACACATCAGGAGAATTTTCCACCAAGGCCCTGGAGGTGGGCCCACATAGACCCAGCTCTGAGGAGGACGAGAGAGACCACTCCCACAGAAGGACTCTGAAATCTTCCCAGGTTTCTCTCCACAGTGAGAGGTTTTATTATTTAGCATTATTACCCTTTTCCTGTGTGTTTGTTAAATGAATAGCTTTTTATCTCTTTCACTTTCCTCCGAGGAAAATTTCTTTTTTCCCAAACCTGATGGGGGAGTGGGGTTGCAACCTGGCTTCTATCAGAGGATATTTTCCTCCGAATTCATCCAAACTGGCACAATTCAAAGTAGTCAATCCTTAACAATCACAGATGGCACCAGCTGCAAAAATGCAACATCAAGGACCTGATGCCACCTAATTAGCACTGATGGCAGCAGTCCTGCATGCTCTTAGTCTCCATGGTAAAGGTAAGATAGATCTTCAGTGGATGTCTTCTCCACATCCACCAAATTCTGGATCTTTCATAAGGCTAGTGAATTCCCATCCCTATTCCTAAACTCCATTCTACTTCCTGCCTGATCCTTGGGGAATATTACTTTTCCAGGTTGTGGCAGATGCCTTATCCTGCTGCTCATCTGCTACTGCTGCTTTTCCTAGAGCAAAAGAAGTATTTTCCCAGTTCACTAGGTTGCAGTTTTTCAATGAGCACTTACTGTCCATTGGTGTGTTGTTAATAGCTCTGGGGATGCTGCCCTCAACCAGTGCTCATATTTTCAAGGTCCTTGCTATTAACTGGCACTTAAACTGTGCATCATAACAAGAGACACCTGGCATCAAGCTGAGTCCACATCAACAATTTCTCATAACAATTTGATATCCAGCCTAACAGGCCAGAACTAGAACTTCACACTGTTTGCATCAGGCACAATAAGCATAAGGCCCATGGCCAGCAATGGTAGTACATTTTTACCGGATTATTAGGTAAAAAAATGTTTGCACAGTTATGCTATATTAATGTGTTCCTGTTTGGATTCAAAGGAAGCTACAATTAAAGTCTGCTTGTTGTGCTTCTACATTTATAGGTGCAGTATGCATTTGTTTTAGCTACAGCTGTTTTATGCACCAGTATAACTGTAGCATCAGGGACTGAAAGCTACATAGGACCAGGCAGTTTTGTTAAATTTACTGCTAGATGAGCTCCCTTAGGAAAAGGAGCAGCTTCACCCCGTTTACCAGCAGGGGATTCCATACATATATTGATGATGGGTTCCCAGTGTTGACCAGATCAGCTTTGGAAAAAAGTTGATCTAATTTCATATGCCTACAGAAAATCCTCAAAA
Organism: Corvus kubaryi; assembly: GCF_017639235.1. NCBI lineage: Eukaryota > Metazoa > Chordata > Aves > Passeriformes > Corvidae > Corvus > Corvus kubaryi. The sequence goes on from NW_024582091.1 coordinate 8,803,382, forward strand.
AAAAATCAAGTTTTGATCCAAAACCCAGCACTCTCCTCTAGGTTCTGCTAAACCTTTATTAAGGAGTTACAAATGCCTTATGCCTCTCCTGTTATGTCCTATCAGGCAGAGGAGCCATCACTATCATCTTTGTACCCATTACTTGGCTTCAAGGAACACTCCTGACTCCTCTGCCATGATTCGGTGCCATATCCAAGGTTCATACAATACATACCCTTTTGTGACTGAGATTGTCAGTAGCTATTGAAGAAGAGAGTAACAAGCTTCTATTCTTGGATTTTGAGCTACATCTACTGCATGACAGTTATGTCACCTAATTTTCAAGTATTCACTGGTTGTATCCAAGCTTTTCTCAGCCTCATATATTTAAAACTCTGTGGAATGGCTTAACAGTGTGCAGCTGCTTAGGAAAAAATCCAAAACATCTATTTAGGGTTCTAAAAATAAGCATTTAAATGTACCTAATTACAAAGTACTAGAAACCCCACAGTACTGCAGCTATGTAACCCTGAAGGCAACAGAAATTCCCCTCTGCAGGTTAATTTAAATTCCCTAATCTGATCAACAAGGCACAAAGTATGTAGTGGAGCCCAAGGTCTTGAACTCTTTCTTCTTTCTTACTTATAGACACTTTCTCTCTCATCTGGTTTCTACATTCCAATGAAATGACAACCTGCCTTTCATACCCAAGTTTGAGAACATTTTTAGACACAGATTCCTCTATTGCTTCATCACTGAATTACTGTATATAATACTTACTTTTTCTTGGCTTTACAAAGGACATAGGGGTTTACTGAGTTAAGGATTTGTCCTCAGGAGATCTTCCCCATGCTGACTTCCCAACAGACAAAAGTTATCATCTGACCCTTAAGTCCAGGGTCCAGGATCTGGAGTCCAGTTTCTCTGAATTCAATCAAACCCTGGTCTTAGTGGTCTTGTTTTGGAAAGTTTACATATCAAGAGACACAATTAATCTCTTAAAAGCATCTAATTTTCTCCATCCAATATACCAGGACCTCAGCAACCTTATAGCATCATTTTACCTGGCTAATCTGGTGGGTTGACATTACAATACTAAATAAAGAAGTAGGGGGTACTTATTTTATGAGTTACATCATTAAACAAGATACATGATCCCAGTCAATGCAGGAGAAGGAACATTGTGCAAGCAGTCTTCCCATTAATCAAAGAATGGTGTGTTGCATGTTTTCCTTTGCTGATCAATGGATAGTCCATCATTATTGCCTCCTAATAAGGGCTAATAGGGATATCTTACTCACTATTTTATCTATACTCTCCACTAAATAATATACCTTGGAAGACAATTAGTCTTACTTTGTTTATCTCATGTGTATAAAAATTACCTTGATTTAGTGTTGCAGTTCAGGAGAGAGGTCAGAAGCTTAAGAGGAAGAATGATAATGCTCAGCAAAGGTAATCATTTTAATCTTGGATATAACAGTCTTTTTATTCTTCACAGAGATCTAGTGTCAATGTTTAGTTCACACCAGATGAAAATAAATGGATTTGAGTTAGCTTCTCAGATGCCAATCTAATTAAACACTTAAGGTAGAAAATATAAGTGACATATGTAGCAGAGCATAGATGTATTTATGCAGTTTATGTAGCAGTTTTCAGGTGTAAAATAAATGATTAAAGCACCAAATTGTTTATTTACTCATTACAAAGCAACTGGCCTTAGTTTTATGCAAAGCGAAGGCAGACTTTCATTTTAAATTACCCTTATGGGAGTTAAGTATCACTCGATAATGACAGTAGGGGAAAAAATCTGCTAAAACAATCCAGCTGCAAATTAAACAATACAATTATCATTTACAATAGCTGGGGTAAGACCAAGTGCTAATGGGTACTAAATGAGAAGGTGACTTTTTTTCACTGGCTTTGTTGGTCATTTTCTGTTGCTCTTTCCACTTCGTCACTGTTAAGGGAAACTGAGGTTGATTCAAAGTAAGTATTTAAGAGTTTAGGCAGAAAGGAGAGCATCTAGAATATAGCTCATAAGCTGCCTGTCGTGTCAAGTGTCGCTGGATGATCTAGCCATTACTGGATGTATTTGAGCGGGGCTAGGCACACAGCCAACAAATCTGTGCTCTGAAGTCCTGCATTCATAGATATCTTTATCGCCTGGTGGCTCGGGTTTATTATTTTCTCCAGACCAGTTCAGTTTGACTGATAAATGGGTGTAGGTTCCCCACATGACTACACCATGGTAGTTTTCCGTTTGAATACTTAGAGCATTCCCTGGCACTCCAGTCTGGTTAAGACTACCTTTGCCTGTTGATGACTAGTGGCTGTCATAGGAAACTCTTCTGACTATCAAATAATATAGGATCAGTAAGGAAGTAGATAGGAGGGCCATTCAAGCCCATTTTTAGCCATATTTACTACACTTTATACTCTACTTTCATGCTGCAGTAGGAATGCTGTCAGGAACTGCTGAGAAAAACTGTAGAATAAGTTTTGCTTTCTGGGGGTCATTTCTGGTGTTAAAATAATTTTAAAAAATCTGTCAGTGCAAGTATGTGGTGGACAATGAAACCTTATATTTGTATCAGCTTCGTTTTTTCCTTGTGTATTGCAAACAAAGAAGTGTAAGTCCTCCTGCAGGGATTGTTTGCTTTTATATTTTTACACGTTACCATTGTGATGATTCTACATTAAACCTTTCTACTTGCAGAAGAGATCCCTGTTTTATAGCCCCATTTTTTATAGTTTCTATTCATGGTATGAATATTTGTTTGTATTTCTCTATTTTGAACTATCATAGTTTCAAAAGAATAATCTTCATCTTAAACCTCTTCTGCTTGTCATATCTGATTTCACAGAAATTCTGTTTCTAATTATTTTTACCTTAAAAGGTTTTTATTCATGTCCTTACCCCTGTATCTCACTCTTTCCCAGCCATTCCCATATTCCCTCAAAAGATCCTGGTTTAATTTGATTTGAGCTTTATTTCAGTCACTGTACAAAGATAATTTCTAAAGGCAAGAAAATAATGTCCTAAAAAGCAAGTCCTGTGGGAGATCTGTAAAATGACAATCATCTTCTTAAAATATCACAGACTTATTATGCTAAGTATTTCAGTAATGAATACTGTACTCCAATCTTTAAGCATGCAACACAATTTCTTATTTCTCTTTTAAGCCATTCACAGGAATCCACTGACCGAATTATATTTCTGCTAACTTGCTATTCAGTTATAGGAGAGAAATGTTATTATATTTGTGCAAACCATTTTCTTCCTTGCTTACGAAACATAACCTTTGATGTTTTTAATAAAAATATAATTTTTATATATATATATATATTTGAGATTCAATTCTGATTTAAAGAGTGACTTGTGAAAAAGTGAGAGATTAGGATTATATAGATGGGCTACTGCAAAGCAAAGCTGATAAGGTATATCTGTACCGTGGCTTTATGATGGTGCTCACAACATAATTGATGAATTGTGATGGTGTCTCGTTACTGACAGCAGCCTTCTCTTCCTTCCTTTCCTCCTTTGTTCTCTCTGACTTACCCCAAGGCTGTACAATTACTGATCTATTATTCCATTGCCAATCATTAGCTAGTTCTTATTAACAACTTTTTGCCTGTTACAATACTGTAGATGTCACAGTGTTACACAATCCTTGTTACTGCATTTCTCCCTGCAGATTTCTTAGATTGAAATGGGCGTCAAAGTAATTTAGACTAAGGCAGCAATGAAATGGAAGGGGCGATTGTGAAGAGGTAAGTGAGTAACCTAAGGTCAGACTTACTAAATCTTAACTAAATATCCAAATGGCAAGGAAACTTAGGCACAACTCAACCTGTATTTCTGTTCTTTCTTAATTATCCTTGTACTGAATATTAATATTTTCATAACATAAAACCTGAAAAGAACCTTATTAAATATACATACACACTTGTACATCTTTCTTTGTGTGTGTGTATTAAGAAAATCTATGTGCTTCAATATTTATGTCTGTTTCCTCTGTCAAGTTAAATTTCTCTTTTCTTGAGTGAGGTGTCATTCAGTATTTTCACCAGTACCCTAGTAGAGTAAGTGCAGGCTGTTCTTATTAATCATTCCTCAAAATTTAAGCCAATGTGGGTGCCAGTATGCTGCCAGATTGAAAGAAAATTCAAAATAATTCAGAGAATTTGAACAAATAATTGCATGAAATTAAACACAAGTAAGTTCCAAGTCATGAATCATTTGCATAAACTTGTTTCAAACATATCTGGTTAGTTAATAGTTCTGTATAAAAGCATGTAGAGGTTGTAGTAGATCATAACCTGAACATGAGTCAAAATGCTGCCAAAGAAACCCTAACCAAACAAACCACAACAAAAAAAAACCTAGAGATGATCATAGATACAGAGAAAGTGGCATTTTCTGTAAGATGCATTTAGTATATTTTTTCCATCTATTTGTTACCTGTAAGGCCCCAAGGCTGGAACATTAGGTGCAGAGAGTATAGTGAAGAGCAATGAGAATTCTTGATCTAGAGTCTTGGTCTATATGGGGTCTAGAAAGCATGACCTATGAGTAAAAATTGAAAAAATTGGAATTGTTTAGCCAGAACAATGAGTTGGATTGAGATAGTCTTGAAAAGCATAAAAGGCTGGTGTTGGAAAGGAAGGAATATTCTATTTATGACCACAGGACATACAATAAATAACAATTTGCTTCAGTCTCAAAAATGTATAAATTTACATTTAGGAAAAAAGTGTTTCATGGTAATACTAGTGAAGCTTCCTGTGAGAGTGTGGCATTGCATCACCCTTCTTTTCTTGTGAACTGAACTAACATCTGTTAGAAATAGCTGAGGGGATTTTGCTCCTGTCTGGGATATTTAAACTATTAGATGACCTACTGAAGTTCATTCCAGCATTATGAATACATTATTATAAGGTGATTATTTTTCTTTTTACATGTTTTTAGGTTATTTCTGTTTATATAGTAGATATAACACACAGAGATATTTTTTAGTAGAGCAGCAGAACCTTCCAAAATTATTGCTGTGGGATAGGTAAATGACAGCAGTATTTAGATGCTTTTTGATATATCAATATGTGTGAGCTTTACTTTGTGTCATACCTCTTAAAAATCAAAAATACCAGGTTGCATCCAGAAGGCATCCAGATAGTTCACAAATTAATGCACAGCACTAGAGAATGTAAAACTTAAAACAAAATAGAATTTACGGGAAAGAAGCATCAAGTCAATCCATCCCTAAATTATGAATTCTCAAGCTTTTTTGAACTTGGTGAAAACTCCAGAAGCCTTTGAGCCAGGCTTACATGGCTCCAGTTAAGTCCCTGCTGTGTTGTGTGTGTCAAAATCCATTGAACTGCTGACTGCAGCTGGCTTGATATACTGAGCTGTTTATTTCTGAGAATTTTATGCATTTGACCAGTTTTGAATTTTTAATGAAATGCCTACGGCTTAACACAGGAGAAAACAATAAAGTAAATGGTGCTGATTCTCATACTGCTTACATCAGTTCATGTTTGAATCAACTTCACAAACGTCAGTGGAATTTCTTCTTGATTACATTAATAAAACCAACTCAGAATCAGGCATGCTTTTTACAACAAAATAAATCTATGTTTATTTTTAAAAAATACTTCATCTCCAAGTGCTTTAAGTACACAGTTAAACACCAAGTTAACAGCAAACAGCATTGTTCTCCCAAGTTGTGGCTCAATTTTCTCACTCTGATTAGCTAGCAATTTGTACAATTACACCTAAATGGATGCAATGCTGATTTCACTGCTTATTTTATTATAGCACTAAAGCAGATACAGACCTATCTGCAATGCTTGTTTACAGTATTACTCATAAACAACTTTTTTACACACTATTAAAATTTCCCAGCTTGATTAGCTACCAATCTGCACTAAAACACTCAAGTTAAAATGAAAAGCTAATTGCTCTGAGTTGCTCAGATCATTTACATTCAACAGGATTTATTGGTGCTAATGAAGCTCCAGAACAGGATGGCTTCTATCTCACAGCCTTTTTCTGCCTTTCTACTTAATAATAAAATACATAAAAAATGTCAATATTAGAAAGTTCTTTTAGACCTGTAGGGTAACCAGTCAATCTGATGATACCTTTAAGTCTGTGAAACAGCCACTGAAATCAGTGGAACTCTAGAAACTCTAACTAAAAATTGCATTTTAGGACTAATTATTTAAAGTAAAACATGCAGTTGAAGAGAACAAATCCTCTTCCAATTCCAGCTTATTAGGTAGTTCATCCTAGCAAAATTAATTTTATTTTGATGCAAATCAGACTTTTTTTGTTTTTACACAAGGGCAAGGAAATTTTGGAATTCTAAAAATCATGAATATAATTTCTAAATAGTATGGTTGTTGTAGTTTGAAATATTGCCTGATAACAGTTTGTTTGCTACAACGCAGGTTTATTTTCACTGCATAATGGTTCTTTCTTTTCTCTGCCTTTTCCAATGTGCAATATTCTGCAATGTGCAACACATTTCTCCTGCTGTACTGTTTCATATCGGTTCAAGAGAGGGGAGTGTAAGTCTGTCATCAACCACAGCACAGTTCATGGCTTGAAAAGGTAAGGCTTTTGAGCCTGGAAAGGCAGAGGCTGGAGAAAACACAGAAATCAGGTCTTGGACAAATACTCTGATCACTGAGAAACTGTGCTAAAACCTTGTAGATGTCAGTCTTGCAATACTCAAATCTATTTGTGAATCCACAATCTAAACCCTACAAAAATCAAGTTAGTTTCCTAAACATTTCACCTTGCCAGATGTGTAGTTTTGATGTAAAGAGAGGAACAAGAAACAAGTCCAAAAATATGGAAAGGCTGATCTGCCTCTGAAATGCTCTGCAAGGGAAAGAGGAGGCCACCTGGTACAACACTTGCCTGAGAAGTGTGAGACCCGAAACCCATAATCATCTTGGGCTGATGAAATTAAATGATGTTAACTGCTTAAAAACCATCTCCGCTCTTCGTTCTAGCTACATTCTACTTTTTCTGCTGGAGATGGAATGATACAGATCGAAGTTTCTAATAGTGGGCCCCAGTAAAAACGTGAAGGAAATTGACTTTTTTGCTGGATCTGGATGGGATAGAGTTAATTTTCTTCATGGAAGCCCTTATGGTGCTGTGGTTTGAATCTGTGTCTAAATGTTGTTAACACACTAGTTCTTTGGCTACTGCTGAGGAGCTGCACAGCATCAAGGCTGTTTTTGCTTCTCACACTGCCCCCAGCCCTCCAATAAAACCCACTGAGGCTGTTTTTTCTTCCTTTTTCTCTGCTTCCTGAGCTAGTGGACTGGGGAAGGGGAACTAGCAGACTGGGGGGGAGATACAGGCAGGACAGCTGACGCCAGCTGACCAAAGGTTTATCCTATATGATATCATACTCTACAATAAAAGCTGGGGAAAGAAGGAGGAAAGGACTGGTATTTGGAGTGATGGTTTTCGTCTTCCCAAATAACCATTATGTATGTTGAAGCCCTGCTTTTCTGGAGATGGCTGGACACCAGACTGCTCATGGAAACTATTGAATGAATTCTTTATTTTGCTTTGTTTGCACATGAAGTTTTGCTTTTCCATTTAAACTGTCATTATGTCAAGACACAAGATTTATCTCACTTTTGCTCTTCTGATTCCATTCGCCGTCCTGCTGGGGCAGAGGTGTAGGGACTGCTCTGTGGGGCCTTAGCTGCTAACTGGGATCAACACACCACAACTTTGTAGCCAAGTCACGAAGGCTGAGCTGAATTTGAGAACACAAAATAATTCTACATAGTGATGTGAAACATATAAATTCCATAAGAATCACACAGATCCCTGATGGTGTTTTAAGTCCAACAAAAAAGAAAACAGGATGGTTATAATAAAAATTTTAAGAGTTGTAGCCTATTGGCTGGATATCAGCTGGCTCTTTAAAACACTTGCACTCAGCAAACAAAAGTTGTTCTTCAAATAGAGAGGCCAGAGTTTTTTTCACTGATTTATTCATAAGCAGAATATGTCCCTGACATGTCAAAGTCACTGGTGAAAAGCAAATAAAATTTCACAAGTGAACTTTCTCAGAACTAGAATACAGAAGTTTTTCTCTTAACATTATCAGGGATATTTCTTAGAAAATGAGATGGAATGCATATATCAGAAATGAAGCATTCTTTGATAAGTAGGTGATAACAAATGTTCATTAAGAGTTCATTGAACTTAGTAATGTTACTTTTACATTGGCAGGAATAATCCTATCCATAACAAAATACATGTTATGATAACTGAACCCTAGAAAAAATTTCACAGATGAAACCACTGTCAGTTTACAGTTTATTTTGAATTCAGAAATATCTTACTCCACTCAGACAGATTAAATGTCAGTGGCTTTCCAAAGTGTTAAAGCTTTTCAAAAGAAATATTGTGATGACATTAGAAATTAATGTGATAAGCAAGCAGTTTCAGTAAATATCATCTTGTTAAAATGTCAACAGCTAGGCAAGAAAGACAAACTACATGTTTTAATATGAATTTGTACCCAGAAGGAAGCTTTACAGTGTAAAATATTACAGAATAAATATTTTGAAGCAAATTATATTAAATTCTATTTGGAACCTTTACTTTTTTTTTCTATCAGGCTTTTTTACTTATGTTAAAAGATGGTTACCCTTTCAAAACTTCATAATCAAATTAAATAATGACAACTAAAAACTAGTTACAGATGCTGAGATAAAGAACAAAATTGCAAGAAATGGGCTATTTCCTTTAGTACAGAAGATATCAAACTAGATATTCTAAAAATAAGATTTAGAAAACCTCATGATGTTATAAATCTCAAAGAAAGTGTAAAAGGACCTTAAAGATCCCGCATGTGACAGAGTTGAGGTTGTTTCAGGAAGCACATGGGCATGAAAACAATGGAAGATGATACTCTGTCAAGTACTTCATCACAGACTGTGCAAAGCAACAAACTCAATCTGCCAGTTTTATGAAAAGTTGAGTCAGATGTAAACACAATGCAATAACACTAAGCCTCTAAATGTCAATAAGAAAAGCTATAGAAGAAAAGAACATAAATAGAGAACTTGACTCTCTGTCATAATACCTGATGTAGTCATATAGGGATTTCAGCTCCTCGGAATCTGAGCTTTGTTCATCAAATGTTGAATTAAGAATTGGAAAATAAAATGCATGAAACGTCCCCCTTCATCTTTCCATACCAGGGAATTTCTTCACATATTAAAAAAATATATATAATGAGAAAAACTAATAACATTGAAGATTTTTAAATTTTTCATTTCCACATAGAGATTCTGTGAAAATATGTCTATAACTATAGAATAAAGGTTTAACAGGGAACATTAGCAAAAGTCGTGTGGATCAAAAGCAATCTTGGTCAAATGGCAGACATTCAAAAGCAGGGTTTTAACTGAGAACAGGCCTCTTCATTGCAGTATATTCCACAAATTAAGTCAAAGTTCGTAAATGAGAAAGAAATTATATTATTTTTCTATTAATAACTCAAATAGTGTAAAAGACTATATGCATGCTTTGGGGCTATTTCAGCATCCCAAGATGGAAACAGTTTTATTCTAGAATCTTCAGGACCTTTGTTTCAAGATCCAATTTATTCTTCAATCAGAACAAATTCAGAAGAAATACAAATCAATGCAGTTTTCTGATTAAAAAAACCCAAAACTGTTGTAGTGTCTGCAAGGCCTGTTCCACCTGTTTGTTTTTCATATGCCCTCTCAGAATAATACCTCTTATTTTAATAGTTTATAACATATTCAGAGACAGGGAGTTCTTAATCTTCTTTTGACTATTTCACCCTGCCTGAGAGGGTGTCCACACTGCAAACAAATGAAAATATGTGGTTTTAACTTTCAAGGTCTTTTCTGCATTACGCACCTTAAGCTGAATGAGGAAGAACTATTATTTCCAGCTTGTAGTATCCTCAAGTATTAATGAAAGAATCCACACATGGAAAAGATATTTTAAATTAACTCTAGCCCTCAACCCCAGTGGATCATTTTCTCATTGTTTGTCCATTTGAATTCAAACAGTCCAAAAGAAAAAAAGGGTTTTCAATAGAATAGAGATACTACAAAAAAAGTAGAATTGTCCTTCTTTCTTAATATACACTACTGAATGGTAAAACATATCTCCATGTATTTCAGAGGCAGTTGTCTACAAAACAGTAATGTGGTGATTAGGAATATTTCAAAATGAAAGGAATAATGTGGAAAACCATATCCATGTGAAGAGTATTCTGATACCACTGAGAGACCCCGTTGTTCAAAATGGCTCTTATGCTACTTGATTATCTTGTCCTTATTTGAATTTAAATTATAGCTTTTCCCAAATCTACAAAGAATTTCTGTCATTTTTCTCTCAGAATCTGTCCACTATTTCCTTAGCAGAAAATCAGCTGAAACTTTTGATGTATTTGCACCTAGACACTGATGCGAGACTACATTATACTCTGACTGAAGTGCATTTTTTGGGAAATGTATGCCAATTCATAAAATTACAGTGTTGTTGAAAATTTTGTTTAGCAATAGGTCGCTGAAAAATAGCATGAACTGCAATATGTGTGGTAATAAGATATCAGAGACTTCTTGGCATGATTCAGTGCATCATGGACATGGAACATAGGTCTGTTAAGAGCCTGGTGATGTTTATCTGGTATTAGATGTCACTGAATATGATTGATGTTGGAATATTAAAAATTACTGTGGAAATGAACACTTATGAAAGATCTTGTCAAATTCACAGAATCGCAGATTCATAAAATCACAGAATTGGTAAGGCTGAAAGGGGCCACAGTGGATCATGTGATCCAACTTCTCTGCTCAAGCGGGGTCATCCCAGAGCACATGGCACCAGATTGTGTCCATACAGTTCTTGAATATCTCTAGTGAGAGAGACTCAAAAACCTCTCTGGGCAATCTGCTCTTGTGCAAGGTCACCCACACAGTAAAGAAGTTCTTCCTCATATTCAGATGGAACTTCCCGTGCATCGGTTTCTGCCCTTTGCCTCTTGTCCTATTGGCTGGCATCACCAAGAAGAGCCTGGAAACATCCTCTTGTCACCCTCCCTTCAGATAGTGATAGACAGTGATGAGGTCCCCTTTCAGTCATCTCTTCTCAAGTCTGAACAGACCCAGCTCCCTCTTTCCTCATAAGAGAGATGCTCCAGTCCCTTAGTCATCTTTGTTGCCATCCCCTGGACCCGCTCCGGGATCTCCATGTCCCTTTATACTGAGGAGCCCAGAACAACACTCCAGATGTGGCCTCACCAGGGCTGAGTAGAGGGGCAGGATCACCTCCCTCAACCTGCTGGCAGTGCTCTTCTTAACGCAGCTCAGGATCCCATTGTCCTTCTTGGCCACAAGGGCACTGCTGGCTCATGGAGAGCTTGTTGTCCACTAGGACCCCCAGGCCCTTCTCCACAGAGTACCAGCCTGTGCTGGTGCATTCCTCCCCATGTGCATTTGCCCTGCATTTGCCTCTGTTGAGTTTCAGACAGTTCTCTGCCCATGTCTTCAGCCTGTCAAGGTCTCTCTGAAGGGCTGCACAGCCCTCTAGGGTATCAGCCACTCCACCCAGCTTTGTGTCATCAGTGAACTTGCTGAGGAGGTCTCTGCTCCTTCATCCAAATCATTGAGAAATAATTTAAACAATACTGGACCCAGTACTGAATCTTGGGAGACATCAGTAATGACAGGCCTCTAACTAGACCCTGATCAGTTCCACTGATTATGACCTCTGGGACCTGTCATTCGGCCATTTCTCAGTCCACCTCATTGTCCACACTTCCTGAGTTTGCCTATGAGGATATTGTGTGAGAAAGTGTCAAAAGCCATACTGAAGTTGAGGGAGACAATATCCACCACTCTCCCCCTATCCATCCAGTTGTTGTTTCATCATAGAAGGAAATCAGGTTGGTCAAGCATGATTTCTTTCAATGAATCCATGCTGACTACTCCTGAGCATCTTTTTGTCATCCATGTGGATATAGGAGACCTTCAGAATAAGGTGCTCCATCATCTTTCCAGGGATTGAGGTGAAGTTAGGCCTTGGGTCATCCTTCTTGCCCTTTTTGAAGACCAGGATAACATTTACTTTCTTCCAGTCCTCAGGCACCTTTCCTGATCCCCATGACCTTTCAAAGATGATGGTGAGTGTCCTCACTATGGTGTCCACCAGACCTCTCACCTTGTGGGTGCCTATGAGCTCATCAGGGCCCATGGACTTTCAGATGTCAAGTTTGTCCAGGTGTTCTCTAACCCATTCCTCCTTGTCCAGGGGAAAGTATTCCTTCCAACATTCCTTTACCCTGGTCTTCTGGGTCAGATATTCCCAAGGGCTGGTCTTGTCAGTGAAGACCAATGCAAAAAAGGCGTTCAGTAACTCTGCCTTCTCTGTGTTCTGTGTTACCAGTCTCCCCTCCATTTAGTAACAGGTCCACACTATTCTTTGTTTCCCTTTTGTTATTGGTGTATTTGAAAAGCCTTCTTGTTCTCCTTTAACTTCTTGGCCAGATCTAACTCCAGATAGCCCTTGTCCTTGTTTCATTTCTACTTACTCTGATAACCTCTCTATATTCATTCCAAGTGGCCCAACCCTGCTTCCATCTCCTGTATGTTTCCTGCTTATACTTGAGTAATGACAGGAGTTCTTTATTCATCCACACAGGTCACTTCCCCTATTTCTTGTTTATCAGGATGGACCATTCTTGAGCCTGGAGAAACTGATCATTGAATATCAACCAAAATCTTGAACTCTTCCTCCCTGCAGGAGCTATTTCTATTGGATTCTTCCATGATTGATGAAGATGCCAAAGTTAGCTTACCTGAAGCCCATGGTTATAATCTCACTTGCTGCCCTACTTCCTCTTCACCCAATACTGCCCTCCACAACCTCACTGTCACTGCAGCCAAGCCTGCCCCCAACATTCACATCTCCAACAAGGCCTTCCCTTGTTTGTTTGTATGAGGTCAAGCAGCACGCCATTCCTTGTGAGATCCTCCACTTTGTCAGAAAGTCGTCATCAGTGCTTTTCAAGAAAGTCCTGGACTGTTTGTGCTTCACTGCTTGGCTTCTCCAGAAGATTTCAGGGTAGTTAAAATCCCCCACAAGAACCAGGACTTGTGACTGCGAGGCTGCTTCAAGCTACCTGTAAAAAGCCTTATCCACTTCCTCCTCCTGATCAGGCAGCCTGTAGCAAACAGCCACAACAGTGTCACCCTTATTAGTCTTCCCTTCTATCCTAACCCACAAGCTCTCACCTTGCTCCTCATTGACCCCAAGACAGAGCTCAATACATTCCAAGTGCAGCCTCACATAGAGGACAACTCCATCACCATTTGTTGACAGCCAGTCAATTAACTCATTAGTAACAAAGTATCTGAAGAGGTAAAAAGACTCAGAACAAATAGGTAAATATTCTTTGCATATTTAATTGGGGAAAAAAAAGGTTTCAGGGTGCATGAATGTTATGTTATAGAAACAGTGAAGTTGTTCATGGAAACCAAACAAATTTCTTTTTTGATCTTTGTCATTGATTGAAGGAGGCATAGAAAAGGAGTTTGAAGGTTTCAGTTGTTTAAAAATAATTGATTTTATTCATATTTTAAATACTGAAATTCTAAATGACATTGAAAGATAATGATCCAAAAAGAGGTAAAAGGTACCCTGGGAAATAATTCTAAAAAAATTCTTGACTGTTTTGCCAATAAAATCAGTCAAGCCAACAGTCAGGAGAGTAGCAAAAGCTACAAGACCTGTAAGTCTGTGATAGTAATAGTTTTTTCACTCATTAAGACATGAAATTTGAGCTTTACATCCTCTGGAGTAAGCTGGACCTTGTTTGGCCTAATTGTAGATTCAACACCACTTTTCTAAAATAATTGAAAACTGGTATTATTTTCTGTTGCAGTGGGGATCCTGCAACACGCATATATCAAACCAGGAGTCCTGTGGAAAGGAAATATATATGGACAGACAGATTCTTGCTAGATGTTTCAGAGATGTTTATTTCTCCAGCCGCATGGCCGGGGCTCAGCGGAGGATCTGTTCCAGTCACGGGACCAAGGGTCCTTCTGCCCGCGCAGGGAACACAAACCAACCAATGGGAACGAGGCTGAGCAGGGGCAGGGAAACCCCGTGTCTGTGCCCTCAGGGCCCCTCTCCCAGGGCTACACGGCAGGGGAGGGACCCCAACACCTCACCCGTTTTATTTTAATAAAAGGAGAATGAAAAACAACTGGATAAACATAACAAGAACAGTTTCAAAACAAAACAAGCCACCCTCCTGAGTCTTTAAATGTCCAATCAGATTCTGTGGAACATCTTAGGGCTGACAGAAGGGAGACAGAACTCTCTGAGCATGCTTTGTGGGGAAACTGAGGCAGGAGAGGGTTTAATTTCTTCCCTCCCCCTTTTCATCCTCCACTCGGCATTAGAAAGGGATTTTTGGGGAAACAGTTGGCAAAAGCATGGTTTTGTGAGGGAAACCATGGATGAAAAAACGGATTGGGAATACACTGGGGGTAATAGGACATAAGGTAAAAGGGAAAGGTGGGATTAGGAAAGGGAGACTGTAGGGGGGACTTACAATGGAGATACCGTCTAACATGACTAAGATTTTTTGCATATATACTGCCTTTTACAGGAACACCATCAGGCCCAGTGACCTGCGATGCTTGTAACCCTTTTCTACCTCGTATAATTTTGAATTGCACCACCTCTCCATCTCCCAAGCTTGGGATGTATTTTTCAGGGTTATTCTTTTAATAGCAGTTCTATGCACGAATATGTCTTGCTGGTTGTCACACCTTGTTATAAAACCATAATTTTGCTTAACATTATACCATTTTACTATCCCTAAGGTCTTAGTTACCATGATCTTTTCCTTTTTCCGAGTGGCTGCTGTTTTCTGTCTCGCTGCGTCTTTGCTCTCTCTTTCGGTCGCTCCCGTGTTGGAATTGTCGGGGCTGCTCGTGCCTGCGCGCTCTTCCCGGGGTTGCGTTCGGGGCTGCGTGGGCCGGGCCGGGCCGCGCCGCTCAGTTCTCTGTGCGTCGCCTCCTCTGGTCGCAGCTTCGCTGCCGATGCCGGGCGCTGCATCCACATCTCGGCCGGGCCCCCGAGTGATGACCCCCCGCGCTCCGCTCCAGCGCGCGTTTCGGCTGGGCGCGGCTCCGCGCCACCGCCACCGCCGCCAGCCGCCGCCCGCGCGCCGCCTCTCTCAGTCGGGCGTTCACGGGGCTCGCTCCACCACGCGCTGCACAGGACCGGGCAGGCACCGCCGGGTCCCGCCGCGCCTCGCTCCGCCACCGACACTGTGGCTCGCGTGGCTCCGCCCGCGCATGGGAACTGCCTCGCTGCTGCTCGCAGAGCGCTCGGCGCACGTGGCCTGGGCCGCACGGTCCCTGCGCCAGGCTTCCCTTCGCCAGGACACAGCTGACATTGCTCAACAGTCTCGGTAACTAAATAATATTCACGAAAATATTCTTCCATCGGCATATATTTTGACTCCAGTATTAACTGTGTCCAAACGGTTTTCCAAAAGCCCTTCGTAAGAATTAAATCCCAAGAAACATAGAAAAAGTTCTTAAACAACCATGCCAGGAAGTGTTTCAGTTCTTTCTGAGCTTGAATCAAGCTAAAATTTACAAATCGTTGTTCAAGAATCATTTTAAGTTTAAGATAAATGTCCATATGCGGCTCTGAGAGCCAAGAGTCTTCCCACGGTTCCTCCATAGTTTAGATATGGAATAGCAAAGCAAAACCAAGAAGAGGAATCCAAAGTTTCCAGGGTTTACTCACACAAATCAGTCGCTTAGGGATCGGGGATCGTTCTGCTCTCAATTTTCCACCATTTGTTGCAGTGGGGATCCTGCAACACGCATATATCAAACCAGGAGTCCTGTGGAAAGGAAATATATACGGACAGACAGATTCTTGCTAGATGTTTCAGAGATGTTTATTTCTCCAGCCGCATGGCCGGGGCTCAGCGGAGGAACTGTTCCAGTCACGGGACCAAGGGTCCTTCTGCCCGCGCAGGGAACACAAACCAACCAATGGGAACAAGGCTGAGCAGGGGCAGGGAAACCCCGTGTCTGTGCCCTCAGGGCCCCTCTGCCAGGGCTACACGGCAGGGGAGGGACCCCAACAATTTTCTTCTAAAAAGAAGAGAGCAGAAGGTTAGGAGTGGTCTTGTGTTTTAATAAATCTGCTGTGCAATGGATTGCTACAACTACTATAGAAACCAAGCCATTTCTTTTGACATTCAATTCACTATATTTTTATTCAGTTCATATTTACAGTTTGCTGATTATAATTCATATTTACAGTCCACTAGTCTATAGGTTTTCTATTGGCAGGAAAGAATTGCATAAGAAAACTTTTTGAAAGCTGGACATCTGAAAATCTGGCAAGGGAGTAGACTCGTGGATTTTACAAGATTATGGTTGTGTTATCCAAAAGGCATTCTCAAACCAACCAGCAGCAATTGACAGTACTGGTTTGCTGAGACTTTTAATAGCAGCATTGTTTGATTCCAAGTTCCCATTGACACCCATATGCCAAATTTTTTCAACCTTTTTTGAAAAAAACTATTATCTGTCGTTAACATTATACAAAAAAATAACTCAAACTAAGCATTCCATGAGTAAATCACAGGTAGATTAACTGATGATATTCCATTGATTTTTTTACTTTTTAAATTATTTTTCAGTTGTTTATACAGACAGAGTTACTATATTTTCCTGATTTACAGAATTTCTGATGAGTAGCTTTTGGTTTCAAAAAATAGTTTACATTGATTTTGATCTATTTTGTTATAAATATTTATGGGGTTTCTTCTTAGAGAAGCAAATTTTCTAAAAGTTCTAGGGAATTCTTTTTTTTTACATAAAGTTGAGCTTTTAAATAATTTGCATTTCTAGAATGGCTACAGCTATCAGCAAAAATTAAATTTAACAATATGAGAAATTATTAGCAGTAGCAACATCAAATTAGACGGACTGGAGAATGAGCAATGCAAACCATTTTTTTTAAATAGCTGCATGATCCAATAATGACGGTTTGGAGAGAAGAAAAATCTAGTCAAAAAAATCATCCAGAAACTGCCTAAGGACAAAGGTTTCAATTCCGAGTCACTTGCATACCCAACTGAGTCAGTTCACTCAGGTAGTTTAAATGAAGTTAATGGAACTGTTAGTAGAAGATATAGTTGTCTGCAAGATCAGGGCCAGAGAGGGCAATTCTATTTTCTCTAATAGACAAGGGGAGAACAATTTTATGGCACAAGCAGGAACTTGTTCAGAAAACAAGCAGGGCAGACTAATCTTCAGTTGCCACCAATTAACATATTATAAAGGATGTTGCAAGACTGGCTTTATTTCCCTCTTTGCTTTTTGCAAATATTCTTTAGTTATTGTTTAGGTTTTTTAAAGGCCAAACTCGGACATTTCGGTCATGATAATTGTTGCAGAAAGGCGTAAGGAGATTCAGTTCAAAGAGTGTACAGTCCTATAAATTGGAGAGTGAAACAGAAGGAAATAATGTGCAAATATATGAGCTGATATAAAATTTCCACAACCTGCACTTAATAGATTAAAAACAGTAAGTGACTAAGTCTGATTTAAAAAAAAAATTACTGGAATAAATATTTGTTTACAATATTCAGAATTTCAGAATTGATACTAGAAAAGGTTTGCTGCAGAATAAGCTGTAGGAACATAAGATTCATTTATAGCAAATGCTTTTTTTTTTCCAGAAAATTTAAGGAAAACCTTAGAAGAGCATTTATAAATAGTTTCCCCACTGGTCAATAAAGTTGAATATCTAGCAATATCTCCTGGTTTCACTTTCCAGAGAGAAAAGTGTATGCATCTCACTTAACTCATTCATTATGAATGATGAACCTCAAAACCTAAGGCTTGGAGGTAGAATGCCATGCTATGAGTAGCTAGTGACATCTTTTACCAAATCTGCTTCCTAGGAGTTTTCCTGCAGCATAGCAGTGCTGATCGCCAACAAAAACTGAATTTTTGCTGAGGTGGAGTAAAACATTTTTCTAAATTAAGAACCACAGAAAGGGTGGGTGTTATAGGCGTAGTCTCTTAGCGCTCTCCTGGTGAATGCACATTCTGCTGTGGCAAGGGGGGCAAACTGCCTGGGAAGTCCATGGGCCTGCTCCTACTGGGTCTGAAGCCTGGCAAACTAAAAAGCTGTGTCTGCTGTTTTATCGTGGAGATAAAGTCGTGCAGTGTACATAACTTCACCAGTACTGGGATGCAGCATGAGGACATGTTATTGCTGCTTAAATGCTGTGCAGTTTACTGTTGTGGATGTGTTTTGTGGGAGCTCAGGAGTGCTTCTCACTGTAGGTCATTCACCAAGCATGCACAGGTTCTCAGGATGAACCTCCAGGTGTTACTCCCTGACATTGCCATGACAGTGTTTCTATACTCACACAGAAAACTTACAATTTGTCTGCAGACCTAGAAGCATTTTTAAAATAGTTCCTGTAGGACAGATGGACACAAGTCTTAGGTCCAAATTAAAAATCCAGAAGATGCACCAGTGGTAAATCTGGATTTCTGAGATTTTTGGAGAGTGAAGTTCCCCTAAAGCTATAAATCATTTGAGAAAATCTTGACTTTCACTTTTTTTTTTTTCTGTGAATCCCAAGAAGCAGTATCCTGGGCTTTGACACACTTAAACTCTCTCTAATGCTCCCTGACTTCCAGGGTGTCTCTTGGCCTTTCCAGCTGTTCACTGATTATTCTCAATGCTTGACTGCTTCTCTCAACTACTCACCCTCATCCTTTGTGACAGACCCTCTGTCTTTGATGCTGTGATTTTCTGCCATGTCTTTTTTCACCTTCGTGCCTTTCTCACCACACATAGTCTCAAGGACTCAACTTCTCTCTCAGATTCTATCAGCAGGGATTTAAGATTTGCCTTCAAAGAAAATTATGTTCAGATGAAGCTGTTGCATCACTTAAGCTCTTAACACAGCCTAAAACTTAGATATGTGTAAAACTATTTTCCCCCACACCACCAGATGATGCTTTTAGTAAGCACTGAAATGGCCAAGTTTAATAGACAATGTAAGTAAAGCAGTAGAAATTATATGCTTTCGTTTCAAAGTTCCATATAGCAGTGACAGGTTAATCTTTAATGCATTGTCCAAAAAATGCCAAAATCCTAGAGAAGATATATCTTTTACTAGTTGCAAAATTCTTTTGTTTCATTCTTTTGAAAGCTTCTGCAAGGCAGGAAAGGAATCAATATCTCCCTATCTTTACCCATTCTTTCCAAATTGTCTACACTGTAATGATCAGGTTGTTTCCTCTATTGCAGCCTTCAAATATTGGTAAGTGAAGTCTGCCCCACAAAATAGTTATTACTGTGGAACCAGACTGGGCCTAAGGTTACCTTAAAAGTACCATAGGGAATTTGGTTGGTTTCTTCAAGAAAAGATAAGTAATTTTAGCATTGTTTACTGTGCAAGGTGCCATGTCCAATCAATGTCAAAGGGAATTTTAGGGCTGCTACTGGAAAAGAAGGATTACTTTCACTTGTGTATCCTTATAGCTGCTAGCTACAAGCTTGGTTTACTTCCCTTGTAAGTAAATACTGTACTTGTGCATGAAATTTCTTCATAAAAGATGCAGAAAGGGTTGGGTTTTTTTTATCTCAACCTACTTTATCTCTTGGAAAAATGAATAACTTCTCTAAACCCACTATTGCCTGTGTCCTGACAAACTATTCTTGTATCTGATAAACTTCATTCAAACTTTTTTGTTTTCTTGTGCTCTAGATGATGGCTACAGTCTGTGTTTGTGAGATCAAATAAAGTCCTCCACAGTATTCCTTTCTTTTTTTTTTTTTTACTTGAGAGATCTTTGTAGTACTATATTATATATGTAATTTGTAACGTACACAGGAACATAAAAGATAACAGTGACTCCCTTTCAGCCAGTTTTTTGCACTTAACCATTCCTTCTTAAAAAACACTGTTGAGAGACATTTTTAGGTTTGGAACCTGACAGTATAGTGCAGTGGATTTCATTCCTGCGTCCAAAAATTCCTGCTGCTGCCGTGGGAATTGTTAATGTACCATGTTATCCAATGTCAGCAGTAGTAAAGAAAGGACCACACAGAGTAAAAATGTAATTTAAAATCTGAAGTCTCTAGAGATTCAAGCTCTCCCAGACATCTTGGGAAAATAAGCTATCCCTGGGCATGTTTGGCAGGCAACAGGTTCTCCTCATCCTGGCACCTTGGACCTTCTGTAACACACAAGCCATTATCATCAGAGATTTACTCTTCCAAGCAAGGCAAATGGATTTTTTTTTCTCACTTATTGTTTGCTTGATTAATTTTTAAGCTTCATTTATCCACTGATACATAACTAGACTTCAATTATAGAGCATGTCAATTAGATTGCAGTTCCTCTTGAATAGGGTTTGTGATATTTCAGGATCTCCATGGTCAGAAGCTGCCCTTATTTTAGCCCAGAAGCTCCTGTAGGTAGTAGAACTTGCTCTTTAAAATGGTCAAGTTAACGCATGGTTATAGATTTATTTATTCTTAAGAATTCTAGCTTACAAGATTACACAAGGGACAAAAATTAAGCCAAGTATATTATCCCAGGTACTTCAAGAACAAAGGATAATTAGCATAATGGTAGAGAAAATAGTATTTTTTAAATGGAAATGTCCTGTAATTTCTAAGAGTAGATAAGATGTTAAGTGCAAAAATATAGCAGAATTTCTGATGTGTAATAATTTAGTTCACTTTATCTCACTGCCTTGGTCCTATAAAATAGCATCACATGTTGTTAAAATTGGCCATTTTAAGATACTTACACATGGGGAGAATCCTTGGCAAAGGAAAGACTGCAAATAACAACCATTGCTAAGCCCTCAGGAAGGTTCACAACACTGATGAAATTATGATTTTTTCCTGAGCTCCAGTTTCTGTGAGCAGTCTTTACTGCTCACAGAAGTAAAGAGAGATTTAGTCTACAGGTTCACCCTTTCCTTTCTCACCTTTCCCTACTTTTGTTTTAGAAGATCATCTTGAATGAGCTACCCTCAAAAATCATTCTTGTTTTTTCTGTCTTATGTCAACTTCCATCTGTCCACAAACTTTAGTATAGTTCTAGGCCTTAGTATCTTTTCTAACCCGTGCACTTGAAATTTCTCCTCTGTTCGCCAACCCTGTCCCTCTCTAAAGAGATGCTTTCAATTTCCATTGATGATTTGATTCTATCTTCTCGTGTGCACTGAAAATAATTTATTTTGGTCAGGTTTTCCTCTGTAATATTCTTCCTCAGTCATTTGGCTAAGCTGTAAACCTTGAATCTTATTATGAAACAATATTTATCTGTGCATTCAGTCTACTGTATATAAATATTTATACAAAGATTCCACTCATTCTTTTAAACATCCAAAGGTAATAGGTTAAAAAAAAATTAAAGCCAAAACCAAAGAAAAGTTAGAGTTCATGACCTTTACTTGAGTAATAAATAAGCCTTGTCTTTGATAATATTTTTTTCATTTAAATGTCACTATAGAATCTAAATGAAGAAGCAAGCAATTTATAACAAAGGAAAGTAGTATAACTCTTAATTCTGGTAGCTAAGGGAAAGTAAAACAAAATATGTGCCAGTTTCTTCAGATAACTGAACTGTTACCCCATGATGCTTTGCACAAATCTGTGGATGTAGAAATATATCCTGCCTACACTCAGTCTTCATTCCTCTTCCATCATGAGGTTTGTGTTCAGACTTGATAAGAAATTAAATATGACAATGTAATCAGAAGTTGAACAGGAAGCAGGCAAATCTTCAGTCCCAGTTTCGCACACCTCTTCTACCATGAGCTCATACCATCAGACATTGCCCTTGCTGCCTCCCTGCATTGCAATACAACAAGTGACCCCATGAAGGGGAAGACCCCACTGACTATGGGGAACTCTTTACAGAAACCCAGTATGAGATAGTTCTTTGTTTCGTTCCAAAAATAAAAAAAAGAGAAAAAAAAGAGAGAGTTCTTCAGAAAGACTTAAACACATATACCAAATAATTTCAGAATGAAGAATAAGTACTATCATTAATTATAATTTGTAAAAGTTGTGCGTCTGATAAAGATTGTGATGTCAGCACAATAACTTAGTGGTACCAACACAGCTTACACTCTTACGAAAGTTCAGCTCCTCAGATATAAGAATTCACTGGGGAGTTTAAAAGTAATTGAAAACAGATATGCCCACATAGCCACAAATATGTGTGCACATGTATATACCCATTCCTTTCACTTACCTGTCTATTCCTGTTTTCTGAAGAAACACTGACTTATATTTTGTCATGGAAGGAAGAAAACAGCACATTTACAGGCAGATGTGAGTCATAAGTGACTTATCAGCAACGATAACAGTATGTGTAAAGAACAGCATTGTGAGCCTGGGAACAAGTTTAGGTTTAGCTGTTAGTGGAGTAAAAAGGAAACAGGGAGGCTGCAGTTCAGTGGCCTGCCAAATAAAAGGCACATGTACAACTAGGAAAAAAGAGCCAAGCATGGTTGACCTACTTATATCTGATCTGCTTTAATGCTTTCTTATATCCAGTTCTTGAAAGCATTAGATGTTTTCAGGGCCCTGAGTGCCTTCCTTACAGCCCCCAAGGTTCAGCTGCTTGGACTCAGGGAAAACTTTGATGATGCTTCTCTCTTAACTCACTGCACCTGGGAGAGGCTTTTAACCTCAGGCTCTCACCCTTGATATCTCTCTGGTATCTGAGTTCTGTGCCTCCCTGACTCCGACCCAGGGCCCAGCTTGCAGGTGACTTTATGACTTTTTAGCTTGATGTTGGACATGCCTCATTACTATGGATCTACCTGATGTTCTGGACTTTTGGCTGAACTAAATGACCACTGCAGAGCTGCTTCTGTGTGTCCATCCCATGTGTTCCCTGCACTGCTGCCACTGCCTGCCACCCCATCACCTCCCATGGCAGAAGCTGCCTGCTCTTGCTGCATCCTGGCAGCTGTAATAGCTGATTAGCAAGTGCAACCACTTAGAGAGCATAAATGTCCTATAAATGCCAGGTGGAAAGTTAATAATAAATAAGCACAATATAAATAACCCTCTCTAATATATGGAGAGCACTAGATGACTTGAACTCCTCTGGGCCTACTCTGTAATGGGTGGCTGCCTGGTCAACAGGAAGGGGGTTGGATTGATTTCACCTGATTTTGCTTCATTTTCTACTTGTCATACTGCCTAAATAAAGAAGCCTGGGTGATGAGGCTAGCATGGAAATGATCTGGTGACTGAATACTTTGGGGTCCCTGAAAGAGATTAGAAGGACCCCAGAATCGTTTGCCATTGATGAGTCTGTGAACAGCTGGGTTCTGGAGTAGTAAGCAAACAGAGAGGTCCCTGCAAGATGCTGAAAGGAGCAGCAACAGCTTTCACATTAGAAAGGCCATATGTTTCTATGCATGGCACATTCCATATCATGCACTTATATCACAATTAGAAAAAATTTGAGATTTTGGCAGCCCCAACATTTGCGATATTGAAGAGCTTGTGATAAAAGAATTTAAATGAAAACAGAAAAAGAAAAATGTTTCTTCTGGAAAAAAAAAAAAAAAGGCAAAAAAAGAAAAAGAAGTGTGTAAGTGTAGAACACTCAGTGGCTGAATTGTCTCATTATGGTTGTGTCTTTGATCCAGCTGTAAAAAACTGTTTGATTCTCAGGGAATTCCCTACAGTTCTCTGCGGGCTCAAAGACTTTAAACTTGTATGTCTTCTGCCAGAATACTGACCTGAGTTGTCTAGCCTGAATCTGGGCATTAGTCTTCATTTAGCTAAGATCACTGCCTGCGATCTCTGCTGCTGCACAGTCACAGCGAGGAGTTCAGTGAGAGTGACAGCACTATGTTCAGTCTAAAAAAGAGAAAGTATGAAAGAATTCTCATAAAGGGAAAAGAGTAGAGAAATCTAGGTAGTGAAGCCTAAAGGGAAGGCTTTTTAGTTTCCATATTCTGCTCAGAGAGCTATTTTTTGGGAGAGAAGAGAATATTTTCTGCCTTTGGACAGTGTTACAATGCTGAGTTATTAAAAAGAAAATGTAATCATTCTCATAGTAGTGATTCTGCCTAGCAGGCTGACAGGTTGAGCACACATATATAATATAGTCTCTGAAAAACAATCCATCTGATGTCAGGTCACATGAATGAGTCATGACTACTTATCAGTGTGTCTGAATATTTGTAGTAGAAAAAAAGGTTTGTGCTACATGGTACCAAGCTCTGTGTCAAATAAACTTATGAACCTAGTAGACAGCCTAATACTCTCACTGCTGTACATACCTAATTTTACACACATAATATGTACATATTACATGTTATACATTAAAAATAGCATTCTGTTGCCTTGCTTTAGATACAAGTTTTTCTGTAGCCTGTAACAGATCTGTAGGAAATCTGAATGTCACTTTCTCTACTCAAGGAGTAACCATCAATTACTTCATGTCAAATATCTTGAGAGTCCTCTGTGGGTTTCATTTCATTATTTGGCTGTGTATATACCTGCTGCAAAAGCAGTGTTCAGTTACCTGGGGTCATTTTCATTCATAGGTATTCTGTAGACCTGTCATTTATAAATACCTAGGGTCCTTGTACGCTCAAGCATAAACTGTTCATTATAGATTCAATCATTTCACACTTACTGAAGTCAATAAAACACTTTTAAGAGATATTTTCTAAGAAAAATGTATACCACTAAACTACTTAAACTTATTTATAACCTTTTTTTAAACATTCAAATAAGCACTCAGTATCTGAATTAAATATAACTCTTGTAAAGGTTTCTGAGACTTTCAGACATCTTTATATAAAAAACAGAAAATTCTTAGTTCAATTTTATTTATGCAGAAGTACTTTATGCTTGCCTTTGAGATTTAAAATCATAATCTACTAAGTTATGTTCAGAAATTCCATTCAAGGAGAAGACTAAAGAAATCAGCTCTGTCAAAAATTCTACAGCACCTTGCCATTTTTCCAGTGTTAAAAGAAAAAAAAATTCTGAAAATCAAATAGGCTGAGGGAAATAATGTAATAGAATTAGGGGAGAGATGTTCAGTTCTTGTTTGTGAACACTGTCCAAAATTCTCATATTTGATATCACTACTGTGGGTTTTGTTATTTGCCTTTAAAAAAAGAAGAGAACCTGCATCTTCAAACAAAAGAGCATTTAAGTAAAAATTGTATGAACAGCTTTATATATTAAGCTTTAGACATACCAACTACAAGATATCTTAAAACACATACTCTTGCAGACTTTCCACAAATGCCTAAACAGATTATTTAAAAGAAAATAAAATCCCAATACTTTTATATTGTAGTCGTGTCTTGCTCTTGCTTAAGATAAACATTTCATACTATACAGTTTTTATCCATGACCAACTGCTGATAACAGCTTATTCGACTTCCCCATGCATATCATTAACCTTTTTCTTACATAAAGTGTTATCTGCAACATAAAAATTTGGGGTTTCTGTTTTGGTCTTAGTTTTCTTTTTGTTTTATAGGAAATGACCATGGCTAAGACACATATCATTTATGACTGCAAAGTTTCGCATAGTAAACAATAATTTAGTTGTTACAAGGACCATTTTAGAACATCTCATTCCTTCCACAGTAGCAGAATTTTCTTATCTGTTAAAGGCTTCTTTCTTACTACTATAAACGAGATACTTATCTTCTTCAAATGCCAAACTTAATGCTGCCTCAAGACATCTGTCCAAACCCTGTGTCTGGATGGGAAATGAAAAAGTCTGGATTTCTAAACACCATTTTTAGCATAATTTTCTTTCATCTGCAAAAGCCCTTTCACAGCCCATTGCACTGTATTTTATTTTCTTTGCTTTGGATGATTTTTGTGGAGTTTTTTATTTCAGAAAATAGAAAATGTGTGTGTAAAATTGAACACTTTTTTTTTTGTATTATCATATGAATCATTAGGAAGACTTTAGATCTTAACTTTTTCGGTGGTGGTGTTCAGTCACAGACTGTCTTTGTTCCTTTTGATCATGGCCTATCACAGCTCACATACTGATATGCTTTCAGTTCAGGTCATATTCTTCTAGATGTTTAGTTTGCCATTTACTCTACAGAATTAACAGGCAGATGCTTATTATGTTTTTTCAGGGCTTTACGGAATGTGATAATGACAAAAGATATTGTTGCAAAGTCTAACATCTACTGCAAAAATACAAAATGTTATAGCCTCTTCTAGGTTCCTAGAAATCCCAGTAGAATTATTTGTAAAGAAAAAAAGTTGAATGAGTGAAAAATTCTGTTTAAAGATAACACATGAGAAAAAAAAATCTGTAAACCACAAAGAACATGTCTACTATGTGTCCAGCAGCAACTGCTAAATGGTGAAAAAATTTGTTTATGTTCTCAGTCAAGATATCAGATGTGTTTGTCTGACAAAATGTGTATGTTCCACTTTCAGGCTTGGTCTTCCTCGCTGATGTGAAATGAAATGAAATATGGTTGCTGTTTGTTGAGAACATCTCAAGGCATTTCTTAACTCAGTATGTTATAATTTGAAGAGTCTTGTCATGGTTTCTTATCTTTCCTCTATTATTTTCCTTTGCCTGCATCTCTTCTGTGTTCTGTATCTCATTGTGTCCACATCTGTAAAAGCAGATATCACCATCAGATTAAGAGTGTGGGTCAAAATAAAGTAAAACCTGCAAAGATTAAATTAATACTGTGAATGATATCTGTGATTTTAACAGCAAAGGCTGAGTGTAATAACTAATAATAACGAATGCATTTTCCTCTAGCACTGAATACTATGAAACAATAAAATTGTATATGCGGTATGTGTGCAGTGCAAAGAAAAGGTCATCGAGGGTGGAAATTATTAAATTCTGTTTCACTGACACAAGGTCATTTGTCATTATTGGACATGCAAAGGAAACGAGTATGTTTAAATACCTGTGAATCCTCACGTACCTATATGCACATACAGGTGCATTCCAAAGTGTACCCATCTCCAGTCACAGCCTTCTCTTTGACTTCTGAATCACTGAGTTTGCCTCTAGGACCATTTTAATCCTTCTTTGTTCTCCCTTCTAGTCAAAAGCATAAATTGTTTTCTGCAGGAAGGACCTTTACAGTTGTAATTCATTGTATAACAATGATATTTTTAGGTGACTCCCATCACTGGCAAAAAAAACAGCTCACCTGTTGCCAGAACAAGGACTGAAGCTACTTTCAGACACTCCTCTGGAGAGAAGTAAACAGGAAGACCAAGAAATCTTGAGTCTTACAGAGACGTTGCTGTAGTACTGGAGAGTCTCGAAGGAAAATTAGGTAGGAAAATGCATTTGTTCTGTTTAGCTCCCTCTCAAAAGGCAGTGCTTTCTCCAACTTCTCGTTTGATTGTAAGCTATAATTAATAAACAGTTCTGGTATATATGGTGTTGTGTACCCTATGTATTTACACCTGTAGAGAAAGAAGATTCAAGGACACCACATCAGGAGCAGTAAATTGGTTTCCAGTTTATCAAGACAAGAATATTTTTTCTTTCCTAATTAGAATTGTTTTAAATTGAAGCTTCAGTTACTTGTGTTCTCCAGTGTTCTAGATCTCAATTAAGAGCTTGATTCTGGCTATTCCTTGTTCCTTGACTGATAGTCTTGACTAGGTAGTGTTAAGGCCAGAGGAACAACAAGTCCTCATAGTGCAGCTTTCGATCAAGTTCAATTTATACAGACCGTATTAGGATTATGATGGTCTTTTTGAGTGCATCACTACTGTTAGAGTCTTCCAGATTGTGCTACCATGCATACATTGTTGAACAAAATAAAAGAGAATTAGGTATCAGATAGAGATCTAAACTATCAATAATTTTTGGTGGTAGGAGGGTTAGTTTGGGATTATTATTGTTGTTGTTATATGGGGGATTATTATTATTATTATTTCCTTTTAAATTTATTAATTTTCATATTGTGATTTTAAGCATGTCAGTAAGTAAGAAGTCTGAAGAAACAAAATCCACAACAAAGACATCTGTTAGATGCTGGTGGCCATATTAGGTTCAGAATTTATATAACATATATGTTAGACTTATGCACTAGAATTAAGCATTCCCCTTGAAAGTTGCATTGTCTAAAACACCAGACTAAAGGAGCAGATATTTCTGAGTTTCTGTGCTACTGAGAGGATCATTCCACTCCTGTCACTTCTTGCTACTTTATGTATTGCTACAACAGTGTGGAACCTGATTTAGGAAAGGTTGTTCAACACCATTCAGAGAAATATCTCACTGAAAGAGTGAATTGAGAAATAGGCTTGGATTGTTCCTGTAGGAGCAGCTGATTAACAGCTGTTTACCAACTGAACTTCATAAAACTTCTCTGGTTTTTTTATGGGTTTCTAGCCGTGCTCCACCCTAATAATTTGTTTCTAAGTAAAATTGATAAGGAGTTTATATTGCAACTGTTCGTGAAGACAGTTTTCACAAAGAGAACTGCATTTCCTCTTCCTACAGTTTCTTATCTGTGCAAGAAAATTCATGTTTTCAGGAAATGGCTGTAATTTGTCTCTCAATTGACTGTAGTTATTACCTTAAGTTTCACTGTATCTCTTAAACTAAAAGACTGCAGTTATTTATTTTGACATTATCCCTCTTGTTCTGCTAAATATATGACCACCTATCATATATTCTTGTTAATATTTTCCTCATAGAAAGCAACCTGCACATATAAGTGTATTTTCTTTCTTTGATGCTTGGAACTGGGTTTTATATATATTGAAACTGATGAGAGTACTGACTGCCTGTCACTGAGGCTAAAAGGAGAGGGGGAAGCTTATGGAAATGATGGTTAGCTTTGAAATGCTGAATGCTATTTGCTGAAACTGTTCCTGTTTGTAAAAATAATGACATAAGAACAAAGGACACACATTGATAGACATGCTGGATATGAACACATGCAGATTTGAATAATATCCTGAGAAAAGACCTTTGGGATAAGTGCTGGCAAGAACATGTCTAGGAATCTGAGCAAAGAAATAGTCTCCAGCTGTTTGACTCTTCTTATGTAAAAAGAAACAGGATTTTATTGATATTTTTTGTAAATATAATAAGCATCAAAGACCTACCTACTTCTAGTAATTTCTTCCCAAACAGGCACAATGGGGAGAACCAAACACAGGTGAAGGTTACCCCTTGAAAGCAGACATAAGAATCCTTAAGGATAAATGCCATGTGTTCTTGTTCGGAGGGTTTGTGGTTGTTGGGGTTTGGTTTTTTGTCTTGGGTTTGAGGTCTTGTTTGTTTGTTTGTTCTTCATATGGATTACTTTAAAGTTTTTAGTAGCTAATCACATTTACCAAAGACAAATTTAAGTACTGATTAAACACAGATATACAGAAAATATAGTGATAACAGATCGCCAATGTCCACATGCTCTCTACAGAAGTTTAAAGGAACTGCAAGTGAAAGGACTCTATCAGTTTTTAGTGTACCTTCAAACCAAAGCCTGATGGTTTGTCCAAGATCAAAACAGTAAACAAGGATCAAAGCTACAAGGCACAATAGGCATGGGGATAAAACTAATGATTGCAATTTTAACTAGGGTCTTATATTTATAATGCTCTGAATCTGTAACAAGTGGGCTTAAGACTCTGTATTCTAGAATGTAAAGCTGCATCAGGCAATGCCAAAATCTTATTTCTGATTATGCAAACAGATTGACAGCTTTGTATGATACAGAAATAATTTTAGAAAGTATATCTTGTGTATGTTTGACTATTCTCGGCATCCAGTATCTGTTGGGCTGATTTGAGCTGCAAATCTGACAATTTTTAATTGCGTACAACTGACTTGGAAGTTATGGATGGCTCTCAGATGCCTTGTTGTTGTTCTTTAGGTGGTCTAACTTCATGGATATTTTTTTGCTACCTCAGAAAAAAAGTAGGGAACGATAGGGATTTTGAAGCAAGTGCTCAGAAGTTAATAGAATATTTTAGACCAGCAAAAGAATATTTCCTGTTAGAAACAGGTTCAAATCAGATAGCTAAACAACAGGACAAGATTAGTGATTTATTTGGCTATGCATTTTGTCTCTGTGCTGTTTAAGAGCACCATGGTATATCCTGGACTTACAACAAAAAAATCTTCAGAGTTTACTCTAATAAATCTTTCTGGAATAACATTTCTGAATTTTAATGATAGATTGTAAAACATAGACTACATCTGATATGAAAGAAAAAAATATTTAAGTAGAATTATTGTGCCAGTCTACTATCAAACTATTTTCATTCAAAACTTTCTGTCAAGACTATGATGAATGGACTATAAGGGAGACATTAAGGATGTTAAAGGTGCAAGACTGCATTTTGGAAGGAGAGAGTTTCAGTCTGGCACATCAGAAATGGGACTAGTTATTGCATGTATTTTTTAAAATACAATTATCAGAACAGAAAAATTCAAGATAGATGTATTAAGAAATATTTAATAGCTGAAGTTTGTCATGGTTACAGGGACATGAGAGTGACCAGCAAGACTTGTTCACCCTTTAATAATCTCATATGGCCAGTGCTCAAGTCCAATGGAGAGGGGAGACTGACAGTGGACTATTGTGGCCTGGAAGAAGCAACATCAAGTGCTGCTGTGCTGGACATGCTGGAGCCTCAGTATGAACCAGAGTTCAAGGCAGCAAAGTGGTGTCACTGTGGACATTGACAACTCATTCTTCTCCATTCCTTTATCAGCAGAGTGGAGGCTACAGTTTGACTTTACCTGGAGGAGTGTGCAGTACACGTGGAACCAACTGCCCCAGGGATGGAAATACAGCCGCACTATTTGCCACGGACTGATCCAGACTGCACTGGGAATGGGTGAGGACTGGGAAAGGGTGAGACTCTGGAACAACTACAGTACTTAGATGACATCATTGTATGGGGGAACACAGCAGAGGACAGCTTTGAGAAAAGATAGAAGATAATCCAGATCCTCCTGAAAGCCTTTCTGTCATAAAACAAAGTAAGGTTAAGGGGCCTGCCCAGAAAATTCAGTTTTTAGCAGTAAAATGGCAAGATGGACATCATCAGATTCCAATGGATGTGGTTAACAAAATAGCAGCTATATTCCCACCAGCCACAAGAAGGATACACAAGCTTTCCTAGGCACCATAGGGTTTTGGAGAATGCATATCCCAGAGAACAGACAGATTGTAAGCCCTCTCTACCTTATGAAACAGAAGAGAAATGGTTTCAAGTGGGGTCCCAAAAAACAAGCTTTTGAACAAATTGAATAGGAGACTGTCCATGCAGTCGCTCTTGGGCCAGTCAGAACATGATGTGAAGGAAGGTGTTCTACACCGCAGAAGGGGAGAATGGTCCTTCCTTGAGACTCTAGTAAAATGTACCTAGGGAGACTTGAGGACAGCCACTGGGGTACTGGAGTTTGGGAAACAAAGGATATGAGGCCTGAAAAAGAGATCTTCCAGCTTATGAAAGAATTTGAGCTGCTTCAGGAGTGATTGGCATGGAAGCAAAGCTTCTCCTGGCACCCTGAATGCCAGGGGAAAGTCCCATCTACATATCATGCCACTGATGCCATGTGGAGAAAGTGGATCCCTCTGATCACACAGTGAGCTCAAATAGAAAATCCCAATCACCCAGAGCTCTTGGAGATCATCACAAATTGGCTGAAGGTGAAAATTTTGTACTACCATCAGAAGAGGATGAGGAGCAAGTGACACATGCTGAGGACACCCCACCATATAATCAGTTGCTTGAAAATGAAAAGCAACATGCTCTCTTCACTGATGGTTCCTGCTATATTGTAGGGACAAATCAAAAATGGAAAGCTGCTGTATGGAGTCCTAGGTGGAGAGTCTCAGAAGCTATTGGAGCACAAGGTAGATCCAGTCTGAGCACAGAGCTGAAAGCTGTCCACTTGGCTTTAGATATCGCTGAATGAGAAAAATGGCCAACAC
Source organism: Corvus kubaryi (assembly GCF_017639235.1). Lineage (NCBI taxonomy): Eukaryota > Metazoa > Chordata > Aves > Passeriformes > Corvidae > Corvus > Corvus kubaryi. The sequence goes on from NW_024582091.1 coordinate 8,835,440, forward strand.
TCTACCTCTACACCGACTTGTGGATGGTAGAAAATGCTCTCTGGCTAGACCAATGGAAAAAGGCCAGTTGGCAGCACAGAGGAAAAGCCATCTGGGCTGTTGAATTGTAGCAAGACATCCCTGCCTGGATAGAGAAGTTGACTGTGAAGATGCAGATGCACATGCACAGTGCCCAAGAGTTGGGCTACTAAAGAACATTGCAACAACGGACAGGTGGATCAAGGTGCCAAGATTAGAGTGTCTCAGGTGAATCTGGACTGGCAAAACAAGGGTGAGCTATTTCTGGCTTGGTGAGCCCATGACGCCTCAGGTCATCAGGGAAGAGATGCAATATACAGATGGGCTTGTGATCGAGGGATGGATTTGACCATGAACACTGTCTCCCAAATTATTCATAACTGTGAAACTTGTGTTGTGATCAAGCATTTGGGTGAAGTCCCTTTGATATGGGGGTCAAAATATAAATATGGGGAGGCCTGCCAGATTGATTACATCACATTCCTGCAAACCTGCCAAGGCAAGCGTTACGTGCTGACGGTGGTGGAGACAACCACGGGTTGGCTGGAGACCTACCTAGTGCGTAACACCGCTGCCTGTAACACCATCCCGGGCCTTGACAAGCAAATCCAGCACCCAAAAAACACCTGAGTCAGACAGTGGGACTCATTTCAAAAATAGCCTCATAGATATCTGGGCCAGAGAGCACAGTATTGAGGGGGTGTATCATATTCTAAATCATACTCACCAGGCACTGGAAAAGTGGAATGGTACAATAGACTGTTAAAAAGCACATTGAAAGCAATGGATGGTGGGACCTTCAGACATTGGGATCTATATTTAGTGGAGGCCACCTGGTTAGTTAACACTAGAGGCTCTACCAGTCAAGCTGGACCTGGCCAATCAGAACCCCTCCATACATAAAAGGAGATAAAGTCCCCACAGTGCCTATTAGAAGAGTGTTAGGGAAGACAGTTTAGATTAGTCCTGCCTCAAGCAAGGGTGAACCCATCCATGGGACCGTTTTCACTCAAAATCTGGGGTGCACTAGGTGGGTAATGCAGAGGGATGGGAAAACATGATGCATAACTCAAGGGGATTTGATTTTTGGTTGAGAACAGCCCGAAATGTTTAATTGCATATGTAATATCGGTTGCTGAATAACACTGCCATTGTACATTGTAAATACCATGGACAATGAGTACGGACTACTCCAGTTACACCAGTCATGGACTAAATGAATTCAACAAACATTTTGGGTGGATAGCTATTACAGCTGGTTAGGGGTCAGTAACTCTGACTGAGGAAGCTGTGACCAGTCCACAGAGATAGTCCCAAAAGGAATCACCTTCCCGAGGCCCAGTGTCTTCCCTCAGCTGCTGGCTAGGAGGGCCCGTGCAGAAGCTGTCAGCTCTTTAGTGATTATCAGCTCGTGATTTCAGCTCAGCTCTGCAGGGCAGCCTCCAGGCCAGACCAGAGAGAGACGAGAGGCTCATGTGGCTGCTCCACACGGGGTACCTTTATTGGTCCGTACTCTGGAGAAGGGGAGCTAGGGACCAGTTCTCTCTGCCCTCGCAGGGGCAGAGGGCTAGCTTTATAGGGATACAGGGGGTGGATGTCAGAGGGTAAAGGCCAATGGGTTGTAAAGGATCTGCATAGGGTCTCCCAGACGATTCTGGGTCTGTCTTCTCGCCGTAACTGAAGAGTAGCTGCCTTCCCAGGGGGGGTCCTGCTGGGAGATTGCTCAATTGCCTTATCTCAGCAGACGTCCCTCCAGGGCAGTGGCTGGGCATATCCTACAGATAGCCAGTGACTACTGAAATAATACCTGTGCCTGTGTATAGTTATATGGCTCTGTACATATATATATATAAATATATATATGTGTGTGTTTATATAGTTGAAAGATATAAGATCTGGGCATGATGTTGATCATATAGAAAAAGGGGTGGATAATACCATGATTAGAGAGAAAAGGGGAGGAATTTCTAGCACTGTTTAATTCCATACTACCCACATCATGGCAGGGGTGCGGTTTAAGCAGGAAGAAGCTGGATTTGGAAGCAGAAGGGGAACAATCTTTTGCAGGGTTCAAGGGACAGGGTGTGCAGGTTTCAGGGTTGGAGCTAGCCCCTCTCTGCCACTGGCAGTCCCTTTCTCATTCCTCCGAGCTGCAGCTTTCCAGCTTTGGTGCTGGACAGCGCCAGCAAGCCCATTACGTTGCTCTGAGAACAAAGAAAAGAGAGACTGCGCAGAGCCCAGTCGAACCACGTGGACCCCAAGCTGCAGCTGTGGCTACCACAGCAGCCACTGGAGCTGCAATCACAGCCCAAGCTGCAGCTGGAACCGTCAAGCTCCCGCTCCTGTAAAGTCCAGGAAAGGCTCTGTTGACATGTTTCAGAGCCCTGTCAGGTCCCACCAAGTTCTGTCTTGTCCCTGTATTTCCATTGTGTTTGGACTGGAACCTGGGGGAGGGAAGTTAAACCATGAGCCTCCCTGACTTTCTGCCTCTGTTTTCCTATATACCACACGGCTTAGCCTGGGGCTAGTTGCTATTTTGCCTTTGTCTGGGAAAACCACAGCTGGAGTCATCTTTGGGAAGTGTTTTCCTTTGTTGAGTGGTGAATACTCTTTTTTGGGTAAACCACTATTTCTTTCATTAATATTGCTGTGGTTATTGTGATTTTTTCCGTAAATTGTGATTCCATCTAATAATCTCTCCTAGTGTTTCCTCTACTATTGGAAGGGGTGGAGGGACATCTTGAGTGGATTTAATTTTCCTGCTGGGTTTTAAACCCAAACAATGTGTTAAAATGTGTATAATAGAAGAGAAAATTGAGCAATATAGAAATTAAATTTGTGACTCTTATGTGTTTCAATTTGCCAGTTAACTACTGCGTATTTTTCAGCTCTGCAACTGATACTAACTTTTAGGGAAATCTATAAAGCATAGTTTAACAGAATAAAGGAAAGTGCTTTCATGCCTTTTGTTGTTTTTTCTTTCCCTTAGCTCCTTCTGTGCTTCCTCTGCCCTTTGTATCAAGCTCAATTTTTTATCCCCTTCATTCAGATCACCCCACCAGGCTACCTCAGGCTGTCTGTCTGATGTGTTTCATTGTGTTTTTCTCCTCCTTCTTTTCCCATGAAGCCAGGCTTGACTTCTACTCTATTTCTTTTACCTTAATAAGTTCACTGTGGTTTTTAGGTCATGGTTCTAGTTTTGTGGCTCGCAGTTCCTAAATTTTAGTTCCCCTAGCCAGTATATTTTCTTGATAAAGGTGCTCCTAAAGATGGCTTTCTAAATATTTCTTCCGTTAAAATAATATAAAATAATATAATTAATTTTAATTGTATGATCAAGATGAGTACATATTATAAATATGAGATTGTGCTGTCTTAGAGAGGCTGCTTATCTTTTCCCTGTGATTCCAAAACCTCTTAACAATACTGATTCCTCCTCTGGACAGACTGGCGTCTTCCTACATGTGTCACTGACACTATTAACATCTTCTTCCTTTGAATCTATTTAAATTTCAGTAATGCAGATAGTCATATGTTTTCTAGGGAAACAAAATTTGACCAGAAAATATTAATTTATTGCTGTATTACAGTGAGATTACCCCCTCCAGAGAAGCTATCCCCAACTTCATTTCAAAGTTTAGTATAACAGATGAGAATAACTCAAATGGAGATCTTCCTCACCTCCTCAGCTAAACATGTATTTTCAGCTGGTTAAATTTTACTTTCCGTAGCTTGTGAGGATATGCTATAACAAGTTATGTGTTGAGAAAGCAATTAGAATAGCAGATGATGGAGCACAACTGGAGAGCCACATGGGGTTACATGATAACAGAGGTTTTTAAAAGACACATGGCAACCAAATAATATGTCTTCTACAGGGATCATTTCAGCATAAATGTTTCCCCGAAAAGCACTGCCCCAGCTGTTGTGCAAAGCCCTGGTTTCTTGTCCATCCCTTGACCCGTGTGCAAGGAGCAGCTGGTTACCACATTAACACACCACCAACTAACTGTCTGGCATGTGAAATTATGAAAAAGGAGAAAGGTTACAATGCTAGAAATACATGAGACAATTATGAGAAGGGACTCAACACTGTGCATCTTAAAATCAGTGCATGCAGTTTGACAGGTTTTGCATTTTTGCCAGTATCACAGCTCAGAGCTCATTTCTCTGAGCAGCTGCAAAATTTGGGAAGCTTCCAGCTCACAGGAAATTCTAGATTTTTTTTTTTTTATTTGTTCATTTTGGGCTGATTCAGAACAAAACCCCTTTAAGAAAAAAAAAAATCTGGAAAGTGTAATGCTGCTTTTTAGCCAGCTCTGCTTTACGAACTACTACATGGCAGTATGGTACACCAATTACTGACACTCAGTTTGGCTTGAAAGTGGAATCTAAGTGCTGATGGCTATAAATGTCACCCTCAGGAAACACTGCCCAAATAAACTCATCCAAACATGAACTACCTAGGCTGTCCACTGAGTATTCATAAATTTTAATAGGTATTTTCTCTTCCTGATTAAAAGAAAATTGTCAAGTACCAAAAAGGAAAAAAAAAAAGAACACAACTGAAATAACATTTCTGAGGGCATGTCCTATAATGGGAAGGAGACTCACAGAATGGCTGAGGTTGCACAGCATCTCTGGAGACCATCTAATCCAAGTCTTTTGCTCAAGTGTGGTCAGGTACAGCAGGTTGCCCAGGATCATGTCTGGTTGGGTTTTGAGAATATACACAGGTGGTGACCCCTCAGCCTGTTCCGGTGTTCAGCCACAGTAATGGAAAAGTTTTTTCTTATGTTTAATCAGAATTTCTATATTTCAGTTTGGATCCATTGCCTCTTGTCCTATCACTGGCCACCTGTGAAGAGAGTTTATCTTGTCTTCTTTATTCCTCCCATCTGCTATTTTTACACATTTATAATGTTCTCCTGAACCCTCTTTTCTCCAGGATGAATAGTCCCACCTCTACACTCCTATGTCAGGTACTCCAGCCCTTCAATATTTTAGCTCCAGTTTGTTGGATTCGTTCTACACTCTTGGACTCTTATTTCATACCTCCCATGTACTGGTGGGTTCAGAAGTGGACAGCACTCCAGATGTGTCTCACAAGTGCTGAGCAGCGGCAAAGGATCACCTCCTTCAACCTGCAGGCAACACTTTTACAATGGGTGTCACAGTTGCTTATGTACCTTGGTATGGAAGCCTCTCCTGCTTCCTCTGTTGTAAAGCTGACCATATAGCAGTTTTCAGCATCAACTATTTTTTTTTTCATTAACTGTAAAAAAAAAAATCAATGCTGATGAAAAATAGGACAAAAGTGCAAATAAACATGAAGTTGTTGGAGTCTGGGCTGAGATCTAGAAAACTCAGATGTCACCTTCCCAACCTCTGAACTCTGCCTACTTTATTTTAGCTTTAAAAAAAAAAGGAATTAGCTTTGAGCTTGTTTAAGCCTAGAAAATTCAAATTGAATCATTAAGATAAAATTTCATTTTCTTCTCATCAACTGAAGCTGTTTCTTCCACAGCCCTTGAGGCATCTGAAATCTGCTCAGCAGTTCCCCTGTTCTACTGGATAATGACCTCAGACTGTTCACATCACTAGAAAATAAAGCACCCATTATCTGTGAGTCCCACTACAGCCATAATACAATGGCCACTTCTCACTCCTGATATTATCCTGGTCCCAGTCACAAGTGTGCACATGATCTCAGTAATCTCCTGACTTGCTGTAGCTAAATCTAGCTGTTACATCACCAAGCATACATCCCAGGTGCAAGGCAAAACTAACAGGAAAGCAGAGGTGAGATGTGAGCTGTCTTTTAAACCACCACTCAGTCATCCTATTTTAAACTTGCCTGTGTTAGAAATGCCTACAATGCTAGACACAGATTTGCATAGCTCAGCATTAAATAGCAAACAAGGAGTGGGATGCTGACCCTGCCTCAGTTGTACCAAATGTAAAGACCATTTCACTCTGTTGCCAAATCAACAGTTTTATTTAAACCGATGAAGCTTTTACCTAATCTGCCTTCAAAACATTGCATTTTTCTCTTAGAATAATAGAATCATAGAAATGTTACGGTTGGAGCAGACCTTAAAAATCATCTACTTTCAAACTTCGTGCCATGGGCAGGCAAACTCTTCACTAGACCAGTTTACTGAGAGTCCCACCTAACCCAGTCTTGAAAATGTCCAAGGATGGGGCAACCTGTTCCAGTGCCTCACCAACCTCATAGTAAAGAACTTCTTCCTAATATTTAATCTAAACCTACTGTCCTTCAGCCTAAGACCGAATTGTTGCCTGAAATCACCAGCTTTGTGATCTATAGCAGTTAAGACAGAAAACAAAAAATACTAAGAGTTTTAGAGAAAAAAAAAACCACAAAATTTTAAGCTATACTATATTGGTTTAGCTCTTTTTATATCAATATCTTGTATGTAGTCCTCTTCTTTCTATCCCAAAAGTAAACTCAAAGAAGTGCAGAGAAAGATTACTCAGATGATCAACATTTTGATTAAGTTTTGATTAAATAAACTAGGATTCATTGTTCTGTAAAAAAAATGATTGAAAGGTATTTATGAAAGGCAAACATAATATCATGGACACAATTAAAAAAAACAACTGAATATGGAGTAACTTTCTTCCCTAAGGATATCATAAGAAAGGAGGACATTAAAAAAAAAAAAAAAGAGACTCTTTATGCACATGACACTCCTGATTGACAAAACTATCACCATAAAATATAAAGGATAAAAAGAGATATATAAAAATTACTTTAATAGAATTACATGTAACAACAGAAAATAATTTTTAAATTATTAAATTATCAAAATTTATGATTACCATTTAATGTTGCATTGAAACATCAGCTCAGAAACCCCCCGATCTATAGATTGATGGGCAATGTGAAAGTTATCAATGTTCCTGTAATCATTTCCTAAGTTTCAAGAACACAAGCCAATGTCAGACACAGGAATATATGATAGAATGTATCTGGTAGCTTCTTGAAATGTCATCTATGAAAATGAGGGGACAAATGTTGTGGCTGGAACAAAGGCAATGAGATGAAAATTGAGTTGTGTGACCATTGCTTGCCCTTTGCCAAACAGGTCTTGGAGAATGACTGTAAAAAAACATTTCTTTCATTTTGCTGGCACAGGTTATTATCAACCTCTGACCTAAATTGCAGCTTTGTGGAATACTTGATCAATAAAGTATTCAAATCTGTTTTTACCAAAGGATTTGTCTTCCACCCTACTTTATTTGGTTTTATTATTACAGTGAAACAAATAATGATTTCTAAAGCATGGACAATGCATTGCTAATGCCAGAAAAACATTTAAATGCAACCAACACTTTTTACTTTACAAAGGCACAGAGATTTTGGTTTGATTGTATAATTAAAAGCAGAAGTTGCACTCAAAAAATAGAAATTAAGAAAGTAGATACTGAAAATATATCTGAGATCATGGTTACTTTTCAAACTGACATGCAACAATCTTTGAGGCTTTTCTCAGCTGTGGAAGCCAAGAAATCAGCTGAATAGTATTTCACTGTCACAGTGCTGCCCTCAGAGTCAGCTGTGTTTGCGATTTCTTAGGTGAACCAATGGAGTAGCACTTCAGACTTAACATATAAAAATGGCTGTGAGCCTTGCTAAGCTCACTACTCCGAAGCCTATTAGAATACATTGCCTGAAAAGGCCATGACTCTCCATGAATGAAGACTTTTATGACTATGTGATAAGAAAAATTATCTTTAATTCACACTGTGATATGGGGAGGGGCAGTATAGCAACTTAGAATCCCTTCTAAACCTATTCTTCTATGAACTAGTCTTATCTGTGATTTACTGACATCCATGAGTAGCCTTTTGTGAGACCCAGGCATAGAAAAGGGAAATCATGCCCCACGTTTACAGCTTTTATCACCAGAGATACATAAGAGATTAGTAATTCCTCTGGAATATTTAAGAAATTTTTGTAACATAAAAAGTCCTGTGGAAAATAATTTCTTGACTGAAGTTTGAAAAATTCATGCCATGATTGTAATACATTTTTTTGTGTATCAGTGTGACTTGCCCACAATGAAAAAGCCAAATCACAATAATTATGTCCAATAAACTTGGAGCATGAAACATATTGTTGAACATTCTTTTGATTTTTCTGATTAATCACAGTGTTTTTCTTTCAGGACAATTACAAAATCTAAAAATTTAAATAAAACATACCATTATAAATCTCGATGATTTACTCTGGATTAAAATTTTTACAGCAAAATGCTGAAATAGACCTGTTTTGTTTTTTGTTTTTGTTTTTCTAACGAACACACAAATTTTTCTTTTCCCAATGTATATTTCACTACTAAAATCACAGGGATTTGGAAAGGTCAGTTTTATTTAGTGGAAAGATATTAAAAATTTTGATTTTGTTTAATTATGTTCCCATTGAATTCAGACTATGCTAAAAGAGTTTCAATAAACATTTGTGTTGCTTTCTGGAAACTGAATGTTAAAAAGGAAAGGAAAGTAAGATCTTTTTATAACACCATAAGAAAAAATATACTAGAGAAGAAAGCCAACTAATCTAGCTCTCTGTTTATATATGATATAAAAAAACATTAAAAAAAAAAAAACAACCCTAGGAATTTCTCATTATAATGCAAAATTACTACTTTTTCAATGTTTTAAGGTAAGAAAAGTAGGGTCATAAATTTATCTTATCTTATGTAAGAACTTTCAACACTGTTATATGCATTCACTTAAAAAAGAAAAAAAAGTCTGATATTGATAGTGGTTTACTTGATCAAATGACTTCCAAAGTCTGATTAGACATTTTGTGAAAAACAAGAAACAAGCAGAAATCCTGTTTTATTTTATAAATTTTACATTTATTGCTTTTCATTTCCTGTGAGAGTACTCCTTTGTTCATACTCTGCAAGAATAAATATCCAATTTGCCTCTCTGTATTTTTATTATTTTGTGTAGCAGTACTGTCATCTCCCATTGCATACATAAAATAAACAATCTAATTTTTTTATGAGTTGTAGAGTAATAACATTAAAATATTATTTGTTTTTATTTCAAAATGCTATATAAGTACTTCATATACTGGCTTAGGACAACTTAAATTTGCTTCATCACAAGGTCAGAATTTTTTTCATTTCCTTACCTTAAAGCAGCTTTCCATAACCATATGGTGTTACAACTCAAAAGGCAGTAAGTAAATTGGGTAAAGAGACAGAGAAAAAAAAACAGCTCTGAAACTGAGTATTTAACACAATGAACCTAATTGGTGTAAGTTAATTGAAGGACTACTCTTTTTGTTGGTTGGTATAAGTATTTTCTTCATTAGAATTTTGCACTTTTTCTTTAGAATTAGTATTTCATTCGCTAGTATTTCAAAATCAGAGTAAACAAACATTTGCACTAGGCATGATTTTACCTAGTGGGGAAAGAAGCCTCTCTTTGCCTTTAAATAGACATATTGGTTCTATTGTATATTTCTCTTAAAAAAAAGAAAAAAAAGTAGAAATCCCAGAAATATTGATAAGTCCTCTCAGCATTCACATTTTCAGCGCACTATAATTAAGTGTCCAGGTTCTCATTTTTCATTTGCTAAATAAAAGCATATTATAATTTTTTTATTGTGCTTGCAGTAAAACAATAATTGAACACCAGAAGGGCTTTCAGGTGCATATTATACATTTCACAGAGTCTAAATATGCAGAAGAAGAAACCAGAAAGGATATTGATTTTCTATGAAATGGCAAGACTGATACTTCTTCATTTGAATGCTTTGTTTTTCCACAAAGGAAATGCCACAAAGGAAATTCATCATATAAGGAAAGTATGTAAAAAACCAGTACATACTAAAAAATAATAATTTCATAACTAAACCACATGCCATCCTACGGCTCATAATGGAAAGAAACACATTAGGTAGTTAATAAAAGACAATGAAGACAAATAATTTCACATGTATGAAATTATCAATCCATTTTTCTCTACTGCATATCCTTTCTCTGCTTGCATTTGGGTTGAAAACCAAGAAGAGGCTCCCAAAGTATCTGGAAGTGCTTGTTTTCCTTTAATGAAGCAAATACCAGAATTCACTAGAACAGTTGTGTTGAATAACAACTTCAATATCTCTAGTATATTTCCCAGAAATGCACTTTTTCATGGTAAAGGTTTCACTAAGCTAAGGTACAGCATCAGTGGAAAAAGAGAAGTAACATGACTATCATGTCTGATGACTTAGATACAAACACATGGAAGGTTGAGGATCAAGTTCTTATCCGGCTCAATTCAAAACAATTCAAAACCCCTCAGATACAAGGGGACAAGAGCACTCACCTCACACTGAAATTCCTGTATTTGCCCTGAATACCAATCTAATATTGTGCTCCACAAAGACCTCTGTTTTCCTTCCAGCAGAGAACAAAAGGAAATTTCAGAATCTCAGAAGTCACCATGTAACAGAATAGTCACCCTGCCATCAGCTGCACAGGGAACAGATTTTCAAAGTCAAAAAGTGGGACACCTTATGCCATCTCCTTTTATAGTCATGAAACACTTACATGCTTGGTCTTCTGGCTCTTTGAGTTGCTTTAGGAAATCTCCTTCACAGCAGTAAAGGCATCAAAGAAAGTCTTAGCTCTACTACTTTTCTCTTATGGGAATAGTCTTTTATAAAAGCATGCAATGTATTTCTATACTATAGCACAAGCAGCATTATGAAACCCAAGAGTTTAGGAAACCAGTTTGCAAGCTGAACTTTGTCTGCTATCTGTTGCTCTGTCACGATTCCCGTGGAACAGCATTTCTTGCATCGTTTCGTCGTATCACTTTTTTCATAAGCCCCCAAACATTATTTTAAACTTCATTATAGTCGAATTTCTGCACTATTTCAATTTTAATAAATGTAAGACAGTCACAATATGTTTAAGGTTAAAGTTGTACATTTACATGAAAATAAAAAAAACCAAGAAAGAACAAAATATAAAAAGAAAAAAGGCATTGAAATGCCACACACTAACTTGTTTTTAGAACTGGAGAACATACTGCAGTTCATGCTGATATTTTTATAGACTTCTCTGTAAAACTCAGTGGCATCTGCTGAGTTCTTGTAAGTATTTTGAAATCTACACTCAGCAGCCTAAACAAAATATCACCAATTTTATCTTTAATAACACATTTTTCACACAGAATCTATATATACCTCTATCATGTATACATACAGTTTCACATACATATAGAATGTTAATTGCTCAAAAAAAGATTATTATTTCTTGCAAGGAATTTTTAAAAAGTCCATCAGATCAGTTGCAAATGCAATTACAAAGCAAGGAGGTATTTATTTCACCTCAGGGATTATATAATTTGAGAGAAAAAAAATTTGAAAAATTCTGAATATTTTCCTGCCTATTCTATATAAGTACTAAAGGTTAACTACATTTTAAAATAGTATTTCGCATCTCAGAGTTCTCTTAGAGAGTTTTGAATATGAGTTGATTTTTACCTAAATGGTAATGAGCTACATAGGTACAAGGCAACTTCATGGCCTTTCACTGCTGTAACAGCTAGCTTCAGTACTTCATTCTCATAATTGTTTATTAATAATACAGTCATTTAACCTAGGTTCACATCTCACTACTCATGCCATATGCACACAAGTGAGATAAGGTGCTTTGAGTTACCATCCCTGGAGGTAGAGACGTGGCACTTAGGGGCATGGTTTAGTGGTAGAGTTGGCAGTGTTAGTAGAATGATTGAACTTGATGTTCTTAAGGGTCTTTTACGACCTTAATGATTCTATAATTCTATGCTTCTGTGAGCAAAGTCACCTCATAATAAGAAAGAAAGGGAACAAAATATTTGTGACATTTTCAAGATTTCTACAGCTAATGCCCTTCTTTTAAAAATATAAGAAATTTGATGAGCTTTCATGCTTTCTGCAGAAGACCCAGAAAAGTCTAAGGCTGTGGCAACTAAATTACTGTGTAAAACTTATTTTGATGCTGTTGATATCACACTTATTTATCCCTATTATTGAATTATTACATGAAGAGTTATATTATGCTGTAACCCTGTGCATCTACAGTAAAGAAATTGTGCTGATCCTCAACAAACTTCTTAAGGCTGATTCCACCTATGGAAAGTACAAAGATAACCTTACCTTTATCTACAGTAGCTGAAGAAATCTTCTGACAAGCAGAAAAATTCTCTTGATTGTTAGAAATATAAAATTTCAGTGAAACAGAAGTTCAGATCAGGAGTTATTCTATACCAACATCCAGAAATGTACTGACTTTTGTTTACCTGAAACTAAAGTAATAAAATCCAGCTATAAGTATATAAGAATAGCAGCAGAATACGAGAGAGATGGACTGAAAAGAAACTCAATCAAAGCAGCAAAAACTAAGATTTTACAGAAGTCTAGTATCAAACATTGGGAAAAGAAATGAACCTGAAAATCTACATCTACAGAAATTACAAGGGTTCTTATAGAAGCATAGAAATGGATAATATTGTATTTTAGGTTAGGTAGGGTATATCACACAAGAAAGTGAGATATTTGATTTCAGAATCTTCAGAATAATAAACAAACCTGTGAGTACTCAAATCCCAAGACCAGATATAAAGTGCATAGTCTGAGTGAATATTCATATATATTCAAATACTTGCGAATATTCACAAGTCTAGCAGCTAAACTTGTGCAAAGTAGAGGGATTAATTTGAACTCGCTGGGTTTATGACAGCTTGCATCAGATGTTATCTTTGCTATATTTTATTGGTATTGTTTAGATTGAGGATTATGTTTTTTTCCAATACAGAATAATGATTAATTAGGGCAGAGAATATATACCTATTACTTTTGCTTAATTTAGTGCAGCATTTCCATCACTTTGGATGGATACATGCTTGATAAATTAATTTCTTTCATACAAAGGCATATGGATGTGTGAATGGATGAGTAGATGTATATTTCTGTGTGCAGGTCTGTGTGTTTTTATAAAGTAACGTGTAATACTTGTATTGCAATAGAAAGGTTCACGTAACATATGTTACGTGTGAAAGTTACATACGAAAGTGGATATTATCTAAGAATTATATTCAACTCAATAAATGGGGCTCTGACAAAAAAATATAAATAGGTCCTTTTAAAATTTACCACTCTTCTTGTGATATTTTTAGTTAAAATTTGAAAAAGTATGATTATATTTTGAAACATACATTTTTCTTAGATATTAAGTAGCATATAGAATTTCTGTGGAGTTTTTCCTACTTAATAAAAAGTAGTAATAATTTTTAAGAATAAATAATTCATAATAGTGAACATCTCTTTAATGCAAATGTACTGGAATTCTTTTTTTAGGGAGAATGCCAGTATTTTTTATAAATATGCTCAATTTTTTTTTTTATCAAGTTCATTCGAAAACTACTTAAGTGTGAAGAAACTACAGTAAATTGATCTTACTTTTTTCCTTTTTATGTATGATGGATATAAAGTTCAGCATCATAGGTTTTAGAAGTTCATTTTAAGTCAAGTACTTCATTGAAACTGTCAACCTGTTCAGGAATGAGTATTAGTTTACTCTGACTCCAGATTCTAGTAAACAAACATCAGGCAACTTATGAGTTGGAATAATTTTAATGTTCCTCTCAGTTGTCTCTGTGTAACACGTCCATATAAAACACCTAAAGCTTTAAGACACAGTAAAAGAAAGTGAATACTTTTTTAAAGAGCTATGGACTGTTTATTTCTAAAGAATTATGAACTATTACCATATGTACCGCAGTTCCATATGTTGGGTTTAATGTAATAACTAGTCATATGTTGCTTTTTTTTTTTTTTTTAATTTAAAACATAAGAACTAGGAGAAATGCTAGGACAGGGACATTCACTCTTCTATGACTGTATTGCTCAGCTGGTAATTTTTTATGTGTATTAGTTAGGGTTCCTAAGCATTTATCAATTCCTTATCTCAATTTCTTATCTGGTCAATGTCATCCGAGCAACCCCAAAAAAATTTTTCACTGTTAGGGAGGTCAGGCACTGGAATAGGTTGCCCATGGAGGTTGCGGATTCACCATCCCTGGAGGTGCTCAAGAGGTGTCTGGATCTGCTGCTGGGTGATGCGGTTTAGTGGTTTAGGGGGTCAAAGTGGCAGTGCAGGGTGGGTGGTTGGAATGGATGATCTTAAAGGTCTCTTCCAACTTTGATGATTCTGTGATCTTACAGTTCTATTATATTTATCAAGTATTTATAGGAAGAACATATGTTTTCTGGTGGTGATTATGCAATGTTTTGTCAACATTCATATGTTCGTGGAGACTGTACAAATATCAGATAACCAATTTTGGTATTTCAGCTTTTTTCCCCCTCCTAAACACATATATACAAGTTGTTTACACTCTACAGGTTAAATATGTGTTCCAGATCCCCTTCGACAAGCAGTAGAACTTAGACCTAAAATGCATTTTCTTTTTATTATAATTGTACAAATGATTTGGACTATTAGACAGTTAAAAGCATAATTGATATAAAAAATTAAACAAAAATAATCTTAGGCACTCCAGGTATTTTAGGTATAACATCTGCATTTTATCACATAAAATTTAGGCATTTAGTCTAGATTACTCACCCTCTCACCTCTAGGTAATAGGAATTCCATCTTCAGGTTAAATATGTTTCACAAAAGTTGGCATGCTTTGAGGTTGTTACTATTCAGACAATGAATCCTTAATAATAAATAGTGATATCACACCTGTTTAGCCTTTTTAGAAAATTCATAGTGTCATGCCATTAAAAAAAATAGGAAGACAGACTTACTGTAATTTTAAAAAGTTAGTCTATTATTATCCATTTACATGGAGTATGTTGGATTCCTAGGGATTTTCCACAGGATTGTTTTCCACAAGTTCTAAATACAAATGTCTCTGATACTTATCACTGTCTCATCTTTATCAAGGATCACTTTATCATCTGTATCAAAGACATTGGTAGAATTGAACTGCTGTTTAAACAAGGAGCAGTTACCACATCCACTCTTTCAAACAACAAGCTCAAATACTGGGTAAAATAGATAATTAGTCTAAAGCTGCATTCATATCTGTAGTTAAGCTGGATATGAAAATTCATTTTCCTAAAGTCACTACTAAAACCTATTTGTGTTGGTTTTGGCTGGGATAGAGTTACTTTCTTCAGAGTAGCTGGTATGTGGCTGTGTTTTGGATTTGTGCTGGAAACAGTGTTGATGACAGGGATGTTTTAGTTATTGCTGAGCAGTGCTCAGACAGAGTCAAAGCCTTTTCTGCTCCTGACCTCACCCCACCAGTGAGGAGGCTGGGGGTGCACAGGGAGTTGGGAGGGGACACAGCCAGGATAGGTGACACCAAAGGGACATCCCATACCATATGGGGTCATGCTCAGCATATAAATCTGGGGGAAGAAGAAGGAAGCAGGGTTGGAAGGTGTTTGTCTTCCCAAGCCACTGTTATACTTGAGGGAGGCCTGCTTTCCTGGAGATGGCTGAACACCTGTCTGCTAATGGGAAGTGGTGAATGAATTCCTTGTTTTGTTTTGCTTCCGTGCAAAGTTTTTGCATTTAAACCGTCAAGCTGAGTTTTCTCACTTTTCTCACTTCTCACCTTCTGATTCTCTCCCTCATCCACTGCAGGGGGATGAGTGGGTAGTTGTGTGGGGCTCAGTTGCGGGCTGGGGTTAAACCACAACAATATATTGATTTGCAAATGTTCCACCCTTCTTCCCAAGACTTGAAAATAGCATTGACAGTAATACCAAAGCAGACTAAAACATTTTCTCATTTTCAGTCCTTCAAATACTTCAGAAGACAGAGTGAAGAGAACTATGAGGATGAGGCAGAAGATAGGTGAATTACCTGTGAGTAACGGAGGAAATTTCTGTGTGGACCAGCAGAGCATAGTACAGTTTGTTTGTTTATTTCTAACATGTTAGAAGATATTGGTTTCAAATTGACTAAATCTTTCTTTGTTCATGGATCATTGACTGGGTAGGTTGTAACAGCTCCTTTGGAACAATTATGGTATGTCATTTGAATCCAACCATTGAGAGTGTGTATTCAGCCTCTCTGTTCCAACTCCACCAAAAATGTCATTGAAATCATTGCCTGTGTGCTGGGCATATTGTTTTTAAACTTTCAGCTAATAGTTACTTATTTTGTTTTAAATATCCTAAGCAGTTAGAACATTTTGTAAAACGAACCATTAAAAATGTATGTTCTAAAAACTAAAATAACGGTATAATTTAAAAAAAGTCCCTCTACAAGTAAAACAAAAATCATCTAGAAACTTTTTTAAAATCCTATTAAGTAAAATAATAACAATAATAATAAAAAAGTTATTACTGAAGTAGAAACGCATTCTCAGACTTTGCCAGGATTTGTGGGTATGGAGCTGGTTGTCATTAGCATGCTGAGCACATTGTAGCTCTGTATTGTTTCCTAAACCTGCAAATCAAGTCATAATCAGATTCAACAGCGGAAGCTTAAAGTACATGAGAGAGGCCTTAGAGTTGAAAAGCATTTGGGAAATCTTAAAAAAAGGAACTGAACAGCATTTCAAGTAGAAATAATGGCCCACTTCAAAGCAGTGAAGGTTGTCCTTCAAAGAAAATATTTCAGTCTAAAATAGGGAAACAATATGTGTAGATCATATTGCACGTAACGATCATTTCCAATTTCAGAGTTCAGGTTTCTCTTTTAAAACATCTATTTCTGCAAAACCTTCTAAGGGAAACTGGTCTAAGTTATATCACAGTCTAGCAAATTTCCTGTTCTGTCAGAAAAATCAATTACAGTCCAGAATTTTAATTAATATTCTCAAGAGTCAGCATATATTATTTTAGGATACTTTCATGGCGACTGGGTTCAGATCCTTTTTTCCCTCCTAATAAAAAGGACATGACGGAAAGAGCATTAAACACCAGAAAATACATAGCAATTGTCTTGTCCTGCATGTGTTGCAGATGGATTCTGGTTTCTAACTAACAAACATATGCAGTACCAAAAGAGACTATGAAATTATGTTTTATATTGCGAACGAAAGTTTTCTCACAATATATGACAGCAAATCATGGAATCAGAATGGCTTGGGTTGGAAGGGACCTTAAGGATCATGTACTTCCAAACCCCTTGCCATAGACAGGGACACCTTCCATTAGACCACATTACTCAGAGCTCCATCCAACCTGGCCTTAAACACTTCCACACAGGGATAAGGCAGCCACAACATCTTTGGGCAACCTGTTCCAGCATCTCCCCACCTTCATAGTAAGAAATTTCTTTCTGATATCTAGTCTACACTTACTTTCTTTCCCTATAAAGCCATTTCCCCTTTTCCTATTACTACATGCCCTTGTAAAAAGTCCCTCTCCAGCTCTCTTGTCAGCCCTGTTTAGCTACTGAAAGGCCTCAATTAGGTCACCCCAAAGCCTTCTGTTCTCCAAACCAAATAACCCCAATTCTCTCAGCCTTTCCTCACTCCTGGCCTCTTATCTTTGTTGCCCTGCTATGGAGTTGCTCTAAAATGTCCATGTTCTTATGTTGCTGGCCCCAGAAATGGATGCAGTACTACAGGTGGGGTCTCACCAGAGTGGAGTAGAGGGACAGAATCATCTCCCTCAACCTACTGGCCACACTGCTTTTGATGCAGCCCAGGTTGTGTTTGGCTTTCTGAACAAGTGCACATTGCTGGCTCATGTTGAGCTACTCATCAACCAACACACCTGGGTCCTTCTCCTCAGAGCTGCTCTAAATCCATTCTCCACTCAGCGTGCAGTTGTTTTTGGAATAACCTCAATCCACATGCAGGACCTTGTACTCGACTTTGTTGAACTTCATGAAGTTCACACAAGCCTATCTCTGAAGGCTGTCAAGATCCCTCTGGGTGGTATCCCTTTCCTCTAGAGTGTCAACCACACCACTCAGCTCGGCATTGTTGGCAAACTTGCTCAGGGTGCTCTCCCACTGTCCCTGCCACCAATGAAGATGATAGAAAGTCCTGGTCCCAAAGCCAACCCCTGAGGAATGACACTTTTCATTGACCTCTACTGGGACATCAAGCCATTAACCTCAAGTCTTTGAGTATGACCTTCCAGCCAGTTCCTTAAGACTGAATATATTGTCTTCAATGAGGCTGAAAGAGAGATTTAGGGAAAAAGATATGATTTCAAATTTTACAGGTTTTGAAAAACAAAGTACCTCACCCAAAAGACAATTCAAATTCAGCTTTGAAATAGTTTATTATTTCCATCAGCTGTCTCCTCTTTTTATACCCCATAAGAAGTGACTTTGTGATGTGGTTCTGAACTGCATGTTTACAAAAGAATCATGTATTTTTATACTGATCAAAGAAAAAGCTTAGAACAAAAGCTGAAGCAAAAACCAGTAAGTGGCATGTTGTATGACCTCTCTGCTTCCTCTCTTCTTCTTGAACTTCCAACCCCTGAAGTGTTTCACTGAACAAAGGCAACCCCATTAGATTCATTTTCAAAAGGGTTAACAGTGTACAAAATGTTATGCCCCCAAAAAAATCCCCAAAAACCAAAACTGCAGGGCTTTTACTGGTCTACAATTTAGAACATCATAAATGTGGCTGCTTTTCTGAAGCTGTTACAGATAAAACTTCCAATATTCCTTTGAGACTACTGCATTATTTCTGCTAGGTCTTAGAGCAGAAGCCCAAAGTCATTCATCATCTCTGAATATGACATCTCTCTGACCAACAAGTCACTTAACAAAATCTTCCAGCTGGTTGGTGGTAGTATATGCAAAGAGAGCCACAAATCCCAGGAGGGGAACAGATCCTTTCCTCCCCCTTTTCTCTTGTCTAAGGAGCATATATTGCCAGGAAAACAGTTTTCAGGCATCTGTAATTGAATGTGAGATGAACTTCCACAAGCTTTAATGAGGAGTAATATTCCTGCCCAGGCAGCAGAAGTTAGTGCTCTGCTCCATGTCCCAAAATATTTCATTAATATTAACCAAGGTTTCCTACTCTCCCCAGGCAACAATGCTGTAGCAGGGAAGAAAGATGCAAATAACTCTCACAGTCACCCAACTAATCACTGGAATAACGAGTACATGGAAGTGATGTTTGTCAGGTGAGGGAAATAGGTCTTTTCCACCAGGACAAAAGCTTTCGTTACTGTAGTTACATGTAAAATCCTTTTGTACAGTATTTTTGCATTAAAAGTGTACCTTTCTATTGTTGGCTTTTGCACTTCTACAAAGAAAATTAATTGCAAATAGCAAGAAGACATTGCTATTACAAATTTTGCATTAGACAGTATAAACAGTAATAACATCCTTTGTCATGGCCTGCCAAAGTATTCTGTTCCACGATTATAATGATTACAAAATTAAATTTGATTGTAAATATAAATACATATACAGAAGACAGAAGTGCCATGAAGACTGTTTTGAAGGGTAACTGAGCTCTCAAGGGCAGCAGAAGACCATAATTTCTCATGTAGCTGTGCAATTTGTTCAAAATGAGGCTAATATAGCCTTAAACTTGTAGAGCCCAAGTGCAAAAGTACCATATCTGATTCATGCCATCTTTTGAATAGCTCCATTCTAACCTTTGTGTGGAACAACATGGATGAAAATGAAAAGGCCCAGCATGAGACCTGACATGTATCTATCCATAGCATATGGCTATAGGTAAAGTATATATTGTTTGTAAAGTGAATGTGTGCATACATCACAGGAGTACAATAGACTAAAGTTTACTTCATTCTAGTCATGGGTGGCTTGTTTTCTTGATATTGTTACCTAATAACTTACACTATTTCAGAAGACTTCAAAAAGCTGTCTGGAGTCCCACATGTAAGGATTCAAAAAATTGTTTTATTTTACCCAGTGTGCTTGCCTTGGAGAAAGGAAATGGTGACCCTGCACAGTAGCTGGCCTGATTCATACAATATTTCCAAACTTGGGGGCTTCTTAAGCCATTGTGAAGTTTGGCAATACTTTATAAAGATTGGTAACAAGCTATGCACTCCTACCCACAAGTCCCATCTTCCAGAAGAACACACTGGGTTTGCAAATAAGGAGAAAGGAAAGAATTTATTACCAAAATATTCTTTTAGATGGATTAGGAGATATGTTAGATATGCTGCCAGGTACTGTGGGGCCAGAGTATAAAGCTAAGAGACTCTTGGGGAGAGAAGGAACAGCAAGAGACTCCACTAATTTTGCATCTCATTCAGGAGCGGTTGTGTGTCTCCCACTGCTGTGACTGTCTCCCAGTTTCCCTTTGACTCTAATTCCTTCTCTTCATCCTGTCCTAGACATATTTTCATCATTCCTTCTCCAGTCAGTTTCTAGGAGCTACCTGGCAGCACATCACCCTTGCACTATTAATTTCTTACCTCCTCCAATCTTTGCGGTGTATGTCTGAAAACTTTACTACTGGAATATATATTAAAAAAAATTGTTAAAAGACAGACACATACACATTAGAAAGGGTAAATATATGAGAATTAAAGGACATAATTTTTAGTTTAAAGATATATACATTAGTGGCTTGGTCACTGCAATGCTGTTGTAATGCCTAACCACTAGTATCTTCCCTCAGCATCTGACTCACCAGCCTTGAGTCACGTGCGGAGGCATGTAGCCTGTAGCAACTAGAAAAAAAACAATGCTGTGCTGGAATTCAAGACTGAGGAAATGTGCAAAGGAAAACTAGGCTTCCCTCTTCCACTGGCGGTACCTCTTTCTCCCTCACCCTATATTTTTAACACAGAACCAAAAAATACCTTGTCTGGCTCATTCTTTTAAAGAGCCTCTCACCTGTAAAGGGGACTAGAGGGTTGGGACACTACCTCTCTTCCCCAGATAGAGCTATGTACAAGGTTCAGTGTGATAAAACTTGCTCAGGTTATACTCTCTTTCTGCAAGGCAAAACAGCTCAGTTTTCAGCAGGCCTGAAAATGTTCCCAATTCCTGAGTAGGCTGTTATCTGGAGATTGAACTACTCTCCAGAGAGTAAGGAAATATAGACTTATTTGCATATAAGACTTCAGCCATGAAATTTTTTTATTTTTTTCCTCGTCCTTTCATTCAGATTATAGGATTACTATCTCTTCCTCTCTGATTAAACTAGCATACTTGCCCTGTTTCATCCCACAAAATCTTTGCTCTATTCTGAACATAAGATGAAACTGTTTCTCCAACACCCTTAACAGTTTTTAATCTATTATTTATTATTAAACCACATAATTTTATTATTTATAGCTTTTCTTGTAAAGTGTCTTGGGATGCATTTTTATGAAGTGCTATTCAAAACAAAATTGTATTGCACTAAAGAACAGTTCTCATTTATTTTTTAATAATTATTTGATCTTGCCTTGATTTACTGAGTCACTAAGGCATCTTATTCCTGGATTTAAGAGCTGCTGTGAAGTTAAGACTCATATAAACTCAGATCTTCAGCTAATTTAATCGGCAAAGTTCCAATGCAATCAGTGGAGGTCTGCGAATTCACACTGGTTCTGTCGTACCATAGTTTGTAAAAATCTCTCCTCATCTATGTTTTAAATGACATTTTAGAAGCCAAATAATTTCTTTTAATCTACATTGCTTGTCACTATATAGAGTTTATTTTTTCCATTTCATCTTACTTAGACAGGTAAATCAGACTGGTTTATTTCTAAAAGCCTTTCAGTTCTGCCTCTGATATAATACCACAATTCTGAAAGATTTTTCACTGCTAACTCTGCAGGGAAATGCAATAAAATTGAAGCTATATGTTTCACAAATTTTATAGAAATGTTTTTGTCAAATCATAGTCACCAAGAACTTCCTTAATAATATAACATTTTAGTGATCATTCTCAAATACTGTAAGAAGAATAGAAAATAATATATACATCTGACAATCTAAATTTTTAAGTGAATCAATGATTTTAGGTGCTTCCATTTTCAGACACACAACTGAGAAATAATGGGGACACCTGAATCATTAGGATTTTGAAAAGTCACATAAACGGTGCATACAAAGAAACTCTTCAAGTGAGAAAAAATACAGTAAGAAAGTCCTTTTTCTGTGTATGAAAAACAAAGTAGGCACTATTTTACATTTTTCCACCTAACCTGTTTTTACATTTTTTTATTAATATTGACAGGAAGTTGTTAGTAGTAGACATGGAAGAACAGAAATCGTAAGACTCTCTAGTGATGTGAAATATGTTTTTCATCTTCATAATCTACATAACTTCTCCAGCAATGCTCTTCGTATCTCTCATTTCAGTATTAAGCCTTCACCTTCAGTACCATTCCTAATTTCATCCTCTCTCTCTGACTGCCTACTTATAATTTCAAATTATATTATTTGAATAGTTCGCATGGATCACAAATACGCAATTTACTTCAGGTACAGAATATGTGGTGATTTGGCTCTGGCTGGATACCAGGTGCTCACCAAAGTTGCTCTATCACTCTTCTCCTCAGCTGGACAGAGAAGAGAAAATATAGTGAAAGCCTAGTGAATCAAGAGAAGGAAAGAAGAAAGCACTCACCAATTCCTGTCAAAGGTAAAACAGATGCAACTTGGGGAAAATTATTTATTACCAATAAAATCAGAATAGGGCAATAAGAAATAAAATAAAACCTTAAAGCCACTTTTCCCCTACCTGTCCTGATTTACTCTACCTCCTCCCCGCTTCATCAGCACAAGGGGACAGTGTAGAAACCGAGAAGATAAGGGGTTAATGTATACGTCTCAATACAATAGCTGGATAGTGAGCCATGGAGCCAAACACGGACTGTTGGTAAGAACACGATGTGAAAAACAACTGGATGTGGTGGGAGAAGAGGGCCATATGGAGGTAGGGAAGCATTTTTCTGGGGCAAATATCCCTGTTCTGGCTCCTGGAGATAAGCACAACACAGTACAGCTCAAGCACAGGAATGAAGTTGAGAAGCACACATGGACTTTCAAGCAGAGACTGACCCAGCAGGGGGGAAATAAAGACCACCAAAGATCCCCAAGGCCCTCCAACACTTTTACAGAAAGGCCTAGAACAAACTGTGCATGATAACTAATTTGCATAGAAAATGAGAAAATTAGCTTCACAGTAGAGGAACTTATCTATAAAAAGGTACCCTCACAAAGCCTGGGCAGCCTCCCCAGGACACCCCGTCAGCTGGATCAGTGCTGCAGCCAGAACCGGCCTGCTGCCTTTGCCTTTGCCTCTCTATCCTTTCCTTTCTTTTCCTTCTCTTGTCCCTCTCTTTGGTCTCTCTCTCTTCTCTGGCACCCCACCCCTTAATTAAAACCCACCACCATGACTTTATGCTATAAGATAAGGAAATAACTTACCAAATTAACATTTCATGCTAAGTGTATCATTTACTAATACAATTTTGTAAGTTTTTGCAGACCTTTTTACTTTCATTTTTTCCATACCTTCCCACTGCTCCAGCATAGGTCTCTTCCACAGGGTGCTCTCCTTCAGGAATAGACTGCTCAGGCTTGGTTCCCTCATGGGGTCACAAGTCCTGACCAGTCTGCTCCAGCACAGACTTCCCACAGGATCACAACCTCCTTTGGGCATCCACCTGTTCAGTGGGTAGTCCTCCATGGCCTGTCTCACTACTGTCTTCACCATGGGCTGCAGAGGAATCTCTGCACTGATACCTGAAGCATCTCTTCCCCCTCCTTCTTCACTGATCTTGGTGTCTGAAGAGCTGCTTTTCTCATATATTCTCACCCTTCACTTCTGTTGCAGTTGCACAGACTTTTTTCCTGCTTCCTAAATATGTTACCTAGAGGCACTACCACTGTCGCTGGTGAGCTCAGCCTTGGCCAGCAGTGGGTCCATCTAAAAGCCAGCTGACACTGGCTCTATCAGACATAGAGAAAGCCTCTAGCAGCCGCTCACAGAAGACAAACCTGTAGCTCCTCTACTAACAAAATCTTGCTATGTAAGTAAAAATTCCTTATTAATTAATTTGCTTCCCAGTTAGCATTATTTTTGGACTTTTTACTATACTGAAGTACCACAGTCAAATATAATGGAAGTTGGTGTTTCAATTTAATACAAGGCAAGAAAGAAACTAAATTGTACCACGTATCTTCAGACTAGCATTAATACAAAGACCTAAAAGCTGCTTACTTAATTGAAGGCATATTATTGCCTTAAATTTTGTCATGGTTTAGACTGACCTGAAAACTAAGCTCCACACAGCTGGGTGCTCATGTCCTTCTGGTGAGAGGAGGGAGAGATCAGAAGGGTAAAAGTGAGAAAATTCGTGGGTTGAGATAAAGACAGTTTAACAGGTAAACCATGCATGCAAAAAAACAAAATAGGGAATTCATTCACCACTTCCAATGGGCAAGGAGGCATTCAGCCACCTCCAGGAAAACAGGGCTCCATCACCATGCTGGTTACAGAGAAAAGGGGGTGAAGCTTTTAATGCTATTTATTCCACCCATGTCATCGCTGGAGGGCCTGGTTTCAGCAGGAAAAGCTGGGGCCAGAAACAGGAAGCTTGTCATTATTGCCTAGGTCACTGAAGCGGAGTGGACTATCCCCTTAAACCCCAGTGAACTTGGGCCCTTCTGCTGCCTGCTGGCTTGTTTGTCTCTTCCCATTTTTCCTCCAGAGCTCTGCTATGGAGTTATGAAGCAGACAGCTCCGAGTGGCAGAGAGTTTGAAGGTGGCAGTTCAAGCAATTGTGGAGGACTGAGCTCAGCCAGCAGCTGCAGAGCCCTTTATTTGGATGAACTAGCTCCTAGGTTTTGTTTACTTGACATTGGTTTTGGGCTAGGGAGCTGGGTGGGGGAAAATGTTAAGCCACAGAAGCTCTCCCCACCATATTGCCTCTGTTTGGAGACCACAGTGGGCTCTGTTTTAAAGAAGTGTTTTTCTCTGTTCCCAGTGGTGAGTGCCCTTTTGTGGGTAGGACACCTTCTTTGTCTGTACTTTTTGCTATGGTTTGTGTACTTACTGCTGTGGTTATTGTGATTTTAGTAATTTTTTATTTTCAATTTGTAATCTCTCCTTAATGCCCCTCCATTATCAGAAGGGGCAGAGCAAAGGGAGTAGCATATTTGGAATTTATTTCCTAGCTGGTTGCTAAAACCAGCACAATCAC
This sequence comes from Corvus kubaryi, assembly GCF_017639235.1. Lineage (NCBI taxonomy): Eukaryota > Metazoa > Chordata > Aves > Passeriformes > Corvidae > Corvus > Corvus kubaryi. The sequence continues at coordinate 8,860,608 of NW_024582091.1, forward strand.
ACATAATGGTGACGTGGGAAGTCAAATAAATGCCATCACTCTGAAGGCCCTCCCTTTCCTTCTTCTCCCTCCAGCTTTATGCGCTGAGTCTGACCCCATATGGTGTGGGATGTCCCTTTGGTATTTGGGGTCACCTGTCCTGTCTGTGTCCCCTCCTCCCCTCCCAAGTCCTTGTGCACCCTCAGACTCCTCATTGGTGGTGTAAGGAGCCAAAAAGGCCTTGACACTGTGCTTGCAATAATGAAAACACCTCTGTATCAACACTGTTTCCAGCACAAATCCAAACCTTAGCCCCATTCTAGATACTATGAAGAAAATTAACTCTATCCCAGCCAAAACCAGCACAAATTGCTGTTATTTTTCTGTAGAATTGTAAAAAATATTTTGACAATTTTAACAAATTACTTCTAGGGGTTGATTTTTTATTTTTTTAATAGTACTAATCTTCAGTTAGAAATGTTATCAATACTGAATTTTTTATTTTATTGCTTTTGTGGGAATGATTAGTTACTGGTACTATTTTCACAAGCTCTTTTAATTGGCTAATATAAAATGTAAAAGTCTGGTAAAAATCTAAGTAGATCATTTTTCAGGTAAGAAAAGCAGCAGACAGCAGAAACATAAATGAAGCCAGGAGCTCCTTTTGGTCTTACAAATTCAGCAAGAAAGAAATATTTTAACTTTTCATACTTTTCCTCGTTTCAGCTGGAAGAGAGTTAATTTTCCTCCTAGTAGCTGGTACAGTGCTGTGTTTTGAATTCGATATGAGAATAATGTTGATAAAACACTGATGTTTTGGTTTTTGCAGAGTACTGCTTGCTATAAAGGAAGAACTTTTCAGTGTTTCATGCTCTGCCAGTGAAGTAGTGCAGATGAAGCCAGGATGGAGCACAGCCAGGACCTGAACAAGCCAAAGGGCTATTCCATACTGCAGAACATCGTGTTCAGTATATAAACTGGGGGGAGTTGGCCAGGAAGGGCCAATCACTGTTCAGGGACAGGCTGTGCATCGGTCAGAGGGTGGTGAGCAATTCTATTGTGCATCCCTTGTTTTACTTGGGGTTTAGTTCTTTCTCTCTCTCTCTTTTTTTTTTTTTTTTAAACTGTTCTTAGCTTAGCTTACAGGTTTTGCCTTTTTCCCGTTCTCCTCCCCATCCCACTAGGGTAGGGGAGCGAGAAATCAACTGCTTGGTACTTAATTGATGGATGGAGTGGAGTCATGAACATATTTTACTTTATAGTATACTTAGTGCATTTGAGAATGATATTAAATTTAAAATTGTGTGCAATCCTAGTCATAAAGAAACTGGGTGAACCACTAACATGGTACATTTCAGAAACTAGTAGATATTAATGGCTGAGGTAGTCACCCCTGAGTCCCTTACAGTAAAAGAAAAGAAATAGGTACTGCTGTCATGCACTTCAACTAATCAAAAGCAGAAGTCTGAAATGGATCAAAAATTCCATTCACGATAGAAGATCTTGGGGTGACTAGCTCAGCTGTTAGCATCTAAGAGTAAATATCTTGGGCATGATACAGTTCAAGATTAAAACACTTATATTTAAGTTTCTATGTTAAAGTGTCTAAAGACATATGAGCTGTCAAGGCTTACATCATAGACAATGGAGATCTAGTAAATGCAGTTGATGGATTCAAGAGCTAATTAGTAATATGATGTTTGATTTAGGATCCCTTTAGTAGTGAGTCAAAGTGCTCTCCGCACTCTATTGGCTAAGCTTTTACTGCCTGATATGAAAGCTTAGTTAACTAAGATACGACTACCCACTATCACACAGGTATACCACACATATTCAGTACTTTATCTCAGACTGTATCTTACACCTTGGAATAAGGTTCAGTTACCTGAAGATGGATGTTTCATGTCATTAAAACACCCTCAAATATACATGTTGCTGCTGTTGCGGGGTTGCAAGATGTAACACAGGACGTGTGGAGGACTGTGTCCTTTGAGAGCAGCAGCTGGAAGCCAGGAAGATACCCAGTGGCATCACAAATGACACTAGACATTTGGGTTTAGGCAAACTTAGCCACATGATAAATCTCTGTTTATTATTGATATCCATGTATTGTTGGATGAGGACTTTTGAAATCAAATAGTATGACTTCCCTGATGAGAAATCTGAGTCTCAGTGGGTCTAGCCTAGGCTATGGAAAAGGCTCAGAAGTGACCCTTCACTATTATAAAAATGCTTTTATATATATATATATAAAAACTATGGCTAAGCTTCTGTTGTCTGTGTACACAAGAATTAAGAAAATGAGTAACTGTAAATAAGAGCTGTGTGAGGCAGCCACACACACAAAACCCAGCATACCAGGGAGTTTTTTTCCTCATGTGTATCATAGTATATCATTTCCATATTTGAAAGGAGTTTATATCTCATCACCCAAGTCAAACATATTTTAGCTCTTCTGCCTCTAGAGATGCAGCTAATTTTCATTTCTAGAGGGGCTCAATAATAGAAAAGCAAATAAAACTTGCACTGCTAGTATATTTCAGAATTTCATATACAAAATTCATAGTGGACTGGCACAGAGTGTTGTTGGGCTGCATAAACAAAGTGTCCAGTTACTTTGGGTACCAGGCAGGAACTTTTCTCTCTAAAGTCTGTTTCTGCCTTTTTCTAAAGTGCTGGAAAAAGATTAACAGATTTACAAGGATTTTAAAGGGTTTCTGTGCAGGAGCATAACTTTGAAAGTAATCTTGAAGCATGTGTATATATATATATAGATAGATAGATAGATAGATAACATAGAGCTTACAGCTAAGCACACTCTATAATGGCACCTAAAACTGTGATACATAAAAATGAATGTCTTGATTATAAAGTTGTGAATCTGCAGCAAATATGGATGAGAAAGAGTGTTTCTTGTCAAGTTTTGCCTCTACCTGTTCTGATTTCCATGGATCAAATAATTCTGTTTGAATAGTCTCTACAAATAAATGCAAGATGAAGCCCTTGCAGACATGATTGCTAACTTTCAATCAGATAACCCAGGTATCAATTATTATAAATACAGCAAAGTAAAATGAAATTTGACAGACTTTTAGTGGGACACATTTGTTTTTTAGGTAACTATCTCATGATGAGTTCTTTGCTGCTAGACCATAACTAGACCATAACTAGTACATGAACCAATTAAAAAAACTGACTCAAGATATATGCACAAGATTCAATCACAAATTTGACTGGATTCTAGAATCATAGAATACTTTGGGTTGGAAAGGACCTTTAAAGGTCATCTAGCCCATCAAAATACTTTTAATTCTGCCCACTGAATGTGCTCCACTTTGCATGAAGCAATTAAATAATCTTTCAGCCACGCAAATAGAGCAAATGTGATTTCTTATTTCTTTAGAACAGCCAGCTGGACACAGAGGCATGGGTCCCAGTCCCTGCCACATGGACAGGCTAGGCAGTGGGAAGACTGCTCTATGGACAGCATAGAGGCAGACATCCTGGTGCTCAGAATTTAGCATCCAGCTATCCATTTTGGCATAATTTAGATCTAGAGAGCACCTCAATGATAATTTTAAAGTTCTAAATTTTGGAGTTAAAAGTTTAATTAGTGCCACATAGGTACATCCACCTCTCTTCCCCCTTTCCCCCTCTGTCTAAACTATTTAAAAAGTAAAATTTCTCATTTAGTCAATCTTCAGCACATTGATAGATATTGCCACTGTAGCTAATAACAGTAAGACATCCATTTCTCTCTGATAGAACTCTAAGCACAAAGACACAAATTTGGCCTAAAGTGACCCAAAGGACGTCTGCGGCCTGAAATCCTAAAACAATTTTGTAAAAAAAAAATGAGTGTCTACCAATTTGTAACTAATTTTCAATTAAAGCAGAAGATGCAAAGAGGTACAGGTGGAAGCAGCTTTAACACAAAATTAGTTCAGTCCGATCAATTCCTTTGCTATGCACATAAAATAAATTCATGGTGACAAGATGCTTGTTAGCAAAGTATCTCTGAAACTGACTAAATATGTCAAGTAAACAAGCAAAGCTATCTGTAAGGAGTAATTTAAAGTTTATTATTTAAAGGAAACAATGTAAGGAGCAAAGGGCCACTGTCTACCTTCAGTGATATCAGAATAAAGCCAGAGTAGTTATGTCAACTTTATGGGTGCTACAACTCTACTGAACTAATAACTACACTCTTCATTTTCTTATTCCAGAAATTCAAGCAATACTTTAATGTATGCCACTTGGAGCACTGAAGCATTGGCACTCCCTCACAGGTCCTTTCCAGGAATACCCCTTTTCATCCTGGAAGACTGAACTACTTCAAGAGCTCTGAGTCTGCCCATCTATGATCCAGAGATGGCATGAGCTTGCAGCCTGCTTCACACATGGTCCACCTTCAAAAAAAGTGAAGTGGTCATGGTCATAGCGGAAATAGGATGGATGACATTAAAGTATAGCTCCCAGTCCTGTAGGCAGGACATGATATTTTTGTGTCCCTCACAAAAAAGAAACTATATATACTACAACAATGATTTTTCCAGCTATTTTCCAAAGTTGTAATAAGAAGGGGACATTGCCTCTCCCACTAGCTTTCTTCAAAAAGGTATTTTTCCAGGGAAAAAAGTATAAAATTTCCCTTTCCACGTGATTTGTACATCAAATAACTTGAGTGGGTAAAATATTATTTGTTTACTTTAGTAGAAAATTGTTTATGAATCAAAGGAAAACTTGTTCAGAAATTTCTAAGTCTTCAATGTAGATTTACAGTCCTCTGATAACAAGGAATAACAAAGCTAACTTAGACAAAAGTTTAATTATAACAACACTGCAAAACCCCCCACATATTTCACTAATGATGGTAATTGAAACAGTGTTTACTTTGCTCTCACTGTAATTGCACTTCTAAATCCCAGGAGCCACAGTCATTTGGTTTTTGAAGATGTGCTTTAATACCAAGAGAATGTCATGCCAGAAAATGGAATAATAAATATGACTTCAGATGGATAAGACATGCTCAAAGAGCTTCCCAATCCCAGGATTAGCCAAAATCTAGTACTACCAAAAAAAAAACCTCTGCTGAGACTAAAAGAAGTATCATTTTCTCAATGTTCTGATTGTAATTCAACTGATTCCACCAACAGCTTATTTTAAGGACAGGTACCATGGTATGACAGTAGAGCATATTCTTTGCAATTTTGACATAAAGTCTTTTGTTAGTAATATGTTTTACACAATTTTGTGCTCCTAAAAATCTCAGATTCCACCACCACTATTATTTTCAAGACATTTGTAGATAAAGGCAATGCCATTTTCCAATGTGAATTCAAGGATTTTTCTATTAAGATGTTAATAAAAAATATATGTGGACAACATTTATGATTACAAAAATGCATGCAGTTTGCAGAGGCTTTGAGAAGGTAGTATATAAGTATATAAAATTCAAAACTCTGTGGGGTTTTGGCTCCTCAGTCTATTATACATTTGATGCATTGGAATCCAATTGCTGCTTCAGTCTGTAATTCAGCAAGACATGATGGAACCAGCTTTATTCCCAAAAGTTCATTGCGACTTTCCTATAAAGTATTTCTTAAAGTCTGGCTTTTGAAAAATGAAAGAGCTAGTTAAGAAATGGTGACTTTCAAACACTGATGACTGTAATACTCAATGGGAAGCTGTTTTTTAAGACCTCTTAATCATAATTACCCCAGGATTGCAGACCTAGTCCTACTCTCAAGTGTCAAAGTTGTGTTGACATGTAATGGGAATCTAATCAGGTCCTAAATCTGCTGCTTAGGAGATTGTAAGAAACAGTTTTATGGAAAAGAAGACAGGGCAAAGGGATTTTCAGAGACTTAAAATGTTGCCTTTTGGCATGGCACATTTTGTACTCGTTTCTGAAGGGAACTGAATCTCTGGTAAATAAAATAGATAATTCTTAAACGAGAGTGACAAATTCATGCATAGATAAAGCTTAAAAGGGAGAGAACTATAGTTCTTTGCTCAATAGCTTAGTGGCTGTCTCCCATATGGTTCTCTTTATGCTCATTCCCTTTTTCTTCCTTTTCAGTTCAGCTAGAAGATGAACTCTCAAACAAAAATCCTTCTGTTCAGATTTTCTAGACAGTAATTTTCAACCCTCTTTTTTTTTTTTTTTTATTTTCCTTTTAACAAAAAATATTATATTACGGGCATTCTGGCTTCTGAAGAAGCCAAAATACCAGTGAGCATATGTTATACAGTACATTTAACTCAGTGTTTCTTAAAATAAGTTGAAGTTTTTGCTTTTTCTTCTGTGAAAAGCTTCCAAATATTCAGTGTTTCCAGATTTTTTGATTGTATAGAAAGCAAATCATGTACTTACCACATTATTTTTGCAGAAGTGCTTTGATCTTTACATTTATAATGAACTTTGGAGCAAAAAGGAAGTAAACATGAAAAGATGAAGGAGCTGGCATACATTGTGTTTGGTTTCTTTTTCCTCATGACAAATTAAAGAAGAGAGGAGTATAAGCTGAAACAATGCATATTCATATTTGCTGATGTGCTAACAAAATAAGTAATGTATACTATAAATATACTTTAATTCTGTAATATTTATTAATTCGTGAAAGCTTAAATTTCTTCCCATTGCTGCTTAAGAAAAATTAGAGTAGATGTTACATTTAAAGAGCAAGAAAGACAAGCCCAACCTGGCAGTCAGCTAATATCTTCAGATGCTATTTTCCAGTAAAGAAACATTATTTCTTTACGAGATGCTACTTTATTGCTTTCTCTCCATGTCCATTCTGTCTGTTAGACAGATACATGCACATATGTGCTTACAAAGGTCACAGGTTCTAAATTTCCTGACTATACCAACAGGAGTTAGGACTGAAAACTCATAACAGTTTTGTGTTAAGAGGTGAGGAAAATTCTATTTAAAAAAATGGGGGGAGGGGAGAGGAGGGGAGGGGAGAGGAGGGGAGGGGAGGGGAGGGGAGGGGAGGGGAGGAGCAACCTTATGGTGACCTTTCATACTTAAAGGGGACCTACAAGAAAAGTGGGGACAAATTTGCAAAAAGTTATATTAATTAATTTCTTCCGCAAATCGAGCCTGTTTTGCCTGTGATGGTAACTGCGTAGTGATCTTCCCCTGTCCTTATCTCAGCCTTTTGTTATATTTTCTCTCCCCTATCCAGCTGAGACGGGGAGTGATAGAGTGGTGTTGGTGTGCACCTGGCATCCAACCAGGGATGACCCACCACACAGGCACTTGATCAACTGATACTAAGCCCTCATTAGTAGTGGTTCAAATTTGCATAAATTTGATTCCTTATGGTCAATGACAATAAAATATTTCCTGAATACAAATTTCAGATGACATTATTTTTCACTCCTAATGAAAAAATTAAATTAAATCCATTAAATTAAATCCATAATGAAATGGATTATTAACTATGATACCAAATCAAAGTGAAAAGAGCCCAGAAAACAAAAAGGGCATGAAGATGGAAGACTGACATGTTTGATAGCCTGAGTGACATATATTTTATTCTGAAGATACTGCTTGCAATATCACCTGAAAGTAATAGAAAATTATTCTCAAAGTAGGAAGTGCATATAGTATAAACCAGTGCAAATTTTGGGGTTTCATTACATTGTCCTATACTTCAGGAACTGTGCTAGTGAAATGAATGGAATTATTCACCTAATCAAAGTGTAGTTTAGCTCGTAATACATGCTCCTCTGGCAGTCTGAACTATTAAGCAGATTTAAAAAGAAAGAAGAAAAAATAAAGCTTGTTAATATACTCTGTCTATCAAATACACTGTTATCCAAGAAGGCATCACAAAGTACTTTGAAATTTTTTCCTTTACCAAATAACAGTTCAAGGGTTTATAAAAATGCTAAGTATTATTTCAGCAGTATTAATTTCATCCCATTTCCCCTGACCTTGAGAGAAATGTTTGAATTCTTGTCTAATAGGGTCATAATTCTGCATCCATGTGCATTGAAAATTTAGATTACAAATGCATAGTTGTATTAAAGACAAGGAGATAGTAACAAATCTCAGAAAGTTCTGAGGTTTAGTTAAAAATTGAGTTTTGCAAACATTTTCCATTTCCACACTTCCATTTGACATGTAACTGACCGTTCGCTCTCTACAACTACATGTAGGAAGAATATCAGGCTACAGGAGGACTATCAATAAATGGGTTTCAGCCTCATAATGCATCTTTCAAAATAATTTTCAGAGTTTAAGTTGTTTGTGCAATGCAGATTGAAGGGCGCATATTACAAAGTATATATGAAAGTAAGCAGCTACTCTATAACAGAGATTGCTTCAAGCCCATTATCTCTGCCATATCACCGAGAAATATTGTGTTTTCCAAACCTGTGTCGAGAAGCTGGATCAGTTTTTTAAGATGTGTCCACCACCACTACAATGTTCCTGATTCTATCACACTCAAAAAACCTATCTGAGAAGGGAGAACAGAGAGAGTATAGGACAAATATGGATTTAAAAATGCCCATTATGATGGCCACTGAAATCTACTGTTGTTTAGAATGGTGTTGAGAGATTGTGATACTAAATATAGAGACTCTTCTCACTCCTTCCCTAGCAACTTCCCCTGATCATGCCTCTTCAGTAAAAGACTTTCGAAATCGAGCAATAAAAATACAGGGAGGGCTCCATAGGACGCAATTGACTAATGAAGTAGTGTTTTTTCAGGTAAGCGTTTAGAATGAGACATTGATACACTGATACAGAGAAAAAGAAAGAAAAGCTTTTGTTCCTTCTGAAGTGTGAAGATGTTTACTCTAGAGTTTTGTTTGCTTAACCTGCTAAGTGACTCGTTGCAGCAGAGTTGAGCCCTTCACCTTAAATCATCTGCAGTGTAATAGAGTGTAAGAATTAATAGCTGGGTGCTGTGATCAGAAGTGCTACTTTTCTCTATAATGCCTGTATTGGGAAAGTGTTTTATGAGAACAGGGTTTAAAATAGCTGAAATTTTCACGTCATAAAGTCTCTGTATAAGTTTACTAAGTACACTAAACACAATAGATAAAGAATATTCAAGTATTGTTTGAATAACAGCTCTTACAAAAAAAAAAAAGAAAGAATATAGAGGAAGGAAAGCAAAAACCAACATATAATCCTAATCTATATATTCTAAATAACCAATCAAGAAATTTTCTTTTTTAAAGACTGTGTTTATTTACAAAAACAACAAATGGGCCAAACTGCAAGCTTGGTTTTAAGTTTAATTTTTAATTTCTCTGTTCTTTCCAGGAATTAAATACTTCATATGTATCTAATACATATGAATACATATATGAATGTGTCACTTGGTATATAGACATGCATGTTACAGGGAAAAATTAATCTTCATACGATTTTATAGGAAGCCAGCAAAAAGTAGAGTTATTCATGATTTATGGGCACATATCTAAGGATGATAAACTTCTTCATATGTACTTGAATATATGTGGACACTAGGAAAAATATAAACAATAATAATTCCATTGAAATTACTAAATCATCTACCATACCTAAGTTTTAAGAAAATAATGTGCTTATCATAAAGACCTGGCACAGAATATCAAAATCAGGAACTGAACTGTCCTGGCAAAATATCCAAAATATGTTTCCCTAGATATCTGAGACATCTTAAATTTCCATACCTGTTCCACAGAAAATGACCTTTTTTCTCATTATCTATGATTGTCTAAAATAGATTAATAATTTAAAATGTTTTTCTGATTATCTGATTATGGAGAATTATAAGGTAGAATTGGGTTGTGAGCTGTAAAACCTGCCTGCAGAGGCACATGGCAGCACAAAGGAGCACATGGCAGCACAAAGGAGCACATGGCAGCACACAGAGGTTTGTCTCCACCGTACCCTGGGGGGAGGAGGTGTCACACAGCAGACCCCTATGGAGAGGAGGCTGCAGGGAGCTGGCCCACGGGTGAACAGCGAGTGACCATCCCACAGAAGGATATTGAGAGAATGTGTTGCTGATGTGGCAACACGGGATGGGTCACTTAGTGAGAATTACCATATAAGGAAATACTGTGCCTTAGAAAAGTGTATAAAACCAGCTCATTTCTTTGAATAAACGATTCAGATTCCCTGCTGGTCTGGGCCCATCATTCAGTCACCAACATCTGATTTTATCTGATTGATATAAGCTTTTCTGCTGCAGGACGAAAATTTGCTGAACGGCCCTTGAAGAACTGAACAGATATGCAATGAGAACAGACATAATTAATAGACTCACAAAAAGGAAGATTCTAGTGGTGTATTAGTTAACTTTGTAGAGAGACAGAAACTTACAGAGATTTACCTGTACAGTTGTAATTTAGAGTTCCTATCTCGCACCCGAAATTGATCAACTCCTGTTTCTCTCCAGGACGGACTGGCAATGTAATCTTGCCTTTGTTATTGCAGATTGACACACATTACTGATGACCTGTAGCTACCCTGCTCTTAAGATACTGCAAAACTGGCAGTTATTATAGTTGAGGACTATCTTGTCTACTATTTTGGGCTTAGGCGTCAAAGTGCTATCAGTGGCAGGGGTGGAGAGCCCATGCTGGAGCAGTGGAAAAGCAAGAAGAGGGAGAAGTGGTGTATAGGAGCTATTATGAGCTCACCACAACCCCCAATACAAATCAGCCAGTGCTGTGTGGTGGGGGGACAAGCCAGAAATTAACCTGGGAATAGAAGAATGAGGAGCAGGTTTTGAGATTTTTGTCTGCTCACATTTCATATCATCATTGATATAAATTTGAATGGGCAATAAATGAAATTAATTTTGACCAAGTCAAGTACGTTTTTCCCATGACAGTAACTGTTAAGTAATGTCTCTGCCCTTAGGTTGACCAAAAAAGTTTTTTCCATCTCATTTTCTCCTCCCATCCTGTTTGAGGAGGGGGAGTGAGCAAGCAGCTGGGTGGGCATCTGACAGTCACAGTTAACACACCAAAACTGCACAGATACCAGAAGCTGTCAATGGTTGATGCAGATGCCAAGTCAGCTGGGTGATGCCATGGGAATCACAGTAACTTCCTGAAACTACACTGTGATGACAGAGATGCATGACAGACCCACAGGATGCCTAACGAATAGCCATGCTCCAAGGAAAACGCTGTCCTTTTCTGTCATGTGTAACTTCTTCTCTTGATTTGAAGATCCACTATCTCATTTCTTGTTCTTGTCTCTTAGCATTGAGACCCTACGACCTCTCTAGGTAGTCACCTAGATACTTTGATAAATTCATGTTAATACTAAACAAAATAATATTTTTTTTCTTCGAAAGAAGTACATTATTTCTTGTTCTACCATTAGTAGTCATAAAGTATACTTAATCACTCTGTCATTTCCTTTACATTTCATGTAGTTTTTCAAACCAAATATCACTGCTGCCTCAGTTTCTTCTTTCCCTGAATGTCTTTATTTCACAACCCTAATAATTTATATTCCTGTCCTCTGAAGTGTCTATTAGTCCTTTTTTTTTTAAGTCCACTGCCCAATCCTAGAGGCATTATGCCAGATGTCTTCCATGCCAAACAAAGCATCATAATTACCTTCCGTGTCTTACAAGCATTATTCTGCTTAATGAAGCAGAGGTTGTAGGGAAAGGTAAGATGTTTTATTAGCCCCATGAATGTAATTTAGATTATCACAGCTGCAATAATGTCATTATGCATTTTTGTAACGCACTGCAGCATTTTCCTCTATAAAGGAATTATTCCTGATTTATTTGTGCAAAGCATAAATAACACTGCTAATTTACCATAAGTTTGCAGTCCATTGAAACACACAGTTCTTTTCTGCCTTAAGACCATCTGCCTAGGTAGTCCTCCCTTTTTATTTTACCGTTGTATTGTGCATTTTTCCCTTTCATTGCTTTTTATGTCTCTGGCTTTTGTAAGTCTTTTTAGTCTTCCCCTCTCACCCCTAGCTGTATTACTCTTTCATACTAATCTTTGCTTTCTCCTTATTTACGGATCATTAAGAGGTCCTAATGTACCATTTGGTTTCTCATTTGCCTTCTTCCATGTCAACACACTTTTGTAAGTTTTCAAGTTTCTGAAACTTTTTATTTTATCAATCTGTAGTATTTGCTGATGTATTTCTTCTAGATCGCTTCCAGGTAAACTATCTTCAAATTATAGTCTAATCTGTTCTGCCTTTCATTTCAGCTAATTATTCTACTTTCTGAAAAAAAGTGATCTGACATATAGTGTAAGATCTCATTGTACAGTCTTTTATTTTTCGTACTGTCAAATTTTAGGAAGCCAGCATGAGTCCTTGAGTTGCCTTCTATAGCCAATACAGAGAATTTAGTTGACATTATGCCTTCTGATTCATGCGTATGGTGCATAACCATAGCAGACTAAAATGTGTTCAGTTCCATTCCTTTTGGGCTATATTACTTTCCTTACAAAGATCCGTAAGTAGCAGACTCTCTACTTTGGAGCCAACAGTAAAAAAAACCAAACAAACAAACAAACCGATTTTATACATTTTAGAATATCAACTCCTGCAAAGTTTTGTACCCAGAAGCATTTTAAGGGTTTAGGAGGGAATTTGAAAGAAAGAAGGAAAAGCAAGCTTTCAATGAAGATTCAGATGGAACCTATACTATGCAACCATCATGCCCTCTTCCATGAAAGAAACAATATTTAGTCTTTACTGGTTTATATTGTATCCTAATTAACCTAACCCATTACATCCCTTTTATTTTACAGTTCTGTTGCCATTTATTCTAACATAAATGATGGAAAGGACATATTTTTACAGAAGTCTGAATAGAGGTGAATTCCACTCTGATTTTACTGTGGCCCCAAGATCCCAGTAAATATTTTTGGTAGTCTTCAAACTATCAGTGAAATTTCACAGAACTATTTTCAGAGATTCCTTCTCTACACTGTCAAAGGCTTTCTTTGACTTTAGTTATTATAGTGCTAAAGGAAGATACCTGCCTTTCTGATTGAATCTGGCATTTACAAAACAGTCCTGTGATTTTTGCATTCACTTTCACTCTTCCAGTCTCTGTTGGAATGTCTTTTGATATTTCTCTATCAGTACAAAATTAAAAACTCAGTAGGTATGACAAGCTTTCCAGGAACAGACAAGACATTGCAAACTTCATCAAAATGACAGTAACTGTTTATCTTTTAGCAGCTTAGAAATAGACTGCTTTGTGTCCTACTAGAGATAGTCACAATCAATTTATTGATTGTTATTTGGAAGTTACTTTCCTCAATAAAGCATGAGTGATCCCAAGCATAAGTTTACTTCTATTTTCAATCCCAGCAGGAAAAAAACCCCACAACTCCACACAGTTGTATTGCTCCTTCAATGTGAAGCACGGTATCTTCAGGTTAAAGAACACTAATCATTCTGACAGTTATTTGTGGATGTCTTACCAAACCTTAAGTCTATCCAAAGCTGTTTATATGTCTTGGGTGGGGATATTGTTTTGCATTGCAGATACATAAAGCATCTAGATCTGCAACTTTTAGTGATTTTGCTCTGGAAGCACACTAAGCTTTTGGGCTCAGCTATAAATGCATTTGGAGAAAATATATTTCCAAATTCTTTTGAATTACTTATAATCTGGATGTCTATTTATTTTTCCTGATGGAATAATTTAGCTTTAATTTTATAGCAACCAATCTATTTTTTTCTTTTTTAAAATTTCAGTATACAAAAAGCCATCCACTAGCTAGGGTCTTTTCAAATTTAATTTTTTAGGAAACTTCTTATACTACAAGATTATCATTATGCTAACTCAACATACCTCAGTGTCCTGATCCTTTAATTAAGGGTGAAGTCCATCTTTTATGATTACCTGTTTTTCTGTTAGCAGATATTATTTTACTGAGGCCAGCAGAAGCATCACTATTCACTAGATTTAGATCAAACACTCATTTCGTGTTTGAAAAATTAATTCTATAAAATAGTTCCTTATGCAGATAGGGCTTCAAACCATTTTTCCTTTATTTGATATCTTGCCCTTCTGCTCTTACTAAAGAGTTGTCTGTGCTTCTCTCATTTTATTTATTTGTTTGTTTATTTGGTTCCAGTTTCTGAAGGCAGCCTTTGGACCTGTGGAATATTTATCTCTGTCCATGTCTTTGCTGCTCTTGGCTATTTTCTTCAAAATCTGGGAAACAGCAGGTTAGGAGCCCTTAATGATACAAACATACTTATTCTCTGCAGAATGTTCTGAATTATTGCTCTCTAAAAGACTTCAAATTAATAAATTGCCTCAATAAAGGGCTAGGTTACATCTGTTGTCTGAATTTTACCTGACAAGGAACTGCAATTCAAGGAATAACAAGGTAAACCTTAATTTCACCTTGTTCCAGGTAAGAGAATAATGGGAGCTGGGCATTTACCTGGCAGAGATTTTTTTCCCTTCCTACCTGTTCTGGTGTCTGAGCTGCCTGGGGCACCTACAGCAGAGATGAAAATAAAGGCTAACTGCCCTCATTTCTTGCTCTGCAAAAGAGAGGATCCCCACCATCAGAGGAGCTCCAACTCAAAGCAGAGTTAACAGCAGGGGCTGTGCTGAGAGCACCAAGACACTTCAGCATCTCTTGCATGCATCATCCAGTCAAGGAGTGCTTCTTACACAATCCTTCTGGTAACACATACAATCCTTCTCTAATGACATATAAATACTGTAACACAGTTGTAAATTCAGAATGATGCCAGAATGATGAGGATAATGATTTAATTTTCAAAGAATTTTTAATATTAGCATAATCTATCTGTATTCAATACAAAATTGTATTAACCTTAATAAATTATACTTAACATCCGCAGCTGCAAATTTGCATAAAGAAAAACTTTATTTAGAAAGTTTGACATAAAGCAGAATAGATTTTGTATAAACAAAATATATTAATTTTGAGTCAGCAATTCTGTCATTAATAAATATTGAAGTGAAGAAAATTCAAAAGTTTTACTTTTTCATGACATATTTGGATTCCATAAAATTTGGGATATATGAGAAGTAACACATAGATATATCTTGCTGTGCCAAGAAACAGAGATTTATAAACATAGTCACAGTGAGTAGTAACACAGTAAGAGTTAAAATTGTAACTCTGACCCACTAAACATAAACTGATCCATGGAGCAGAGATTTTTCTATTGAGGCTTATTCTTTAAAAGGGAAAAGAAGATTAATATATTGGTAAAGTCCACTACAAATATTCAGTCACCGTTTTCTGTCTTACTTTAGAGATATCATATTGCCTAAACCCAGAGAACTAATCCTTTTTCCAGATAATGGATTTTGTAAGCACTCCTCTCTTTTGCCTTACCTAGTTACAGAAAAAAAAGTCCAGCCTCCTATACAATTGCCACAGTCATATTTCCATATTTCACCAAAAGAACACACTGAAACAAAACCCACAAAACCCGCACTGAACATGTAACACAAATCATCCATAAAACACCACAACTGAGTGTTCTTCCACTGAACAACTCAGATAGTAATGCCTGTACTTCACATAAACACCACGTGAAAAGAGAGCAGACCTAAGATTCAGTAGACTCAAATACATACTTTTACCTTTGCAAGAGCATTTTTCAGTGACAGGATGACTCCATGTTTTCTGTTTCTCCATTGGGACATCTGTCCTCTCACTTAGTAGTTAGATTACTTCATTGACAATATAAATCTCTAGTCTGAGAGGTTTTTTCATTACACAGCAAAATTTGCCTTTAAGTAAGTCAGAGCACAGGACATAGGAACTCTCACTCGACTAGTGTCAGGTTCAACACTGCTGTTACTATCTCAGTCCTAAAGTATTTCTTGGACTACAGAACTATCCAACCACAGAAGATGACCTTCAAACATCCAGTGACATTGTCCTTCTGGTATGACCTAACTGGTAGTACTCAGGTTTTTGATTCTTTCTGTTTGTTCTCTGACAAGATGTATTTGCGTTTCTTGTGGTATATTGACATAGTTTCGTATTCAGTTGGAATAAATGAAGTTTATTCCACATTATATGGGTAAGAGAGACAGTAGTGGAGAGGGTATTTAGGACATGAAATATATTAGTTTTGTTGCTCTTCAGTAAGAGAAATGTTTGTCTACCAACTTCTGAGTAAAGGTTTTAGCAAGCAGATCATAATATAAAAATACATATTCATGCAGCAATTGTTCTGTTAATAAAAAATTATAATACCACTGTAGTAGTAAACCTAATTTTATCAATGGATATGAGACAGGTGGTTTAAAATATTTGCCCAGTTAAGAATAAATACTTTGCCCATTGATAACAGTGCTATGTGATGAATATGTGCCACACCTATTATGAGGGTGAATTAAAGATTCTTCAATTTACACGTAAATAGGATCTTGCATAAGGAAGAAAAATATATCTCAGGTGTAAACTAAGCACCAGTGATAATCTTGATGGAATGAGAGAGTGTCAGAGCACACGGACCCTTGAAATGCTCTTTGAGTAGCACTGGATCTCTTCTTCAGTAGTTGTACTACAGAAAAGAAGTCAACAGCAATAGAGTTACAAAACTAGAATATGAATTCATACCATGACTCTTTTGCCATGTAGAGCTGACCTGGGAGTACTGTGATTTCTCTGATATAAAAAGAGATGTGATATAAACTACAGAGCTGTGGGTCCTAAGTGCACTAAGGATGCATCTCAAACACCTCTTGGATCATCTCGGTCACGTGCCCCACCTCTCTCACCTTCCCTCAGCCATTGAAATTAAACTCACAATCATTCCTATATAGACTCATGCTGTCCTTAAATGGTAAAAGAAATGAAGAAAGAGAAGAGGACAATGCAAGAGGAACTCAAAAATCAGGTCGTCAAGACCTAGTAAACACAAGCATACATATGCCTGGATACTGTCTCTGTGCTGCACTTGACAGAGCTTATGGGAAAAGCAGATTTTAAAATACTTCCCTTAAATTTACCATCTCTTCTCCTTATTTTCTTCCTACATAGTCACTGACAGTTGCATGTGGACCCTGATTTAAGGACTGAGCTCATACACAGACATGTTATAGCTCATGCTATCCAACATACTTTAGGGTATCCTACCTGGTCCCCAGCTACTACTCCAGATGATCACAGATTTGACACAGGTGTCCCACCTGCCAATGACACCTGAATGCTTAAGGTGCCCTAATGTACCTCAGACAGCATTTATTCATTTTCACTCAAAAGTGAAAATGTGAACAAGTGAGCCTTAGAAGACTTTCTTTAGTGGGGAGACATATATTTTGGATCCCATTCTAATGATTCCGAGGAGGATCAGCCAGCTAAAAATTAGGCCTAATAATGTATAGTAGTTGGATATATCCACAGTAATAAATACAACATTCATAATTTATAAACTTAAATAGGATTATTAACTTCACCCTGCTAGGTATAAACCACAAACATGTTTTAAACTATAGTTTGAATTATTCAAAAACCTTTCCAGTGGAAATATTTTCTGCCTTCAAATCCCTTTGACTGACAATGTTTACCTCCAGCTTTCATATTGTTCATCTGGAACATTTTCTAAGGGATACTTAAATATTTAGAAAACTACAAAGAAGGACACTAAGTTCAAAGAGTTTGAAAAATCAGGAATTTGGACAACCCTAGAAATAAAAGAAGTCAATAAATGATGCTAACAAGTTATATAAGGCATTTAATAACATGGGTTTGGTCTTGAAAAGGATAAGCAACAACTGAGCCTATGCATTCCTGTATGTACAACCGAAACCAACAGCAAAAGAGAAAAATGGATATTGGGAAGCAAATACAATATGCTTAATTTATTACAGATTTGCGTTTCTATGTGTATGTGTTATAGCTACAAAAATACGTGTTAAGTGTATGATCAATTAGCATTACTGTTTACCAGCATGTTTACAGTCTTATAAAAAATACAGTTTTCAGAACAGTATCACTTAATTGCTGTTG
Organism: Corvus kubaryi; assembly: GCF_017639235.1. Taxonomy (NCBI): domain Eukaryota; kingdom Metazoa; phylum Chordata; class Aves; order Passeriformes; family Corvidae; genus Corvus; species Corvus kubaryi. The sequence goes on from NW_024582091.1 coordinate 8,878,563, forward strand.
CAGAAGTACTTCTGTGCATTTAAAGAAATGCTAAAGTGTGCTAGCAAATTCTGTATGCCACCATTTATATCCTGGCGATGTGGAAAAATATTGGTATTTTTCTGTAGAACTCTTGGTTTATCAGGAGTATATTAATTGCTCTTTTCAGAAAATGGGAGTATTTGCATATCTATGGCAAGGTGTCAGTTTAAGACATATCAAGTGAAGCTAAGTGAGTCATACTATGTCAGAGTACAAAGCACAAAGTAAGTTTAAGTAAATGCTGAAACCTGACATTCTATGTCAGAAGCAGATACATCATTACCAAGGTAATCCAATCTATGACAACTTCATTATCTAAAATTTTCAATGCTGAAAAGCCATGTTAGCTATGGATTGCAAAGGTCTCTTCTAATCTAAAAGCCTCTGCTTCGTGAGGGCAATAGTGTAAGTGATTTACATGTCATGCCTAGGACTACCCTTGTATGGATGGAGTAGAATTTTCTTTTCACAAACAAACTAGCTGCAACAAAACAGTAAAATATAACATTGAGATATCATAAATTTTTCATACATAGAAAATTCTCAGGATCAACAATGCAACAATAGGAAAGATATATTTTTTTTAAAAAGCTGAGTAATTTTGCATACTCAAATGTGCACAGTCTTGCATTAATAGACCAAGAAAAGATTCACCCAGCCTTGTCTGGGGCATCTAACTTCGGCTGCTATTTTAGGTACCTACAGCCTGTTTAAAGAGTCTCTAAGGCTTCCAAAATTCATCTAGAAATCTAAAATCCTAGTAACTTAATGTCTTTCTTAGGCCCCTAATTTAGCCACCTAGATAGGTGTTTAAGCATTTCCTAATATCTGTTGTAGTTGTTGGTTGTGGAGGAAGTCTTTCTAATAGCAAATTTACTAGACTTTACTAAGGTGAAATACTGTAGCATGTAGGAGCAAACTTATTCAAACACATGGCATTTGTCATGTTTCCAACAAAAATGCCTTTCTGTATGGCTTTAAAGACCTTATTTTGAGACAGTGGGTGCTGAGTACTTTGCAAATTTAATATTTGCAGTTAATGTGTCAAGGTCAAAATCTATATACTTTAAAAGAAACCCAAAAACCTGTGCCTGGGGAAGATGTGCCTCTTAGAAGCCGTGCTAAGGCACATGGAGGACAGGGAGGTGATTTGGGACAGCCAGCAAACCTTCACCAAGGACAAGTCCTGCCTGACCAACCCAGTGGCTTTCTGTGATGGAGTGACTGCATCGGTGGACAAGGAAAGGGCCACAGATGTCATTTATCTGGACTTCTGTAAAACCTTTGACATGGTTCCCCACCACATCCTTCTCTCTAAACTGGAGACAGAAGGATTCCATGGGAAGACTGTTAGGTGGATGAGGAATTGATTGGATACGTCCAGAGGATAGCCGTTCATCATTCAAAGTCCCAATGGACATTGAAGACAAGTGGTGTCCGTCAGGGAATCCATATTGGAACCAGTGTTATATCTTCACTAATATCGGAACACTTAATAGTATTATTAGACATAGATTAAAGGATCAAGTGCACCCTCAGCAAATGTGCAGATGACACCAAGCTTCAAACTGAAAGAAAGCAGTCTTAGAATAGATATTAAAAGAAATTTTTTTCTGGGAGGATGCTTTGATTGGTTGCTTGCATGTGTTTAAATCGGTTCAACAGGTTATGCGAACTATATACTTTTATTTGTTATTTTGCCCATTTTAGTGTAAATTGCCAGAAATTTGGTTTCATGAGAGTACTACTGGTTTTCTGAAGACCTGTGTGAATCTAATAATATAAATCAATCCAAAGGACAGTACACACACTTAAGTACACATCTTATAAAATTTTGACTCTATGAGCACAAAAAGTTTAGAAATTGCAGCATGGACAAACCATTGAAAGTTAAACTGTTTAAGTGCAATGCTTCCCAAGTCTGTGGAACTTAGCATTAGACAGAGAAATACAGAAAACAAGGTACTGCTCAGGAGATCTCCAGTGTCTGGTTTAACAACACTGGAGTTCCTGGGAAAAGGGAAAGAATCATAAAGGGCTACATCTATCTACTTTTTTTTTTTTTTTTTTTTTTAAGAGGTACTTAGAGGTGACAATTACAATGAATTTCTCCTGTTCATTGTTTAGGCTACTGTCAGGTTCTTGATCCCCTTATTATGACTAGCATGGCTCATATCCCAGGGCAGACTGCACTGATGTATCCATGTTCATTTTTAACAATTTAAAAATTAACTGACTCTTTTATCTGGGTACATTTTGTACACACACCTATATCTTGTACTAACTGGTTGTGCCGTTTAGTGATGCTCACTCCCACTGATGTCTGCTGTGATAAGATGGAATGAGTCACACTAGGTGTTCATAAAGGTTAACAGGTAATATATTCAGAGCTGCAGATAAATCACGATGCCCTTCTACGTGGCAGATGCTACAGAGCAAATTGCTGAGAAATGCCTAAAAGCAGGTAAATAAATAGGTAGAATTAGTAGCTTTAAAATAAATTTAAAGGTGCACATTCAGAAAGCTGCGCATTATCCCTGCATGAAATATTGACACTGAATGACCTCTGAATATTACTTGATTTTTAGGAATCTGGATATACCATAGATAAAAACACTTTTTTAGCATCTTGTCACTGTGCACTGCCAGTGTTAAATGTGGTTCACATTCTGATTTTGCAACTTTTAAACCTGCCTGATCTGCCCCTTCCCTAGAGGATTTTCTAGCCAAGACAAATCAGCATAACCGTTCTGCTCTAGCTCCCTGCCCCTCTTCTATGAGAGTCAAAGAGACAGTCAAAATACACTGGGAGGGTTTCTTTCTTTTTTCTTTCTTCCTCTCTTTCTTTCTATATCAAAGGAGTCATGGAAAAAATTGATCATCCCATGAAGGATTTGGTAACTCAGTACATGGTATCTGTCTTCTGAAACACCACTGCAGAAAAGTTTTACCACAATTTGGAGGTGTTTACTTAGGCCAATTTTCAGAAGGCGTGGAAATATATTGATATGGCTGCAGTCACTACAGATGACTGCACAGAATCAAAATAAAGATATTATCAAGCCAAATGCTAGTTCTTACTATTTTATTCTGTCAACAAAATGTTTTCATCAGGTTTCTGCAAGTATGTTGCCCACTTTCCTTCCTAGAAAAAGTCATATAGTTCTGCCACTAGAGTAAAAGTTGATTCGTTCTGTCCTTGTGTTGGGTGTATTCATTAATGAAGTACTAGTGCTAACTCTCCTCTATCCTTCCTTGACATGGGAGTAAAAGATATATAGTCAAGGCTCTGGATTTTCTATGCTGATGTAATGGCCCGTGGAAAATCATTGCAAACTACTAGGCATCTGTTCTGCAAAGCAAGGTCATCAGTAAATTCTGATGGAGGAATATTTTACTCCATACTCACATATGCTAATTCTAATACACTCAATACCTAGTGCTTTGTTATTTGCTGGGTCTAGACAAGTCTCTGTGCAGTCTATGAAAGTATTATATCATTCTATGTATGTTCCTATCACTGAGACTCTCTAAAATTGTTTTTCAGAGGCTTTCTGTTTAGCTAAGGTGTTATGAATCAGGATGCCAAGACAGCAGTCCATTCATTAGACATTGTAGTATTTGCTTCAGGTGAAAATTCTACATTTCAAAATGCAGATCACTTATACTGAATATAAAAGCTTTTACTTATACATTTATAATGTTGTTTATTGCAATATTTTATTATCTAGGGCTTCCATTCAACTACTAAGTCCCAGGGTTCAAACATACATAAAACTATTTTAATCTAAACAAACTGAAACATTCCTAAATGTATGATTTTCAGAAAAATGAAAAAAGAAAGAGGAAATATATGGAGAGGAAAAATTTTAATGGTCTAACTCCAGCTCCTCAACTTCTGTCCTATTGCTGATTTTCATCATGGATTTCTCTGTACCTGTATTTCAAGACTCAATTCTCAATAAAATCACTACCATTATTGCTAATTTGACATCATTGCTCCTCTCTCTGTTTTCTTTTTCTTTAGTCCCAAGGAGATGGGGCATCAGAATGCCTCATTGCTTTGCCTCTGAGGGAGAGGTTCTAGGCAGACAAAACTGTATCAAATATAATTTTTAATTTGCAACAGCTTCCTGTAATGGATTGTACCTATCAACGTGCCTAGTATCTATAAAAAAAATTCACTTTTTATATGAGCTTTTGGTGAAGCTATCTTTCCCTTTACATAAAACTAATAAATATATTTTTAATTCATAATTCATAGTAATAATAATGCAAAAAATTCAAATAAAATCCTAAAAAATCCCATAGTCTTTCCTTTACCTGATGTACCTTGAGGAAAATGAAACATCCGTGTTACACTTACTTCTATGAATATTCATTTAAAAAAAATAGAATAACTTTAAAATATGGTCAGCAGATTTTGGCCTTCCTTTTAGTAAGGCAGTGACAATACTTCCATAAAATTTAATTACTCCATTTTAAAACCTTTCTAAAAGGTATATTCTCTGCTTTGAGTAATGGTGTACAAAAGCAATCTGCCTCAGCAGTTAAACATTTTAAGTGAAACAATCAATTTGAATGACAATCTGTTATTCATCCATAAAATGTATTAACTAATGAAAAATAGACATTTCTCCACAATATTACAGTCACACATTTCAGTGAGAGACTTAAAACAACTGGGACTTCACAACCTTTTGATACAATTAGATATGTGCATGGCTAAATCAGCAGTAAGTAAAGCGTTTGAAGTCTATCAGGGTTGAGTGAAATAGCTGCATAACAAGAAGCTATGAATAAAATGAAAGAAGACAATGACTTAATCACTAGTCAATTCCTTTGTGGGTAGAGGGAAAAGAGTCTAGTTATTTGACAGCTTTTATTTATCCAAAGGCCAGAATTAAGAAATATACATTTTATAGAAGCATTCTTTCAATAGATCAGGGAACCTATTCCTTCATATATTTGTGTCACAAAGCAGTATTCATAAAACATGGCCCATGACAACAAAAATGGAAAAGAAAATTATTTGTATAAAGGGCAGATTCAGAGTCAATTTCCTCTTCCAGGAAACAATTTTATGATATTTGATTCAGAACTGGATAAACAAATTCCATCCCCACTGCACCAGGGAGTGCTATAGCATGGCTATTTTGAAAGTTACAAAATCCCTACTTTGAGAAGGTTCTGGTAAAAATAAAAATATCCAGACATATTTAATGTAAGAAAAGGCTTTCAGCCTCATGATGTTTTAAAACTGTTCTTTTAAGGCTCTTTATAGTTTTGCTTGTTATTCTGACAGACAAGAACTGAAAGAAAGAAAGAAAAAGCATGAACCTCTTTGAAATAGCATGTCAGCATACCTGTAAAAGCTTTTGTGCACCCAACAGCTTTACTAGCAATGCACTGATAGGCCATTACTCATCATAGAAAAAAAGCACCCGTGAAGACTTCTTCTCCTCTAGGCAAGGGAACAGCAGCCAAGCAACACGGTGAGGCATGTGCTGCAGACTGGAAAATAATTTTTTTGCAGGTTCAGGCAGTGTGTAGCTCAGGGTGGGAGCCAAGGGCTTGGAATTGACTTGAAAATCAACCACCTCGTAAAAGAACAAGATCCTGAACTTGGAGATGAGTAAGAGTGAGAAGATGTTTACTTCATCTCTTTTATTGAAGAGCTCTTGGCCTGGTCATCTGCACTGTGGTGACTGAGGATGTGAAGTATTGTTGCCATCACTGCTAATTACACAGGTCAACTTTGTGTGGTTGAGTACTCAGAACTAATGTTGAATGTGATTGCTAGGTACTGGTGGCTTTGAGTATGTAAAGGTAACGGTTAATAATGAGAACAAACCATCTGCATGAAATGTCTTGCTAATTAGTACCAGTCTATAAAATCTTTATTTTACAATTACAGGCATGATTTATAGTGTTTTTAAACATACCCATTACAGTGAAACCTCATTCCTAACTCTTAATTTTTGAAGTGTACATGCATGTCTGTGTACACATACATGTACACATAATCACATACTACAAATGGTTTCATCCCTAAAAGTAAGATGCATTGATAGGGAAATGAAGGAAAGCTGGTCCATAGCAATGAAGGAGAAAGCTCCTACATGGTAACAAGTGAGTGAAATCTAAGAAAAAATCTTGTTTGATGTATATGAAAGAAAAATTATTGTAATTCTCATGGATGTCTTTGATTTCAATAACACTTGGATCAGTCATGAAATCAGTTGTGCAACTCTTCTGCAGAACAAGACTGTCATAATTTCAAAGTATTTCTAAATGAGTCCCTTCTAAGAAGCCAGGAGCTTGTTAATATTTGAAGGGTATTGTGTATATGAACTGTATCTATCCATAAGGGAACAGAATCGTTACTGACAGACTTCAGCTACTGTAAATCTGTGCATGTTCACTGATTTCAGAGCAGCTATGCCTGTTTACCATGGTTATGAATAAGGCCTAATGATTATAGGACTATGCCTAGGCCAAGAATTTGATAAGGAGCAAAGGTATGCCTGTAACATAAATGGTTTAACAGAATTAAAATGCATAACTTTTGCACTGTGCTTTCTAATGCATTTTGTCTGAAGTTTTATGATTATCATTTATAACTGGCCAAACCTAAGCAGTTCTTCCTGATTTTCCTAATACTATCCTGAAACAATTTATATTGAAGACCTTCAGATCAGAAATGGGTTTATTTTTGCAGGCAAAGAATTTAGCACAGTCACAAAATCTAAAAATTATATTTAAGATATAAATGATAGCAGACTTAAGATGTTCCCTTAGTTAGCTTTTTGGCAACATCAATTTTTTTTTTATTAATTCTATATCTTCAACACTTTAATATTTTTCTATAGTTAAACACTTGCAGCACTTCATAAAAAGATAAGTTATATTTTCCACTTCTCTCATATCTGGGGAATTAATTATTCTATCAAATAAAGATACCAAGTTATCTTGGTATTATCTATCTTTTTAAAGGTGGTTTTGATTTTCCATTCATTTCTATTTCTGTAATTAATTTCTTCCTAAGTTATTCCAAAGGTTTCTATGCTATTGAAATTAAAACACAGGTTCCTCTTTCTCAGGGTTATGTTTTTCTTTCTGTTAATTAAAGTACAATATTTATTATTTTACAGGTATACTTATATTCCAAATTTGATAAATCAGTTACTCATCAAAATTTAAAAGTGTGCCAGTTTTTCATTATTCTGCAGAGAGAATCAATAAATGTCTTGATCAGAGCACATTAAATTCTGAGTTCTGTTTCCTCCTCAGATGTGGTAATTTCCATTTCTATTCTGACACTACCATTAGCCATCCTATCTCTGCCCCTGGATATACTTTGGTCTTACTGAAAGTGGTACAAAGTTTTAATAACTTTGATTATTCATAACTTGAATAATTTTAATCTCCTTCCAAAACTCTTTTGGTCTCAAGCTTCTGTCTTCCCTTTTTATATCCACGTCTTAAAGAAGTTCAACTCTAAGCAAAGACCAACAACATCTCTAAGGATTAACTCACCCCTGCTAAGATAACCAGTGATATGCCTCTTGGAGGAACCTACCTCTGTCTGTTAATTATTGGGGAAACATAATTGCTGCTTAATTTAACTGCTAGTTAACATAAATTTATCCATTAGGATTGACAGTTGAATAAATGAGTAAGAACATGGAGAATAACTGTTTGCTTACAAATTCCCAGTTCTTTTTACTATAGTTTCAGTCCCAGGTATCATGGACTCCATTCAGTTACCACTGGATTTGGTAACAAAGTTTTTTAATGAACTTCACTAGGTAGCAAATTGGGATGGAAAATAGGTGTAAATTTCCCAGTGTTTCAAGTCGATTGCTACGCATTTAAGAATCTAAGTAACAGAAAAAATTCATATAGAGTGGTATATAATTCATCACTTGAAGTAACAATTCCCTGCTGAATTTCACATGGTTCTACATAGGTACTTAGAAGATTGAACCATACATTTTGAACAAAGAATATTAATTTCTCTTTTGTCATTCATGTATTATAGAATAGCTTAGTTGCTGGCAGAAAAGGTGTCTGGGGAGTAGTATGGGAACAGTAAAAGGATTTACAGTTATTAGCCATATGAATTGCATTTCTAGTGTTGCCATCACTAAAAGTTGGCAGTGAAAGTGGTACTATGAAAATTTTACTTTTCACAGAAAATATTGATCACAATACACAATGATAGAAGTATTTGAGGAGAGGTTGAGATTGCTTATGCTATGGTTTGATTTGGTATTTGAAGGTGAATCAGAAGGGTTCAGACTTGAGAGAAAGAATCAACAGTATGGAAATTATTACAGATTTCCTTATAACATTTTGACCCAACATTGCAGAAGGAGTCAAACGAGATATGTTGTTCTGGTCAGCATATTTTAATTCTGACAAAGATTAACTTTCTCAAAAACAACCACCACTGTAGGCCAAAAATTTGTTATTTTCTGATCATTGTGATCTACTGGATAGATACATTATGGGTTCATTGATAATTATTTGTATACATTCCACTTGGTGCAGTGCTCAAGGAAAAGTGATCAGAATTAAAGGAGCTTAACACATCATCTTTTCTGCTGCTAAAGTAGCACTTGCATAAGGCTCTGTTTTCAGCTCAACTAATTACAGTAGAGAGGTTGGGAACAAGATCAATAGAAGAGGACACAAAATAGGTCAGCTGCACTAAACCAACCCATTGCTATATTCCTTCTCATCTGCCCAGCTCTAAAGTGTGAAGTACAAACAGATGGAGGAGAAAGAAGTTTCCCTTTAACTGTTATGTTTGTTAGATTCATGTCATACCACTGTTAGAAGAACAATACATTCATCCTACCAACCCTTAAGGAAAAAGGACTGACACTGGAATAAGGAAATGCAAACAGGGCATTTTTTTCTACTACTGTTATTTTCCAGCACCTTTACATGTATAGATAGGATTTGTTTAACTAAGGGTATTTGTTTTCTCCTTAATATTTTCAACTCTTTCTTGAACACTGTATGTTCATTGATAGACCTCCTCATAGGTCTATGAAAAATATTTGGCTGGAACATCTGGATCTAAGGTAACTACTGTTTGAAAACAACAATTAAGAATATTAACAGGCAGTGACAAAAGTATTAAATTAACTAGAGGGTAATGTGTACCTGCCACTTCATGCACCATAAATATTCTTCTGTGTATGCTTTAATTGAAAAATTTATGAGAATTTAGGCTATGAAAATTGAAAAGCACAGTTAGATAAAATTTACAGTTGGATAAATGGTTCAGTAGGAGCTCATCCTACAGTTAATGCTAAAAAGTAAAGATGAGGCATCAGAATGTTGACTATAGCAAATAGATATTAAAATCTCTTTTACTTTATTTTATTCTTGGCACTTATCTAGAAGCCTCCCAAGAAGTTATCTTGCTTTGTGCTGATGTAAAAATATCCTGTAACAGTCATGACTACAACCTGTAAGTGTAATCAAACTAAATAAAGAATAGCAAATCAAAAAGAAAACATGAACAAAACCCCATAAAATCATAGGACTGTGTGTCATAAAGAACACATTGTATATGTGCAAGCAGTCGCTGCAACGAGCAGCCTATATCTAAGTCTATACACCTATAAATGTTTATAACGATCCAAAAGGCAGTACAAGTAATAATACTGTTTAAAAATTCTTAAGTAAACATATCACCTGAACAAAAAGCCAGATGGATAAAATCAATTTTCTTTGGTTTCAGGAGAGTCAGATCTTTATCTAAGAGCAAATGAATTTGATATATTTTTATTAATAATAATTTTCACACCTTTCACACATACTGCAGCAGATAGACTCATTGTTTCTCTCAACTTCACATGCCTAGTGATGGGGAAAAAAATAGAGGAAACAAAGGAAAAAATAATTCCATCACAGATTATGACTATGTTAAAGACTAGAAAGCATTCATAGTTTTCCGACAAGTCTGTGCTAAATAGTAGAACATCTCTTGTCCCATGCAGTGTATTTCAGTGACTTATTTATTGCAGAAAATAATGCCCCTTGTATGATTTATTCAGATACATAGAGATAAATAAATTCCAATTTCTATATACAGCTCATAGTAGCTCTGCTGGAATCAGGCACTTTTCATGTTGTGACACCAGTCCTCAAGGATAAACAAAATGAATTGATTTTTTCTTACATACATATATATATATATATGTATTTAAAAGTATACTGTTGGACATAATGTAAAGGACACATGCCCATAGACACACACACACTCAACTACCTTGGCACATTCTGCTAGCCAAAAATTACTCTTGCAAGCAAATTCTGGCAAATCCATGTTATGCAACTAATTGAGGTAATCAAGGTACTCAGCATCATAAAATTGTGCCTATTGCTTCCAGAAATGATCTTCTGATTTCATTAGCTTTTAGAATTAGTACTTATCTTTGACTTTAAATAGACTACAAGCTCTGTACCATGCATATAAATGTTCAGTCTGTCTGTTTAATCATTCAGTTTCAGTATTTTGCATGATGCCATATGTTCCTGTGACTAAACAATCTGCAGTTTCTATTCAGCTGGCTTTTATTTTTGAGATCTCTGGGATTCAAAATTTCTCTACCAGAAGTGCCATTCCCTCCATACTCTGATCTGCCTCTTACAATCAACAATCCATTTTATATTCCCTAAAAGAGAACATGGATGGTGTCATTTCTTCACATGATGATGTTAATTACTGTCACCCCATCACACTCACTTTTTCATAACAGAAACTGCAGGGATACATCAAATTAACTTCTTCCTCTTTTGTATTCTTATTCCAAAGCCAAGAAGCTTTATTTCTATATGACCTCACCTTTGTGTAAATATATTTAGAGTATTTCAAAGAGAATGATTGAAATTTATAATGTCCTTCTTGACCTCATAAAATTTACATCTATTTATCTTTTTCCTGGGTTTTATTTTTATAAAAATTATATGATGTGTTGGGTTGACCCTGGGTGGATGCCAGGTGTCCACCAAAGTGAGTCTATCATTCCCCTCCTCAGGTGGACAGGGGAGAGAGAATATGAGAGAAGACTGGTGATTCAAGACAAGGACAGGAAGAGACCACTCACCAGCTACTACTATGGACAACACAGACTCAACTTGGAGAAATTAGTTTAATTTATTGCTAATCCACTCAGAACAGGGTAAAATAAAAACTAAGTCTTAAAAATCCTTCCCCTACTCCCTTCTTCCCAGGCTCAACCTCACTCCTGAATCTTCTTCTACCAGCAGGACAGCAGTACAAGAAATGGGGGTTCTGGTCAATTCATCACACATGGTCTCTGTTGCTCTTTCCTCTGCAGTGAGAGGACTCCTCACACTCTTCCCCTGCCAAAGGAGACAGTCCTGCATAAAATTCCCCAACATGAGTCCTTCCATAAGTTACAGTTCTTCATTAGATGCTCCAGCATGGATCCCTCCCATAGCCTGCATTCCTTCAGGAACTGACTGCTCCAGCATGTGACCCTCACTGGGCCAAACCTTCTCACCAGCATGAGCTGTTCTCTCCACAGGTCCACAGGTTCTGCCAGGAACCTGCTCCAGTATGGGCTTCACATGGGCTCAAAATGTCCTTCAGGGATCCATGCTCTGGTGTGGGATCCTTCAGGGGCTGTAGGGAGATTGCTCCACTGTGGACCTCCATGGGCTGCAGGGGCACCACTACCTCACCATGGTCTTTACCATGGGCCACAGGGGAATCTCTTCTCCTCCACCTGAAACACCTCCTGCCCTTCCTTCACTGACCATGGGGTCTGCAGAGCTGTTTTCTCTTGTATTCTCACCGCTCTCTTTATCTGCAGCTGACCAATTGGGGTTTTCTCCTACTTCTTGACTATGTTATCCCAAAAGTGCTACCACCATCGCTGACTTAACATTAGCCAGCAGAGGGTCCATCTTGGAGCCAGCTGGCATTGGCTATGTTGGACATAGGGGAAGCTTCTAGGAGCTGCTTACAGCAGCCACACCTGTAGCCCCCTCACTACCTAAACCATGCCATGCAAACCCAATACATATGATCACTTTAAGGAATTATGAAGTCACTCAGATGACAGATTAAAATCAAGTATTAATTATGTCTGAAATACAGCTGCCATCACTTTAAGAATCATAGAGAACACTAACAATAAATATGTACAACAGCAATTGAGATGGCAATTTTTCTTCATACCATGCACTGTCTTACTGCTGTTAAAGGCATCATTACTAATTCAAGGTGTCCATAGGTTAATGACAGATAATAGAAGCCTTCACCTACTTCAGTCTTGATTCAGGCAGGAAATCAACCTGGCCATCAGAAATAAGGAGAGGCATAACGAGAGGGATGTGCAAATAAGCAGCCAGCCTTGCACCATTTTAGTTAGTATTCCAGGAGCAAAGCAAACTGTACCTGAACCATGCTTTCCGCTGTAACACACTTAAGGCAGTGACTGTTGCCAGCTGTGACTACCACAGCAACTAATAAGTACCTACACTTCTTAAAGGAAAAGGCATCTTAGTGGTGAATTCACTTCTCAAGGTGATAAGCTTGTCTTCAGGAGCATTCCACAGTGAAGTGGGGGATCTCAGCATACAGGAGTGGGTCCAAAAATGGGGAAGCCCCAGGAGAGTACAGAGACCTCCCAGGAGCTGGTAGCTCACACAGCAGATGATGGGTGGTAGCAGTAGGCAGCTCCCTTCTGAGAGATATGAAGGCACAAGTCTGTGGGCCCTTTCTAGAGAGGTGTGCTGCTTACTGGGGCTCGTATTAGGGAAGTCACTGAGAGAATACCAAGCCTTGTACAGTCCACTCTTCCCTGCTACTGTTGCTCCCTGTGGGCACTAGTGACAGACAGAAGCAGCCTGAAGAGGACCAAGAAGGATTAGAGAGTCCTTGGATATGCAGTAAGGGTCTCTAGAGCACAGGTATTTTTTCGTCAGTCTTACTGGCCAAAGGGAAGGGGTTTGAAACAGAGAGTCAAGAGAGTGCACATCAAGCTTGCTACACTGAGCTTAAGGCAGGGATCTTCTTGGTAGACCATCACCGGATAAAGCCCTGGATGGAAGAGAAAACCAAGAAAGGTGGCTAATAGTCAAGGATCACCTCCTCCAAGCTCAGGAGCAATGCATCCCAACAGAGAGGAAGTCAGGAAAAAAATGCCAGGAGTCCTGCACAGATGAACAAAGAAGCACCTGTACAAACTCAAACATAAAAAGGAAGTCCAAAGAGGGTGGAAACAAGGGTAGGTAACCTGGGAAGAATGCAGAGAGGTTGTCCAAGCACCAGGGATCATGTTAGGAAAGGAAAGTATTCATATCATTAAATCTGAACAGGGAATTCAAGGGCAACAAGAAAAGTTTCTATAGCTAAATTGGTGATAGAATGAATCATGGTAGGGAAATGTGGGCCCTCTCTAGGGGGAAACAGAAGACCTGGTTAGATGGGATATGAAGAAGTCTGAGGTATTTAACAAATTTTTAGCCTCAGTCTTCATTGGCATGTGCTCCAACCATGCTTCCCAGGTCACAGAAGGCAAAGGCAGGGACTGGGTGAATAAAAAACTGCCTGCTGTAGGAGGAGATCAGTTTCAAGAACACCTAAAGAATCTGAAAGTGCATAAGTCCATGGGACTTGAGGAGATGCATCTATGGGAGCAGAGGAATTGGTGGATAAATGACTCAGCCACAACCCATTTTATTTGAGAGGTCATGGATGTCTGGTGAAGTTTCCAGTGATTGAAAAAGGGGAAAAATAAACCCCATTTTTTAAAAAGGAAAAAAAGGACTACCCTGGAAACTAAAAGTCAGTCAGTCTGACCTTGGTGTCTAGCAAGATCACGGAGCAGGTCCTCCTGGAAATGATGCTAAAGTATGTCTAAAACTAGGAGGTGGTTGGTGACAGCCAAGATGGTTTCAATAAGGGCAAATCGTATCTGACAAATTTGGTGGCCTTCTATGGTGGGGTTACATGTTTGGTAGATAACAGAAGAGTGACACCATCTACCTGGACTTGTGCAAAGCATTTGACACTGTCTCACATGAGATCACTGTCTCTAAACTGGAGAGATGTGGATTGGACAGATGAAATACTCAGAGGATAAGGAACTGGTTGGTTGGTTGCACTCAGAGGGTTGTGGTCAGTGATTCAATCTCCAAGTGGAGAGCAGTGATGAGTGACATTCCGCAGGGATCAGTATCAGGATTGGTGCTGTTTAATGTGCATGTTGACGACATGTGCTGTGGGATTGAGTGTACCCTCACCAAGTTTGCTCATGACACCAAGTTGTGCAGTGCAGTCATGCTGGAGGAATGGGATGCCATCCAGAGGGACAGCCTTGAGATGACATTCTGTGCAAACCTCATGAAGTTCAATAAAGTCAAGTGCAAGGTCCTGCAGATGGGTTGGGGCAATCACAAAGACAAATACAGACTGAGCAGAGAATGGATTGAGTCCTGAGGTGAAGGACTTGCAAGTATTGGCTGATGAGATGCTCAACAAGAGCTGGCAATGTGCACTTGCGGCCCAGAAAGACAAACACTGTGTCAAAAGCAGCATGGCCAACACGGTTAGGGAGGTGATTCTGCTCCTCTACCCTGCTCTCGTGAGTTTGGACCTGGAGTGAGTCTGGAGGAGGGCCACAAAGATGATTAGAGGGCTGGAGCACCTTTAGAGAGAGACTAGGTTGTTCAGACTGAAAAAGAGTGGTCTCCAGGAAGACCTTATTGCAGCCTTCCAGTACCTAATGGATGACTACAGGAAAAAAGAAGAGGGACTTTTCACAAGGGCACATAGTGACAGGAAAGGGGAAATAGTTTTAAACAGAAAGAGAGTCAGATTAGATATTAGAGAAAAAAGCTTTACTCCTAGCATGGTGAGATACTGGCCAGATTGCCCAGTGAAGCTGTGACTGTCCCACCCCGGAAGTGTCTAAGGCCAGTTTGGATGGGGTTTGAGGGTGTCTCTGTCCATGACAGAGGGTTTGGAACTAAATGGTCTGGGGTTGGAAGGTGTCTCTGTCCATGACAGAGGGTTTGGAACTAAATGGTCTTTAAGGTCACTTCCAACTCAAGCTATTCTATGATTCAATAATTCTGTAACAATTGAAAATGCTTCCAAAAATATCTCTCCTCATAATTGGTCTTTTTATGATTTATAATTTTATGCAGATAAAATTAGAGGCAGGTTTATGGGCCCTAAATGGAAACAATTTCTTCATGTTCAAAAGTAGTTTACTCACCAAGGGCAAAATTTACACATTTTCTTTTATGATGAAAATCAAGAACACATTATACTAGCAGTTTTTAAGGCTCATTAGACCAACTAATCTGATATTTTTCTAAATTAAGTTAACACTGATTATTTCTTAATCTTTTTTTAACTTTCTTAAAAACTCTTTTGGTTTTCATTGTCCTATGAAATCAGCTTCTGCTTTCTGTCAGTGCTTAATTCAGCAACAATGTTTTCTGAAGTGTATCTTTAGTCCCTGTGTCAGATTTAACAGCTTCACTTAGTGTTTTAGTTAACTTCAATGCTCAGCTGCTTTTCTGTTTATAGTTTCATCTGCTTCCATCTGCTCTGAATAAAGTTGCAGTAAATCTGGCACCTTGCCTTTTCTGTCAATTTTTAAGTGAAAATGAAGTCTAGAGGGCAGGAGCCCCAGGCTTGGAAGGCTTAGTGGAAATCCTTACTCCCTCAAAGACCCGTGTTATATTGAACAAAACACAAACAGCCCATTAAGGGCTTAGGATCCTTAAGCTTTATTATATCTGGTGAGGACCTGGGGAAGGGAAGAAAAAAACTTGTAAAAGAAATTCAGTGAGAACAGAAAATTATTTTTTACCCATGATTACAAAATCATTCACTAATTTTAGATACCTTAACCTTTCTCCAGTTGGCTTCAGTTACTGTAACAAGTATTCCTTTCTTTGATTCATCACATACTAAAAGTTTTGAACCGACTGCTTTTGAAAAACTCAATTTAATTTTTCTGAAAATTAATTTTTTATTTTTACATTCATTATTTATTTCTCTAAGAACATTTGCAAAACACTCTTGTCGAGCTGACTTAGGGAATTATGAAACAAAGTGAGAGCTCATTTAATTAAAAAATATATTTAATCAAGAATGGGAATCACTAAGATCTCAGGATGAAAGAGAGAAAGAGTAGAGGTAAATGTCGGCCTTCAAGTGTGAAACTTTTTTATTGAATGTTTGTGTTAGTTCTCCTTCCTTCCTATACTGCACTGAGGGGGAATGATGAAGCAGCTCTGTGGTGCTTTGCTGTCTAGCCACAGCAACATTAGGAAAAACAAAAAAGGGCCACAGACTGCACAGATCTATTCTACAGAGTAAATACCAGAAAACAGGCAATTAAAAAATCACCTTTTATGTTTTCTTGATTTGAAAAGGAGCAGGATATGTTCAGGACCAGGACACATAGAATAATAATGTATTTGTCTTACTAATCATTAAGTGGCACAACGTCAGGCAGCGTTAATACTAACTTTGAAACAGTACTTTTATTTAGTTGCAAGCTCCTAAATTTCCCCTCATCCAGTAGAGATCTGTTGCAAGCAAGCCAGAATTGGTTTTATATTAGAAAACTGGATGAGTCATTACAGTGATAACATGAAAAGCTGAACTATGCCTTGAAAGTATTACACAGCCGCTTTTAGGAGGCTGTTTAGTTAACAAGCAGCATAACAATTTACCAGTATAAAACCTCATCAAACATTGCCTAATAGAGGAACAACTTCCACTTGTGCAAACTGGCAAGAGGAACTGGATATGAGATGCTGTGATTTGATTGAGCACCAGAAAATTCTGTTCTACTCCTGCTTCCAAAATTCCTTTGTGCATGCTGCAGCATTCCACATCTGAACCTTCTATTTTTACCTCAAAATCACACATATAAGCTGGCCATACTTCATATTGGGCTATGTCAGTCTTAGTGATGCACCTTTGCTTTTCCTAAGAAAAGAAGAGAGAGGCTTCTGTTCATTTCGGTAGGTTCCCAACAGTGGACAATAAAAACATCACACTTGTGGAGCACACCACAAACCACATCGACCTCATAGTATAGCCATAATTATTCACTGAACAGCTTTATTTTTCCACTTTTCAATTAATGCCTTCCTTACACAGAAAACAGAGGTAATTATACATAAGCTTTCCTGAAATAAGGTCTCCTTTAATATTAAGAAAAAGTAGCATGAAACTACAAAGTATGCAGAAGAGAGAAGAGAATGAAGAACAATATAAAGGCCTCAAGGAACAAAAAGAAAAAAATCACATGGAAATTACTTTCAAAAAAAAGTTATGTGTGGGAAAATAGGCTCATGTATTGGGTTTGCATGTCTTTGGTAGTAGAGAGAACTACAGGGGAACTACTACTGACTTCTGTGAGAAGCTGTCAGAAGCTTCCTCCATGCTCAGCAGAGCCAATGCCAGCCAGCTCCAGGAAAAACGTGCTTCTGGCCAAGGCTGGGCCAATTAGAAATTGTGGTAACACCTCTGTAATAACATACTTTGGAAGGAAAAAAGTTATTTCACAGATTTAATTGCAGCCAAAGAAGAGTGGGGTGCAATGAACAGCTCAGCAGACACCAAGGTCAGTGCAGAAGGAGGGGCAGGAGGTGCTCCAGGTGCCAGAGCTGAGATTCCCCTGCCGCACATGGTGCAGCCCATGGTGAGGCAGCTGTGCCCCTGCAGCCCATGGAGGACCACGGGGACGCAGAGATCCACCTGCAGCCCATGGAGGGGACCCACGCCTGACAGGAGGCTGTGAAATCGTGGGAGGTCCGTGCTGCAATAGGCTCCTGACAGGGACCTGTGGACCCATGAACAGAGGAGCCCACACTGGAGCAGTTCTGGTAGGACCTGTTACCGTGTGGGGAATCCACACTGGAGCAGGCTGTGCTTGAAGGACTGCACCCCATGGAAGGGTGACCCACATGGGAGCAGTCTGTGGAGAACTGTTGCCCATGGGGTGGACTCATGTTGCATCTGTTTTGCCCCTGACAATATCCAGTGAGTGATCTCTCTCTGTCAACACAGGAAACTTTGGTTGTATTTTCTCTCCTTTTCCTACTTGTGGAGGGGAGTGATAGAGCAGCTTTGGTGGGTGCCTGGCATCCAACCAGGGTCAACCCACTACAGCTTAAAACCTCAAATACTAAATTCTTTATATGCAGTTCTGAAGAGATTTAAAAAAAAAAAAAAATAGAAGGTAGCACTAGAGACCACTAGGAAAAAATTGTATTAGATACCTGAATCCTGCTGGAAAGACATTTGATCTATTAGGCTTGGAACAGGTGAAGAAAGAATATTCTTCCCCTATCCTTTTTGGAAGTGGGATATACTTTTTCACCTCTTCATCTGAAAGATGGGATTTGGGAGAATAAAAACGTTCGTAACTGTGGTTAAAAACTCTTCTCATATGCTGTGCTATAATGAAATAAGGCAACGTATGCAACTGAAACACAGCATATAACTCATGGCACGTTTGTCACACAGAGGCAAAAGCACTGAAGGTTATATAGAATTAATTTTAGTAGATGAACGGGAGAATTTAAATGCTTCAACCACATTATTAAATGGAATTGACTACTCCAATTTTTGAGGAGTCTTCCATACTGCAAGCTACAGAATGAGCCAAGCCATTTTTGTGTCCCTTGCTTGCCCATCTGGATCCTAGAGAAATCATTCAAAGATGCAGAAAAGAAAGCACAGCCAAAAGGGTTGTGCCAAAAAGGTTAGTGCTCTGAAGAGGGGGATAATGTGTTTCCCAAAACTTAGAATTTTAATATTTCTAAGAGAATAATAATGCAAACTAGCCTATAGAAAAAATCCTGCAAAGTTGCAGCCTCCAGAGAAATTTTCAGCCACATTGAATCAATCTCTGCTAGCACCACTTTAATGAATCCTAACTAAGCAATGCTTTGGGGCTTTGTTTCACAGCTGAAGACCCTGGTGCTTTGCACACCTCATCTGTGTGATGTTTCAATTGAGTACAGCACCCTGCAAACAAAACATTCGGATAAATCTTTGAGGAGACTAATTTTTATGATGATTTTCTTCATAGACCTGTCATTTAGTTTTTTTCATGATGTTTCTCAGAGATTTTCAAAAGGTAAGTAGAAGAAATTGGCTAAATGTTTATTCATAGAACTAGAGT
Source organism: Corvus kubaryi (assembly GCF_017639235.1). Lineage (NCBI taxonomy): Eukaryota > Metazoa > Chordata > Aves > Passeriformes > Corvidae > Corvus > Corvus kubaryi. Next base: position 8,897,798 of record NW_024582091.1, read on the forward strand.
GGGATTATTTTTATCTCAGTAGGCACATCATAAGCTCAGAAGTAAAGTATCTACTTTTAAATTGGATAACACTGAGGAAATAAAGTTCAGGGAGCATGAAGATAGCAAAGGACAAAGATTTTTTTAAATGTTTCTTTTTCTTTTAAAAAAAGTAAGTAGTGGGAGAAAAAAAATAAAAATTGCAAAAGCAAACTTTATAAATAGCAGGTATATTGAGTCAGTTTTTTTAAGGAAAGGCATAGATTTTTAGTAAAAAAATAAAATTGAGGTAAAAAGTGGTAGCAAGTAGGGGCAGGTCTCTCCTTATAATAAGAGGTAAATTGGTTCACCTGTGATAAATATAACCCTAAGAAGGAAACAAACACATGTAATCTTCAATTAGCATAACATTTTACATGTTTGCACATGTAGTGGTGGCTATCCAGAAAAGAGGGTGACATGATACTACAACTGTTCTGTTTTGACATCTAGCTGCAGCACTGGCTCAAGACAACTATTAGCCTTTAAATGAACCAAGACTGAAAGGGGTTTTCAGTCAGTATTTATTCATTATTTTAAATTTGATAAATTTATATATATGATCTGTTTCTTGCTGTTTAATATCCAACATATGAAATTTAAGTCATAATTCTTAGCTGTAACCATACACAGAAGTTAAATTCAAAGGAAAAATGAACATGGTGAGAACTAATTATCACTTACAGTGATTTGAACATGACTGGATATTTTTCTCATTTAATTTGTTTGATTTTCTGTTGGCATCACTAAATAAACTTTAGCCACAGTGAAAGACAAAGCTCATGATCCAAAAATAAATGTCACAAGCTTTGACATGCTTTTCAAAGTAGAATGTACACACCTGATGAAAAATATTCATACTGACAAGTGAATAGCTGACACTGAGGAAAATACATCCAGGTATCTTGAAGGATCATAGTGAAGAAATGCACAAATTTGTTGTGACAGAAAAGAATGTGTCTCAGAATACTGAACAAATTGGGGGAGATTTAGTCTCCATTCAAAATATATGCAGATATAGCTGTGTGAGAAATTTGCCCAATATTTGCTGCCATGATAGGTGGCACAGTTTTAGCCAATTATGCTAGATGCTTCCAATCACAGTGAAAAAGAAAAGAAGAAAAAAAAAAGATTTTAATGAAACAGTTATACAGATAAAGCACAACAAAATCTCAGAGGAGGCAAGGTTGAAGATAAGGTTTAAAAAGTAGAAAATTATTCGATGTCTTGTGGCAGAAAAGGAAGTTCAGAGAAATGAAACAGTGGAACTGAAAAGCTGATATCAATGAGTAAGATGCCCGGAGTGCATAAACAAGGTAAGTGGTTATGGGACAAAGTTTATTATGTGTGATCAGAAAAATTGATAGTAATTCTGGAAAGAAATGATATACTCTTTCTTGAGAGGTTAGAAAGGATAAGATACCTGAAAAAATGGTCAGGAAACAACACTGATGCAGTTTCAGGCTTTAAGTCGTCAATCATCTGGACTTGGCAACCTAGATCTGCTGAAATTTCTTGAAAAGTGTTTTTCAGAAAATGTTACATTGATACATTCAGGACAGAGGTCTATAGTGGGGGATGCTATTGCACTGGAAGTAAAATGTCAAGAGAAAAATGTACACAAATATCTTAAAAATTAAAGCAGAGGAATGGGAGATATATGCTACGTAATTATCTAAAATCTAAGGGTGCACTGAAACTACTCATTATTTTCTACAAGCTAGAGTAGTCTGTCCTTTTACAGACAGAGGCAAGGTTAGTGCTGCTGGAGGAAAAAAAAAGCAACGACAATGAGTGGTAGTAATGAATGAAGGAATAGAAGAGACAGAGTTTGACACCATAAATATTACTTTGCAACAGCATTGGTTGTTAGAAACACTATTAGAAGGGAAAAGTAAATGCAGTGTGTTTTTTTCACAGAGACATCACTACAGTTATGACCTTCAAACTGTGTTGTTTGCCATTTGGCACAATTTCTCTTTAAAAATAGATTGAAGGACTGGCCATTGTTTAATTCAATATTTCCTTAATTTAACAGCTCTTGTCTCCAAAGTAATATTATTTTTTCATAATATGCATATAAGCACACGTATAAAAGCAAACACACATACAGATGACATGCAATTTTGTGATGTCATTTGCATCATAACAGCCATTGTCAAGACTCTTCTTAACACAGGTTATTATAATAGCTTGATTATCCTGTTAAATTTTTGAAGATTTTTTGGCACTGTTTCATGAGTGTTTCAAAGCCATTAACTATTTCTGTTTTCAGCACAAAAGAGTCATAACTCCACTTTCATGCTATTCATTCATCTGTAATGCTTGTAATATTTGTTAATTCTTTCTTGTATGACTAAAAATCAGAATGTATAATGTAAAAAAAAGAAGGTGAGCAAGAGGGAAATATACTGAAATAACTATTTTGAGACAAATGTATAACCTGAGTCAATCACAAAAGTTTCTTCACAGAAGTGTGATTATAGTATTAAAACACAATGTATTAATTTCGACAGAAATGGAATTAGTGAAAGTTACATTGCAGAGTTGCAGACAGAATTGCTGAACAAAACTAGATTAGGAGGGTTAAAAAAGACAGTAGTCTGACAGAGCACCGAAGATTCAGCAGTAGTCTGATGAAATGCAGGGAAACAGAAGGGAACAGATAAGTCCTTTTTTTGCTTGATATGGACAAGGAACATGAATTTGAACCTTTTATATCCAAAACTATTATTCCAGGAACTGGATATTTTGTGTTATGATTAGGTTTCCCCCACAGAAATAAAGGCATTACAATTAATTCAAGAAGGAAAAAAGTATTTTATGCCAGGGCATACAAAATATTTTGCACCATCTGTCAGATCCCACAGCTTGTTTACTACAGTTTTGTGGTTGTTGTTGATTGAAGTCTACCTACTTGCTAGGCATTTTTCCTTGTCTGAAATGAAGGGTTTGTGGTCCATGTCCTACTTGTATTAGCTTACCTTTGCTCTTTCCTGTACAAAGCAAAACAGTATGTGAAACCTTTTTATTATAAATTCAAATAAAATTAAACTCTTCCACCACATACCAAGCAAGGATGTTAGTGAAGATTCTAGGCTGTCATCCCAGGTGTTCAAATTTCAAAAGCTGTAATTCTTAGGAAACTCCTATTGGTCTTGTAATTTCCTTTGTTTCCCAAATGCTTATTTGTGTGGGTAAACATACAGATGCTCAGCTTCTATTAAAGGATGAAAAGCCATCCATGCCTCCAAAATTATGTAAATTTAATATTATTTAGGAGTTCAATTTTTTTTTCATTTCATCAGAAGAACTAAGAGGTAGAATTTAAGTAATCTCCAATATGTCTCAGACATAGTTTTGGAGATATGCATTGTGAGGCAGAAGATGGAATCAGGGGCTCTGGTCCACAGAGGTTACACCTACACAAGCAGGGTGTGCAGCCTGCCAAAAGTGACTTTGGATGTATTCAGGTTTTGCATTGCACAGGCTTTGAAATTATGAATGTCCAAAGATGTAAAGTAAATCATAATTTTTATGACACTAAAGTCACTAGAATTTTAGTCATGACAGTATGTTAATACTTCTGAAAATCTTGTATTGTCTTTCTTTTTCTTCTTTTTTTAAGATGCTCTTTCAATATGTTGGTATACATATATTGTGGCATAAACATGCCACCAAAATGCATCTATAAATATATAACTATGATAACAGAAATGCCTCACATGCTCTTTCCACTTAACCTGTGGAAGAAAAGCCTTAATATGTGAATCTTGCTTTATGAAGGGGAACAGCTGCTGTGAAAGTTTTCCCTGTAGATTGCACCACTTAACTAAAGAAATCACAGTAGAAGATGGGGTTAGTTATGCTGCATGGAAATAACATAATAGTAAAAAACCACAACACATACACACACAAGCATATTGTGTTTAAGTATGGGGAACTCTTCAGCTCTTTCTTTCTGTAGAATAATAAAATGGAAAAAAAATATTGGAGGAAACTATTGTGGTCTTTTTTCCTTTTTGAGACATTTTTTGGATTCAGCATAGCTCCAAAAACGTTGGAAAAAAATAATAAATCTGGAAGAAGATTATATTTCAGGTCCAGCCTAAACCATTCTGTGATTGGGCAAATTTAAATATTCCAGCATGGCACACCAATACGTCAGTTATGTTTTTCAGTGGCTAACTGTATGTGTGAGGTACATGCAACAGGAGGTTTCTTCTCAAAGTACTGTGAACACCACTGCGTATGATACGCTTGTGTTTAAACTGGGAATCATCAAATTTTGGTTATATTCCTATGCCACTAACTTCCTGCCAGACCTAGGAGAACTCTATTAACCTTTAATTGACTCTGTCACACAGTCTGAGAAATCAGGACAATGTATTTGGCTCTCTTCATAATGCTCTTTGACATCAGTAAGAGAAAAAAAGCTGGGCAGGTGCAAGACTGTTCTGTGTCACAGAACTATCACAAATGCATGCATCTCCAGGGACACACAATGGAAGATACGTGACTGCTCTGTTTACTTCAGCTAAGCATTTTTCAAAACATTTGCCAATTTCTAATTATGTACTCATATGAAATATGACTGGGAGGAGCCTCATAGGGTTATTCAGTCAAACTGTTCTGCCCCAAGTCAGGATCAGCTGACATTTTAGCTTATGGTTTTCTATCTTTTTTTTTTCCCCGGTAGAGAATTTATTACCTTTCATTTTTTTTTGGCAGAATGATCAAAAAAAGGAACCAGCACCAAGCAACTTTTTGTTAATGATATTTTGTAATTATTAAAATTATTATGTTACTGGAAAAAATGACAGGTCATTTTTCCTGTGTGTCTTGCATCAACTCTTTCATGTCCTGTGAACTTATTTAGCAAGATGCTTAATTTACATAAATAATGAAATAGTCCTGATATATGTAAAATGTTCTTCCCTGTTGCTTAGCATTATTTTCAAACTTAATATTTCTTTCTGTTAATAATAGGCAATATTGCCATCAACTCACACAGTAAATGGAAATTAATTTCTTTAATTAAGTCTTTATTAATTTATCTCTCTCTTTTTTTTTTCCAGTTTTGCATATATTGGGTTATTCTGGAAAGCAAAGCATTATATCTTGGCATATTTTTTCAAGTACTTAGGTGCATTATGATCCTGTGTGAGTCCTATAGAGCACCTAGATTTTAGACTGTCCGTTGTACAAAAAACAGCAGTGTCTTCATGCATAGAACAGCAATAGTATTTAGTTAAGACTACTTAAGTGTTTCTAAACTCAATGATTAATCAAGCATTATATCTTAAAAAGATGAATTTGTCCTGAACTTCCATAGACTGATTTACTATTTCACATCCTGTTCTTTCTTTAACTTGAGGCTGAATAGTTTTCCTGGAGGAAGGGGTGAAAATAAGAGCAAAGGGTCTCTTTATTACATACTCTGAATTCTTAAATTACTTGCAGTAAATTAGATTATAACAAAATATTAAATGATAATGTCTAGGAACTTGAACTGATACTTTATTAATCAGTTCTCTGCAGTCTGCTGTTTCTACAGAGACCGTTAAATGAGGCCTCTGTTAAGAACACTAGCACAGGTAAAAGATCTGTTGCTGATTTTAGTAACCTTTATGAAATTCATAATCATTTTCAAATACATGTACATAAAAATCTACAGCTATGTCAGTACTTGTGTTCTTTTAAGTGGACCAGTACAAATCTCAAACTGCTGGAACAGATTTCACAAATAAAAGGTAATTTGTCTCTTGAAAAAACTAAAGCACTTACTAAACAGTGCACAACATGACACTATCTCTAAGTATTACATAAAAATGAAATAATTTTGCTCCATACCAACACTGGTAAATATTAATAAATTTTCATCACATGAAGAGAATCTGAAGCAAATGCTCTAATGTGATTCATCTGCAGAATTCAGAAATGAAATCAATTATCTCAGAGGATCATCGCTAACTGTTAGGTCATCCTCACACTATAAATATTTCTGTTTCATATGCAGAATAATTATGCAACAATTAAAATTCCAAACAAGTATTACATCTAACCAGAGTAAATACAAGTTACAGGAAGGATTATTCTGTTCTTAAAACTATGTATAATGCTAATTATGTAAAATTGCAATGCAAAAAAACCCCCAAAACTTAACCAGACTGTATTATTTTTCCACTTTAATTAGGAAAAAAACACTGTAATTCCATGAATGGTTACCACAGATAGTTATAATTTTCTAAGCATTTTCGGGGGTTATCCTGATGTCTTCTCTTAATGTTGACTACTTAATGCGTACTTTGCATGTACTAGCAAAAGACTGAATGACCTAATCAGAATTATTTCACTAGATTTCTTTCCATGGAGTTGGAAAATGTAGAATTTGGGCAAATTGTTATTACTATGAACAGACTATTAACTGGGTAAGTATTGTTTACATAAACAGAAATTTTACAACTGTCTGTTCAATGAGCTGAAAAGTAGTGCTAAGCTACTGAAGAATAGTTATGTGCTGACATTAGTAACTATAAGGAACTCACTTTTGAAAGTTTCCCTTGTAATATGTAACCTGGAAGAGTCTTGAAGATCTAGGATTCTGCTGAAATCCATTCCATCTCTAGCTGTACAAAATTACTGAACACTTAAAAGAGTGCCACCCCCATTTTTTTCTTTTCATCTGACTGCTGGTAAATTGTTCACATTCAGGAAGAATCCCAAGCATTTCCCTCTTTAATTTAGTTAGTATCTCCATTGAATATTCTAGGCTTTGCTTGCAACCTGAGGTTTCCTGTGACCACATGCTCTTTATCCTTCTGGCAAAGTGTTCACCAATGGGAGACATGTCCTAAGACTGTCTGCGTGTGAATGATATAACCATGTCCTGAATCAAAAAAAATGGAAAATCCAGGCTAGTCATTCAGAAACTATTCTATCTGAGAAGGCACTCTGATCTCTCCAGTCCAGCTACTGGCAACCAGGCACGTGCCCACACCAGCCTGTGGTCCCATCCCTGTTGCTGGCACTCAGAACCCTTCCCACATTTATCATTCCCACTTTTTATCATTTTTTCTGCATCCCAAATGTGTCCTATGCTCCAGCATTGACTCACTTTAATGGGTATCAAACCTTTTGGATTGAGTGGAGTGACTGTCTAGGTATATAGAACACTTTATGGGATGCAGGGGAAGAGCATTTGGGGATTGTTCAAGACTCGTAATGGGATGTTTAGGGAAGAACCAAAATTGTTGAAGAGAATCGAGATGATCTGAGTAGGAAAAAGATTGGGAAAACATAAGGATAAGGAGATAAAAAAGGCTAGTTGCATGTAAATAGCTTGCTGCTCAAAATAATTCGCCCTGCATTTGCTCAGCAGAGTTTTTAGCTCTTTTTTCTTTGGGAAGAACTTCCTTTTCTGTGTGCCTGTCTGTGGCATGGCGTCTGAATGCCAGCAATAGGTGTGGGACCACAGGTCAGAGGGTGCACTTGCCTGGGTGCCAGCAACTGGACTGAAGAGACCAAACTGAGTGAAACCCAAGTGCCAGTCCTGGTGTGGGACTTGAGTCAGAGGCCCATGTGTCCCCAGTGCAGCACCTGGAGTTACCCTTGGTAGGGATTACCTAGGTAGGAATGTGTGTGATCACTAGCAAAAATTCAGTCAGATGAGCCAGCGAGCGGGTGACATCGTTCAGGGATCTGGAGGGAAGAGGTGTCTCCACAGGTGAGACCATAGGAGGAAATGGGACTTTCCAAGCCATCCAGAAACCAGGGGAGTGCCTGCAGTTTCTAGAGACACTATAGGAGGACCTGGAGTCTCTAGGGGCAAGACCTGCTGGTGTGTGTGTGTCTGTAAGGATGAGAATCAGGGGAACTTGACTGCAGGGCACCAGGGGAGTCCCAACCAGCTTTGGGTGTTCAAGTGTGATCATGTGTGCATGAGTGAGATGGTCTGCACCAGCAACTGGAGAGGGGCTGCAGTGTCAGGGGCATGTATGCCCAGGTGCTAGAAACCAGGGAAACTGGGATCCAGGCACAGCTACTGGACAAACTGAGTGTCGGAGCCCAGCTTCTGAGGAAGGTCCACGTTATACATCTGTAGATATATATTTATATTCACGTGGATAAATATACTTTCACTGGCAAACCTGCACCTTGCTCAGCTAGAGATGGGGGCAGTATAAGGATTTTGCTGCTGTGCTTGTGGGAGTACTCTGTGTGTCTGTGTGGACAGCTGTGTGTGTATGTGGTGTATAAATGTGCTTTGTGTGTGTGTGCCTGCTGGGGCCACAAGCTCAGTTTGCTGCTGGTTGCACCTATGGCATGGAGCCTCTTGGTCTGTTGGACCCAGCATGATGTATTTTTCTGTAACAATAACCTTTTTTAAAAAGAGAATTTTTTGGCATATTCTCCATGGTGTCTTATTCGCTATACTTTTTTCAATGCTGCCTTTTAGATCTTGTTTTCTAGATCTCTGGTCTGCATCTGGGATTGCTTTAATTTAAAATTCATCTCTTTGGCAAACATACATTTTGAAGGTGACCTGCCCAGACAGTACTCTACCTGTTGCCCCACCAAGGAGTAAATAAGCTTAACATGTCTTGCACACTTACGTTCTTGATTATACTTTGAATATGATATTTGTTTTTTTCATGACAGGATGATTTTACAGATTCAATTTCAGTTTATGATCCACTATAATCCCTGGAAAGGCAGGGAATTAATTTCTTCACAACCATTTTTTTTTTTTCTTCCAACTTATGCTGTTAATTATATCTGTCTAAATGTAGTTCCTTGCACTCGTCTCTGTTGAACTGCATCTGCTTTTTTTCCAGACCATTTCTTCAATTTGTCAAGATCATTTTTGATTCTCATCCTATCCTCCAGTATGCCTACAGTCCCTCCCAGCTATGTGTTGTCTGAAAATTTAATCATATGCTCTTGATTCCATCATCCCTGCTGTTAATGAAAAAAACGAATGAAGCTCCACGAATGAAGCTCCACTCTCTACATCTTTTAGTTCTGGCAGTGAACCACAAATAATTCTTTGGGCACAGTTTTCCAAACATTGTTTAAGGCCTCTCTAGGAAGAGCCATCAAAAATCTACTTCTTTACCTGGACTATTAAAAAAAAATAGGTGAATTGGACCACATTTATTTTTTTTCAAGCTCAGATTAATTCATTTGTCCATTATCTTTCAGAAGCTTGACATAGTTTATTAATTCAGAATTTTTTCTTTGTCAGTAAAAATATATACCCCTCTCCTATACACCCCTTTTCCCCACAAGTTCTATGACCACTACTGCACTTCCTTTCCTTGTATTTCAGGGCAGAATATATGTCAAATATATATGTATTTGCTAAGTTTATAAGGGTATAATAGCATAACTTCTTATCTACTTACAAGTTTCCAAAAGTTTTGAAGGTGTCTAAGCTCTTAATATAGAGAAAATAGACCCCCAGTTTGATTAAATTACACATACAAGTGTCCAGTATAATTTGAGGTCATGCAGTGTCTCCAAGACAGCCACTGGGGATATAATACTAGATCAGTGTGAGCCCCACATCCTCATCAGCTAGCCTGAAGATCACAAGTGGTACTAGAGGCTTAAGTTTGAGCAACCAAAATGTGTTTTGTGTTCCACTGACCACAATGGGAATTTAGGATTAGTAACATCTGTTGCTACTTGAGATGTTGCAGGATATTCTTACCCTGATTCAAGTTCCCTGTTTCAAAAGGACTTTTGATATGGGTACATGAGGGTATTTTAATCCACACCTTCAAGCATCTACATAACAAATCTGAATTTAGTGTTCTAATTTCAAATTGACGTGCAGTCATAGATCCTCCTTGAGATGGCAATGAATTGCCCTGAGGTGTTGTCAAAACTTCTGAGTTACGTAAACCATCTCTAGTATAAATTTCCTACTGATGCCTTGACCTAGATTCAGTTCAAACACGTAGTCTTTGCTCAGACTAAGCACTAACTACTGCTGCTAAGATACTTCTTGGTGTGCTGACTGAACTCCAGATGTTTCTCCAGGAGGATTTGTGTCATAACTGCTAGCTCCATGAAGATATCACAGATATCCTAAAACTCATCAAAAAACATTACATTCTAAAGTTCAGTAATGAAACTGATTCTCTTATTCTGCCTTCATTGACATTGACTACTCTAATAATTAGCTCAAGCTAACCTTTTGGGGAAGACAGAAGCAAAAAAGATGCATTAAACATTTCATCCACCTTGGTGTCATCTGTTTACAGTCATCAGTTAACAGTAGACCCACAATTTCATAGTAATCCATCTACAAAGTTATGACTACCATTTTTGATGGCTCATACTATTTGCATCTTGTTTTCTGTCTTAACCTTTCTAACCGAAATCTCTTCAGCTTGTGCTGCTTTTTTATAAAACTCATGGATACTTGCAACTTGTTTCTACTTTCTATAAGATTTCTGCTTAGGTTTGAGTTTAATGAAGAACTCAAAACTTAGTCACAGTGCTCTCCTACCTGTGCTTCCTTGCCTTCTTCCATTTTGGGATAGTTAGTATTTGTTCATATTCCTTAACTCTTTTTAACCTTAAGAACTCATTTATCAAGACAATTTTATTTAACAGTTTCTTTTACAGATTGGTAAGGTATGCCTTTTTAAAATATTTTTTTCTTTAAATTAGGTCAAACTGAAACATCTAATTTGAAGCAGTGTTAACAGTTTAATATATTATTTTAAATACTTATCGTTTACTGCATTCATGCAATGGTGCAGAGTTTGTCTGTCCTAGAGTAAAAACTGAAATTTTCCAGAGCTGTCTCTCTGGAAGGCAATTCTCCCACATTCTATTTATGAAGTCTGAGGAAGAAAAGGTCTTTGCACATGCATAGAATTATAGTATCATAGAACAGCACAATCATCAAGGTTGAAAAAGACCTCTAAGATCATCCAGTCCAACCATCAGCCTGGCACCACCACCGTGTTCACCACCAAACCATGTCTTCAAGTACCATATCCACGTGCTTTTTTGAACACTCCAGGGATGGTGACTCCACCACTTTCCTGGGCAAAGGGAAGCAATGTCCATTATCTAGATATGGGTTAAGACATTAATTACAAACTGTTCTAACAAGTACAAGTAATATTCTCCAATGATTGAAAGCCAGAACTACTTCAGTAAATAGAAAAAAAATATTGTATTATATGATTGATCTCATGACAACTCCAAGAGGGCTTCTTCTGTCTCGGTGAAAAGATAGATACTAAGGATTATTGACTCTAGTCACACTGATCAACAGTTATGTCATCAAAACATTTTAAAAGTGCTTAAGGGGATCTGGCAGATAGCAAACCATAATTGGCTTCATTGTTTGAAGTCCAAGCCTTCTTTATTTGCCTAAATTCCACCACAAAGTGAATTATCTTTACCTGTTTCTTTCCAGTTGTATCTTCCTCTTTTAGCAAGCTAAGCTAGGTTCATTATGAGGTTTCTATACTTAAACACCCAGTTGTGTAAACATCTACATACACACCGTGTCCAAGCTCTTACTATAGCCAGCTGAGATACAGGGCTTAGCTTATTCTCAAAGGTGGATCTCTATGGTAATTAGAGATACGTTGGGCTATGCTGCCTGGCATTCACGTGTCATGTCAATAAAATCTTTTGTCCATAACCTTTCACAGTCACATTTTCTTAACTGCCAACACACCCAGATACTGGGATCCTTTCAATCATCTCAAGTGGCAATATTTAGCCAAGTGAACTGAAGCCCTACTGGCTGCAACTTGGATAAAGAACAGCTCAAGCAAGTATACGAAATAAATATCATTTTGGTGTCAAAAGAGAGCATTAGGATTTTTCCACAAGACGCCTTATTCCCATTTCTCTACAAAACATAAATCAGTTTCAAGTTCAAGAGAAAAACTATTAAATTTATTCTTTCTATATCACTTTCAGAATATTTTAGACTTCATGAAAGTTTCACTTAGGAAGCCACAAGATTTCTCTTCCAGACTTTTTTAAACTCTACTGTTTTCCAACACCTCTCAGCTCTGTTGGAACATTGATTTGTTCAATATAGCCCTTTTTCATATACAATATTTTCCTATTATCTTCTCTTAACATGAACTACTAAATAACACAGGGTCCTATAGCTTCCGATCAAGAAAGTATCTTTCAGTGGCAAGTGGTCAAGCTGAATCAAATGCCTTTCTAGACACGATGAATTGCAAGTCTTTTGGGATCACATTTTAAGAGGTTCTGTTATTTGGCAGTTCATAGAAATGCATCAAGTAACTTTATCACTGAACACAAAAAACTTCAGTACTGGACAATAAAATACGTTTTATCAGAGTTGCAAATGTGCCCCCATGTATAACGAAACATCTTCTCAGTGCCTTAGGAAGACTGAGCATTTATTTATCTGACTATGTGTACGTGTTTATATTTAGTAATTAGCCAGGAAATGTAAGAAGCCATTAGTTCTTTTGCAAGGTTTGTTGTCTGGTTGCTCATAAAATCCAAACACTTTTATTTATCATTCTTGACACTGAAAAATCTCTGTTGGCTTATCAGCCACTATGACATTTTTGCCATTTGAGATTTCATGCTCAGAATGGTTTGCATAATATGAGATGATATATATTTTAGGTATCCTTCATCAAGCCATGTGCTACATATCCTTCCTGATATTTCTTCTTCCAATTTTATGCTTCAGTACAGTGTTAACCCTTCACTGCTTGTATTGGGTTTTTTTTCCTGAGTATTTTCTACCAGTTCTTCATTTAGGCATGAAGCACAGTCACTGACTTTTTCCTTTATAATTTTTGTTGTTTCATCATCTATTGCAAGAATGTTCCATCAATCCACTTCTATGAGAGAAATATCTAATCTCAAGCTACATGACAACTAGGTAATACTGAAATTTTGTTGAATAGGCCTGGAAATCTGTAAATTAGTGAGCCTTAGTGAAATGACCCACTTCAATTTGCTAACTATTCCTATTATTAATAGGAATCCATATGAATGTAGCCTAATTTAGTCTCTGGCTAAATTTGTAACTCCCCCATTCTTAAATTAATTTGGAAGATTTAAAATGCATCTTCATAGCAAAAATGCCTCCCAAATATATCTCATGAATACTTATTTTGAGTTTTGGTGCCAGGCCTGCAATAATCAAGGACATTTGATAGTGATGACAGATATTTTAAAACAATACATATTTAGGAATATTTTAATTTTTATAAATAGATCTGTTTGACTGGTTGATTGAGCCAAGATGCAAAAATGATAATTTGCGGGAAACTATTGTTTTCCTGACAATGAGAAAAATAGATTTGTAATCCTAAATCCACAAAATCATATCTTCACGTTGTTGTCTGCTAAAACAAGGCTTCAGCAACCTCTTCTCATCCCTCCCTCACCTGAGAGCCTTTCTCCATCATCAGCTGCTCTCTCACATACCAAAATACTGTCAACTACAATTCTCCCTTTTATCTCCTGCCTACAATTCCACCAGTGAGAAACACCACTCTCTCTACTTTGTAGAGTTTACCTATCAGATTCTCTCCAGAAAAACCTCAGGGCAAACAGTAATCCCTGCTCTCTGAATAGTCCTGATACCTTACTGCAGCACACAGTCAGGTGAAAGAAACTGGCAAGAAACTGAAAGCACCTGAGGTAGAATTCAGGCGCCCAAATACAAGCTTCAGTCTCTAGGACCCTTTCATAAACCCTTAGGGGGTCTGAGGTATCTGCAAGGGATTTTCACATATACAGTGTAACCTACAGGAGATATCTTCTGAACAATGGGAGGCTAGAGGGAATTTTATGTTGAAAAAAAGTGTTCCTAAAAGTCTATATTTAAGCAATGAAACCTCCTTCTGATTTCCAATATGTTTCTACCTTGGCATCAACTAATCTCGGCCATGCATATCTAAATTCTTATCTACTTCCCTCAGGATACCCTCTGTGACTCCTCACTCCTCTCCAATCTCCCTTGACAACTGCTCACATTTGCAGTAGTAAGTAAAGCTTAGAAGAGGTTTTAACTTATTATTATTCATTTTGTTGCCAGACAGAACATTATAAGTAGATGAAACAAATAATGTAGAAAAGGGAAGTAGGTGGAAAAACAATTAACACTGTTCAGCAAAGACATGGAAGCTTAAATTTGCCATTTGTAGAACCAGTAGGAAATTATAGTGATCTGTTGACATTGCAAACTTGCTACATTTAAAATATATATAGCTATGTCGTCATAATGTTTCAAAATGCCTGAGACTGCTTGAAAATACCAGCAAATTTTTGTTCTCATAATCATTCAGAGCCTACCTGATCTTAGAACAGCTCAGTACACCAAAACATAGGGTAATTCTGGATAACATGATTCAGTGTCACACCAGCAGTACCTAAGCTAAAGCTCCAGGCTGAGTAACCTAGTTCCTACTGAAAGATGGATAATCATTTTTTTGTGCTAACCAGTGAGTAGTGTGTAATCCCAGGGAGGCAGTGCATCTATAACAGATATTGTCAGGGTACACTAGCAAAGTGGCTGAATATGTTCTGTTTATGCTACTGGCCTAGAAGTCTAAAATGCTCGACTTAATCTTCTACTGTAATACTTGTGTGATTTCCAGTAAGTTATTCACTGATTTTTCTGTCACTGCTCTTTATATATAAAATGATGGAGTAGTTATTTGTAGCTATAATTATCTCTAATTATAGAAAATTCTTTTCTTCCTTACACCCTATAATGATACTTTCTGTATTTCCTACAAATGTATGAAATCTCTAGAACAAATACTGCTTCAGCATTACCTAAGTGCCATTCAGGAAAGAATGAGGAATGCAGGTGGAGGGGGATTGTGGTCAATCCATTAACGCTCCTTTCCAATGTTTTTGTTGTTCATGCTTTTCCCATTCTCCAGTGTGGGGTCTCCACAGGCCACAGTCCTTCAGCAGATACACACATGCTGCAGCGTGTGGTCATCCACAGGCTGCAGAGTGGATATCTGTTCATTGTGGTTTCTCCACGGGCTGCAGGGGAGTCTCCTCTCCCTCATCTGGAGCATCTCCTCCCCTCCTTCTTCCCTTCCCTCAGTGTACCTTCTGCTGTTTGTTTTTGTTCTCTCCTCCTTGCTCAGTGATATTTTCTCCCCTTTCTTCAATACATTTTCCCCAAGGCACCCCAACCTTGGTGGCAGGGCTCAGCAGTGCCCTGCAGTGTGTGGGCTGGAACTGGAAACTCTCTGTGTGGGTAACTGCTGAAAGAAATGTGGCCCATGGAGACACCATGTTGGAGAAGGGGAAAAGCATGGAAAGAAGCAGTATTGGAGATGACCTGTTGTGGACTGTCCACAATCCTCTGTTCCTCCTCCCTCTGCTCTGCTTGGGGTAAAAGGAAGTGGAACAGTCATCAATGACAGAGTGAAGTTGAGCCAGGGAAAAGGTGTGATGAGGGGAGAATGATTTATATTTATTTTTCTCACCATCCTACTCTATTTTAATTGACAATAAATTAGATCAGTTTTCTCAAACTGAGTCTGTTTTGGCCCATGCTAGTACCTGATAAGTGATGTTCTGTCTTTATCTGAAGTCACTGCATCCTATTTTTTCTTACTTATTTTTTCTGTCCTGTTGAGGAGGGAAAGTAAGAGTTGCTGCGTCAGGATCTGACAGCCAGTCAAAGTCAACTCACCACAAGAAAAAAACCCCAAAATTTAAAAAAAAATTCTCTTGTATAGAAAATTTCTAAGGATTAATAGCAACACATTTAAATTTTTTACACACATTTCCTGGAGTTTACCTCTCCTGTTGTTTGCGGTTTTTTAATTACTCTTCATTTCTCTCTGGGGTGGTAATATTGATGCCTTCCATCTGTAGGGGTAGGGAACAATGAGTCATCAGTGTCCCTTGCCCTTCACCAAGAATGACTATGATGCTTGTGGGGTCTTTTTCTCCTTTCCAGGATCTAATTCATTTTAACATTTGCTAATCTGCTTTTACACCTCGGTCTTTCTTCATTGGTCAGCAGGTTCACATTATACTCAAATTTGCTAGATATGGTGCAAACTATTTCCTATTTGTTCTCCTTGCTGCTCCTCAAACTGTTTTTGTCTAGTTCCACATCTGAACTTCTTTAGCTGACCACTGGTCAATTGTTTGTAAGGATGGGGTTATTACCATTACCATCCTGTGAACCATGTATTAGCATCCCATGCCTTATGCTGCACCCTATTTTTCCACTTCTCTGGGCCTCTGTTGTTATAAGAGGCATAGATTTCTCCACACTGCATTATCAAGTTACAGTCTTAAATTTTTTAATTTATACAGAATAACTCCTTGTTACTGCTATCTGTATAAAAACTATGGTGTATCACACAAAGATATGCAAAAGTAAAACCGCTTAGATATAGACTCCTGATCACAAAAGAAGTTGTTGCAACAGCAAAAACAGGTAAAACAAAAATGCCAGACAGGTCAAGACAAGTTCAGAGAGAGCCTCACAAGCCTCAGTCCTGAGGTCCTCAAAGTCAGGACTAAGCATGTGGCTTAACTTCACTCACAATCTTTCTACTTTCTCTCACCGAGCAGTGCAGGGAGATGGAGAACAGGGCTTGTGGTGGGTTCATCACACATCTCTGCTGCTCCTTCCTTTTCAGGGAGATGGTTTGTCACAGTCTTCCCCTGTGCCAGTGTGAGGTCCTTTCTACAGGAGACAGTCCTCCACAGCTTCTGCAACCTGACTCCTTCCCACAGGCTGCAGCTCTTCACAGATTGCTCCAGCATGGAATGCAGTATTTCAGGAACAGACTGCTCCAGCATGAGTCCCCCGTGGGTTCACAAATCCTGCCAGGAAACCTTCTCTAGCATGGGCTTCCCATGGGGTCACAGCCTCCTTCAGGCACCCACGTGCTCTGGTGTGCAGCCCTCCAGGTTGATCTCTGCTCCACCATGGACCTCCATGGGCTGCAGGGGCACAGCTGCCTCACCATGGTCTGCACTACTGGCTGCAGGGGAATCTCCGATCTGGCATCTGGAGCATCTTTTCCCCCTCCTTCTTCACTAACCTTGGGGTTTGCAGAGTTGTTGTTTTTGCATATTCTCTCTCCTCTCCTTTGACTTCTGCTGGTGTTGCAGCAGGGGTTTCTTCCCCCTTCTTCACTACGTTATCCCAGAAATGCTGCCACCATCACTGATGGACTTGGCCTTGGCCAGCAGTGGGTCCATCTTGGAGTTGGCTGGCATTTGCTCTGTTGGATATGGGGAAAGCTTCTAGCAGCTTCTCACAGAGCCACCCCTGTAGCCTCCTTACTACCAAAATAATGTGAAAAGGGGCAAAACAAACATATCAGAGCTGCACAGCTGAAACATTTGTCCTTATATCATTAGAATTATTTTTGTCAGATAATGGATATTTATCACTTTGGTATATGTGATGACTGATAAGTCCAAAAATCTCAGGCAACTATAAAAAGGAACATAATTATTTCTCAAAAAATAAACCCTTATTTTTGGTTCCAGAGGAGCTTTATCTAGGGTTGTTTGCTTTTGATTGATTGTTCAGGTATTTGTACAAGCCAATAAAATGACTATGCTTTTTATCTCATTAATGAGAGAGGACACAAGTGGAGAAAATAAAGTTTTTATTACCAAATGAATAGCACAGCAGGGTATGATTTGATAAATAGATCATTTCATTTTACCTCATGGGCCTTACTATCGCAGTCCACATCTCCTGAGTAATTTAATGAACTCTGATGGTTGAACCAGTGCCAGTTTTAATACTCAACATTTTAATCAGCTAGCAAAATAAGTTATAACTGAGCAACACTTGAATAGCTCTTCAGTGTGTAAAGGAATGTGTTGCAGAGAATGATGCTTGTTAGTCTGGATGAATTAGAGAAATTGCTACCTCTGCTGGATGTAACTAGTTGGACATTGGGGGTTGTTATTATTTCCCCTGCATCAGGCATTTGAATTTTGCTCTTTATAATCTAATCAGGTTTATTCTTCTCTTGATCTAGTCATCCTCCATCTGTATTATCTTCCCATTATTTTCTTACTAAATGTTGAATTTATTGCTGCCATCCAGTGTAGGTCTGGAATTGCAAGCATCACATTCATAAGTGTACATATGTCCACTGGTGTGCATGTTTATTACTTGCAATAATCCAGGCTTGTAAGTGCCACAATAGCAGAAGCAAAAGCACAGTCCAAGAATGCCTACATGGTAGGAGACATTCTTTTGAAGGAATGGGGGGCTTTTGTTATGTTTCCCTCATACTCTTTGTTTCCTATAACTTGAGATCACAGCATCCTCCATCCTCCAGGGATAGATTGAAGAAAGGTGATTTCATTTTTATCCATTAAGCATTTTTAGTTCCCACTGTGAACCCAGCTGCTGGATGGAGGCACTATAGAAAAGGTGGGGCAGGGTGTGTGTGGCTGGGGTCGATAGATCTCTTCCTAATTACAAGAAGTGGAAAGAGCAACAGAACTAAGATACTGAAAGTCAGTGGGCTTCCAGAAGATTAGACAGTAGATTTTGGCTTTCCGTCCTCATCCATTCATTCTGCCCAAAAATGGAAATTGTCATCAAAGTGGCCTAGAGCCTGTTTAATTTGGCATAAGCATTTTACAAAAGACTGCCCTACTTTTCCTCCTGCTTGTTTTAGAGAATAATATAAAAGGAAAAAAAAAAGGAAAAAAGAATGAACAGTGAAATGTTCTTTTTCCAAGTAGGAAATGAACAGAATCCATTTACACAGCTATTTTCTACTTTATGTCTTAGTCACTGCAAAAAAAGAGGAGGAATGAGTATGAAAAGTGGAAGACAGAATTTTCATTCAAATTAAGTTAAAGGGATTATAGTAAATCTATCTATATTTGTAATGGGAAATTGATAGGTCCACATTTGCTATTTAATGATTCCTATAGCACTAGGGATCAAGTTTTTCCGGATGGAAAGAATGAAGGATTCTCAGGTACTCATGTACTTGCTGTTAATTTTGACACATCTCACATTTTAATCCTAAATATTTGCATTGACCAAATATTATTCACTCAATAATTGCTGCGATTTATTTCATAGGTACTTTTAATAATTATTTCTTATGCATTTCAAAATTGTTGGAATTGCACATTCGGACACCTTTTTGACACCTATAATGCCATGTTACATGTAATTCCTTTGTAAAAGACTATGCAACCTTAGTAACTAATTTTAGAGATGTATTAAAAGAAGTTTAAAATGCATGTCATATTCACAATAGGTCTTTCACAAACAGCCTTCTTCTGTAACATTGAAACTTCCACACCCATAGTAATTGTACTGTACTATTGTGCTGACATAATCCATTGTATATCTATTCTGAATTTTCTCCTCCACTGCTTCCTCCTACCCTATTATTTGTCACTTTATTTAATTTCTGTGTTTGATAGAGTGTCTATTGTTCTAATGGAAGGTTTCTAATAGCCTTCAATGGGTGTTGGAGTGCACTTTGGGCCTTTGTGTCTGAACAAAAATACATATGACATATTCATCAGTAAATCAATTACTTTAGAAAAATATTTTAAAACCTAAAATTAAAATATTTGTACTAGATGCATAAATGATCATACACCCCTTATTCAGTTGCTAATATATTAGTCAAAGCAAATAGTCTATTTTTTGAGTGTTTACTTTGTAATTTTCAAAAAAATTTAAATGTTTTTATTTATTTATTTGCTTGTTGGTGCTTTTAAGGATGCATTTATTAGGAATTCTACTGTTAATTCCACCGTACTGAAATGCTTAACTTAAAAATCAGTCAATTTCTTCAAGATAATTTATTATAGTGATGATACCATTGCTTCTCATGGTTTGGTTATGTTTAATACTCCAGAAACTATTATTAGCTCATGTATATTATAGTTTATCCAATTGTTCCAGCTTTTGATTTGAAAATTTCATGTTTAGCTAAAGTATATGTCTTGGAAAACTCCATTTTGATAGAGAGAAAACCCACTACTTTGAACAGTTCTCCATACTTTTAGTCTTTGTTAAAAATATACCTACATTCTTGTTTTGTTTTAGTGAGCATTCCTAGATTGTTTTATGTCTTTCTTAAAAAAAAAAAAGGTCCTTTTGCATCTACATCTACTTATGTCCTTGTAAAGGTACTGATCGTTGCAATTAACTTTGTCTTGGATTGGCAACAAGAATGCATACCAGGAATATATGGGATACTCCAAAATAAGCCTCTTCATGGTCAAATACAGAAACAAAACCACACCTGTGATTGTCTTGTTTATCATTAACAGAATTCCTAAACTGATTGCTAATATCTGGTCATTTTTAAAATTTCATCAAATCTGCTTAACAAAATTTATTTCCTACAAAGCCCTGTTGACTCAATTTAGCACAAAACAAATCCCAGAATATTTGGGTTTGTTGTTGTTTATTTGTTTGTTTTAAACCATTATCTAGATTACTGGGCTGTATTTTAGCTGATCATCTGGTTTGTCTTTTCTTGGTACTTACTCAAAGATTAGGAGCTTTCCAGCATTGTAGATGCATTTTTGAAGATGTATTAAAAACTGATCTTGACAGAAAGATGTTTGTGTAAATTACCAGGACTTGTCAATGTATAACTGCAATGCTTTTTCCCAAGTTAATAATTGTCTTGAAAGTGCATCGTAATGTCTTAGATATTACAAGCAAGCAAACCAATAATACATAATTGCTTTCTTGTGATCCCCATTCTGCTTTAATTATATCACTGTTGCTGTATTTTTATATTTTATTGTAAACAATTTTTTTTACTGGAAATAAATTTTATTCAGTGAGTGTCTAACTTAGAGCTTAACTGAAGAACACAAATTTGACTACAATATAAATAATAAATAACTACAGAGCAAGCAAAAAAACAGAACTCAGTTTCAAAGGAGAGGTTCTTGCAATTTGACTTGTAGGCATCTATATCCCCGAACTTTTAAATTGCCTTTTGTGATACTGTTCACATAGCCGCTCAGGCAAATATATGATTATCATTATTTTGCTTCTAACACATCTATTAAAGACAAGCATTAAAGAAATATGAAGCACTAGACAGAAGAATTTTCCAAATATATTCCAAAAGGATTGGGGTGTATTTCAAGAAATTACAGTTTTCAGGGGTTATCTCTGAGGTAGACATCTCTTGATTGCCTGTCTAGTATGAGCGCAAGAAAAAGATTGTGTGCAATTAATACAGTCGGAAAAACTCCATTTCTAACCTTACACATTATTTTAATAGAAACTAGGGAAGAAGAAAGAGAAAGAGAGAAAGAGAGAAAAAGAGAGAAAGAAAGAGAGAGAAAGAAAGAAACAGAGAAAGAAAAGAAAAGAAAGAAAGTAAGTTAGTTGATAGGGTAATCTTATTCGAAAGAAATCATGTTTTGCTCCAAAATTTTACAAACCTGGCAGAGCAAAATGCAGGTGAATATCATTTTCTGAAGTGAAAAAACATTGTGGTAAGCACTGTAAGTGATTTATCCTGAGAGGGAAAGCATGAAAGACAGATCAACAGAGAGTATTGTAAAATTCCTTGCAGATTCTTTGTCTGATGTAATTTGTAAGCTGTTTACTAAAATATTAAACCTTTTTATCTTTGAAGATTAAAGACAGCCAAATTAGATTCTGGCATATAGACTTGTAGAAGAATTATGTAGCTTTGTTATTGCAATGAGGTCAGAAATAATATTTCTTGGGTTTTGTTAATTTAATTCTTGAGAGCAATTTGCATTCAAGGACACTCTGCAGTTCCATTTTTAGTGAAAAAAGATCGATATTTTATTCTCTTTCTTTAAAATATTGCTTGCAAAATATACAACTAGTTGGCTTGCAAACAACAACCCTCACTGGGGTTACCTACCATCTGTCAGGCATGGGTGAGGAAAATTGATCAGTAACTTGGAAATGAAACAACATAATGTTTCTGTGAGAACTTATTATTAAGCCTAATTTTGAAAGCTTTTTTGACTATGAAACTGCTAAATGAGTAAAACATAAGCCAGTCATTTAAACATGGTATCTGCATTATTTCTTCTAAAATGTAAGCAGTGTTCACTTTGCTATCAAAATTTGTATTTTGAAATGAACATACATCCCCTCGTCCCAACATAGCTATAAACAGGCATGTAATTGGGAGGGTTTTTTCAAATTAATATAGAGATGAGAGATGTTTTCTTCAGATGTATTAAACTGGAAAATTTCTTGGCTGTCTCCTCCCAAAAACCTCAGAGCTAATAACCATTATGAAAGTATGACCTAAGATGCTCAAAATATTCATCCAGAATGACAAAATGAATGCTACCTTTTGCAACTGAAGTCTAAGTAAGATATTCTATGCTGTGTTTAATGGCACAAAACATTTGAGTTAGACAACTTAATGAGACTTTTTAGATGCTAAATCCTCAGAAATTACTGAGAATGAAAATGATCAATAAACAACCGTTATTCTCTCTCTCTCTCATAATTAATTTAAGTCAGTAGAGCCTAAATTGGTGGAAGACAATAGAAAATATGATAACAAAGATACAAAAATACTTTGAGCAAATAAGATTTGCTATATGGTAAGGGATGGAATTTTTACTTATATGGATATAGACCAGCTGGTGATCACTTTTTTTTAATAAAAGGTAAAATTGAAACATCAGATTCATGAATCACAAGTGAGAAAGTTACTTTAAGCTGCTTATTTTACTGGCAATACAGTCTCACTCTTTAAATTATGTCTCCCAGGCAGACATTTAGCTGTGCAAATACCTAGCAACAAGTGCTTAGCAGGCACTGAGGCATCTGAAACATTCAGGTGTTTAGTTCCCAAAGGGGCTAGAGGTTGCAACACAAGTTCTGCAGGAAGACCACTGCTCTTCTGGGGCAGCAGCTGGGGGTCAGGCAGGATAAAGTTGGTGCTTACACACCTCTGTGTTTCCTCTATTATGTTGCTTGCTCCTATTTAAACATTTCAGATGATGATTTCTCAGCTTGGATTATCAGCTAATGTAGAATTTCTGCAATTCAGTCTGATTTTACAATCTCTGTGGTTTTGTTCTTTTCCTATATTCTTACATTTCACTTTTTCAGAATAAGTTTTATCCTGTTGTCTGCCCCAGACTGGAATGGATTCAAAAGACTATAAGCAATTGAAAAGACCTTTCATAACCACTGAAAGAGCCAAACAAACTCTGGAAAATATAGGTACGCCTTAGCCACATTGACTTCTGCACTTCGCACGGAGAATTTTTACTTCCTGGTCTAAGCATATTTTCACATTGTTATGTGTCTCTGTGTCATTCATTCTGATGAAATCTACTTTAACCTTTTCCTTCAGGCATGAAGGTTATATTATTCTCTCTGACCTAAGATTTTAGAGAACAGTGTACCTAACCAGGTCAACTGTGATACTTTCTTCAGTTAGTGATTTCACGTTTGTTTCCTCAAAAGAATTTTGGTGTGCTGTAGCATAGCTCATCTTTCTCTTATTTTGTTTTCTTCTGCTGTCTCCCTGTAAAGCGAAATTTCATTTAATTCAAAGTGTTCAAACAAGTTCTCACATAGATAACCTAAGCAGCACATGGCATTTACCTAAATTATACAGAACAAGGCTTCATTTTTCATGTATTCTAACTACATTTTTTTCCAAAATGCTATGCCAATAACTCTACATATATTGTGTAATAAAATCTCTTTACTGGCCACCTTTAACTTATCCAATATGCTGTCTTTCTACAGCAATAAGAACTATCTTGAGTTTGTGCATTTTTTTTCAGACCACAAATTGTACATGAGGAATAGGAGATGTAGCTCTAAAGAAAAAAAAACCAAACAAAATATGATCTGTCCTGGTTTCAGCTGCGATGGAGCTAATTTTCGTCATATCGTCATATGTAAGGTCCTGTGTTCTGGATTCATGCTGCAAACTGTGTTGATAAGGTGGGGATGTTTTATCTATTGCTGAGCAGTGTTCTCACAGCATCAAGGCTTTTTCTGCTTCTCACTACACCCCACCAGTGAGGAGGCTGGGGGTGCACAAGATTCTGGGAAAGGACACTGCTTGGACAGCCAACCCCAACTGACCAGAGGACTATCCCACACCATATAAGGTTATGCTCAGCTTATAAAGGTGGAGGAAGAAAAGGAAGAGAGGTACATTCAGAGTGATGGCAAGTAACTGTGCATGTGTAATAAAATCCTGCTTTCCTGAAAAATGGCTGAACTCCTGCCTGCCAATGAGAAGTTTCAATGTAATTTCTTGTTTTGTTATGCTTAAGTGCACAGTTTGTGCTTTCCTTCTGGAATTTTCTTCATCTTGATTCATGAGTTTTCTCACTTTTACCCTTTTGATTCCCTCCCCCAACTCACTGTGTGGGAAAGAGCAAGTAGCCATGTGGGGCTTAGTTGCCTTCTAAAGTTAAACCCACAGCCTTATTTTAAGAAGATGGAGTGGGGTTCGGGCAATGCCAATACTTTCAATTTATCTATCAAAGGGCTTTTACCAGAGTTTTACAGAGAGTGAGAATAGGGGGAATAAACAGTTTCACAACAACTCCGTGATGGATGTACTTTTATATGTCCTGGTGCCAGTGGGTGGGGAAAAAAACTTAAAGGAAGGGAGAAATCCAGAAGAAATCTACTCTTTTCTGGAAGGGAAAAATAAGGCTCCTTTATTTAATTTCTGAGAAAAGTCCAGAAAATTTCTGAAGAAAAAATTAAATTACAGTTAATCTTCATTGCCCTTTTACAAAAATACACCATGACTTTCCTCTAAGAAGGTTTGTAGAAGTAGTATGAATGGTCTCATAAAGTTATCACAGTAATTTCCAGACTGTTGAATGAGAGGCTTCAAGGACCAGTTTGTGGACCATAGGCCGAATGACTTATATTAGATACTAGATGATGACTAAAGTACTTCCCTGGGCAGACTCTTCCACTGCTTGACAAGAGAAATCTGTGGAGACGTCTTTTCCAAAATCAAACCTAAACCTCCCCTGATGCAACGTGAGGCCATTTCCTCTTCTCCTATCACTTGTTAATTGGGAGAAGAGACCCCCACCTGCCTACAACCACCCTTCAGGTAGTTGTAGAGAACAATAAGGACCCCCTGAGCTTCCTTTTCTCCAGGCTAAACCCCAGTTCCCTCAGCTGCACCCCACAAGACTTGTGCTCTGAACCCTTTCCCAGCTTTGTTACTCTTCTCTGGACTTGCTCCAGCACATCAATGTCTTTCTGGCAGTGAGGGGCCCAGAGCTGGACACAGGATTTGAAGTGTGGCCTCACCAGTGCTGAGTACAGGGGGACAATCACTGGACCACACTACTGCAGATACAGGCCTGGATGCCACTGACCTTCTTGCTCACCTGGGCACTTTGCTTATGGTAATTTTTGTTCCTGTGCTTTTTCAGTTCAAATTGCTTGAAACAGCATGAAAAGTGTGTTGCAGGCCACCAGAGTTATGTTTTTATAGCACAATAAAATGCACATGCTGGGTGCTCTAGCAGGTGTTACAGGGGTAGTATAGCAGCACTATGGAAGGAAGGAGCAATGAAATTAGTGTGGGCTAGTGCTAGCTTTTCCTTTTTATTTTTTTTCCTTCAATCTCTTTTTTTTTTTTTAAGAGCAAATACAGAAACACCACTGGTTCTTGTCTGTCAGAAAGCTAATTGTAATGATCTGTATGACAGCTGGGAGCAAGCTGATAATTAAGCAGGGTGGACAGACAAGGGTTCCATGCCTGAGTTTGCTGCCTGGTGAATGTAGTTGTCACTGTAGATATCTAGCATTGATCTCTAGATAATGTCTATACCAATCTACCTCTATCAAAATCCGCCATGGAACATACCTGCAAAGGGGTATGCAGGCATAATTTCAAAAGCACATTTCCTATATAAATACTCTTTTCATAAAGTCTGACAGCACAAGAATTATGTAATTTAGTCTATACACACTGTACCTGTCATTCTTGAATAGCTTTGTACCTATTGATGTAAGTTATGCCCAACTTAATCATCTGGAACTGCTGGCGCCAAGGTGCACTTTGTTTCCATGTGATTTCTGAAATGCAGAAACGTTTCCATATGGCTATCACTTAGCAACTTGCTTTGAAGTCCTTCCCATTAACCCTGAGGACAACAGGGCTAGGAAATGTTTTAGGAGTTTCATCTTTTCTTCAGGTGGCTGTCAGTGACAGCTTCAGAAAGAAGAAACATTCCCAGGAAATGCTTTTCATTCAAGAGCTCAACATTTTTTTGTTCTTCCCTTAACAGAAAATGCACTCTGCAAGCTGTGGGCTATGTTTATTTATGCTGTAGCACCCCTGGGCTACACAGGGGTCAAATTTATGCCACATGTGTAAGCGAACATGAGGATCTTCACTAACATTGTAATGAGAATTTTTCACTCTGAATGGCAAGCTTGACTAAAATGTGTACTATAACTGCTTTTCGCTGTCAGCCACTCATCTGTCATCAGCTTTCACGCAAAAGTGTGGAGAATCAGAGAAACAAGCAGATTTGATCACACAGGCTTTTAATGAAAGCACATTCATCTGTACAAGCTTTAAGTGGTAAGGAAACAGCTCTGTTTTATTAAAACAAAATTCAAATGCCTCTCTGTGATGGTGAAGACGTAAGAAGCAATGTTATATGAACTTTCCACATGCCAGAAGGACAAAATATATTTTAAAAAATCTGTTAATAATTATTCAACAGTGATTTTTAAAGTGTTAAATTAAATAACACTACAAATGTAGGGTTTACTCAGGGAAGTTTTTCTCTACTTACTGTAGGAGTTTTGCTGTATATTCTTGGTAAATATGGGTATGATCACATGACTGAACGTGGTTGTATTTCCATGGCTTAACAAACTACTGCTTAGAAACTGAGACAGTTGACCACATTCTTGCTCTTAATCAGTGACAATTATAAGTCACATTTATTGGCCTCTATTATATTTCATTACATAGTGTAAGAGTAAAAGAAGTTTTGAGATTTTAAATGCACATGCAATAAAATGAAGAAAAAGAAAAGGCCTATCTTATGAAAGAGGTAGAGGCTTTTACTTAGCTAAGACAAATAGCCAGCTTAAAAATCCACATTTTACATCTAACAATAGCTTTTGTTTATTTAAACTGCTAAAAATATTTAATCAATGTATCTTTTGAAAGCTTGGCAACTTAGTGTGGTTTATTATTAAGTCCGACTCATATGTGAAGTGGGTCTAAACTTTGAAAAGGGTTTATTTTACTTCCATGAGTTGTACATAATAATTTTTAATAAGATTATATACCTTCAGGAATATGGGAAGACTTAGACAATGGCAAAAATAGTATGTGATTGTTCTGTGATTTTCTCCAAGTCAACAAAACAATATAGTATAGTGCGTGATAATGAGGAAAAAAATATTTCTTTCATGCTTAAGCTTTAAAATTATTCTGTGGTAACATACACAAAAGCTATGAAAAAGTATGAACATGAAAGCATATCTTAACTACAAGTTTAACTGAAACCAGAGAAAACCCCTGCCTACCGGCTTCAAACATCTACTCAGAGATATGATTTTCTCCAGTAAGTGGTGAATAACTACCAGAATTTTAAAAGGCAATATCGAAGGCAAATATGTAGTTGTATATATTATTTATGAAAACATTTTATCTGACATTTTGGGATCTCTTAGTTCAATGATTGTAGAACATAGGAGGCAAGTAATCATTTCTCCTGGAGGTTTTTTCTATCAGGAACACCAAAACTTTAAACAAAATTTCAAAGATCTTCACTTTGCATAAAATATTCCCAACTATTTTAATGGAAAGGGCCTTAGCCATAAAGATTTTACAGCACTTACTGGCTTGTTAGGTCTGTGACTTGCATGGAAATCTTAGATTTTATTTTTACTTTGAAATTGCCATTGATCAACAGTATTTTCAACACACTGTGGCACGTTCAATCAAAAGTCAGAGGCAAGAATAAGGAGAGGCAATAGGGCATATGTGTTCTAAAGGAAAAGTTATCTGTGTAAAAGGAAGTTCTTATCAAACCAGGAGGCTAAGGCCTCACTGTACTTGCACTAGCCCTTTTAGCTACTGACACACATCTTCAAATCACATTCATTTCTCTTCAAATGGTGTAATGTGGGCTTCATTTTTGCATCAGTTGCATCAGAATATGTCACCCTTTTTTTATTCCTTTACCACAGTTTTTAAAATTATTCTTTTTACATGGACTTTTTATTATAATTTTCTACACAGCTCAAAATTATCTTCGTTCTGTATTGCTGTCTTCTCTTTTTTAAGGTTGTTTTTCTTTACAGGGGTATGTACCTTGCTCAGTATTTTGATATCATACTTGTTTTCCAGTCATTCTCTCGAGCTACTTAACAATTTGACTACCTTAAATTTTTAAACTTCCTCTGTGTCAAAAGCAAATTTTCAAAACATGCTTTGAGAACAATTTGTATGGTATGTGCAGGATCTCCACTGGGTTCTGTGGTGGTCCCTCTGCATACAGGTGCTGACTGCTTTTCAGAACTTCAGGATAATTTGTAAAGTCAGCCTACGTCACCTCATTTCTGTCACTTTATGCTATAGTAGGGAGCTGAAAGTGGCAAAATAAAAGCAGCAATTAGTACTATAACTGGTGGCATCCAGATCATTGGGGCTTTGGCAGGACTCTCACTTTCTTAGGAAGCTTATGAAAGTCCTGTGGCAAAGTTCATCATCAGAGGTGGTGAAAGGGAGATAGACAGCATCTTGTCTGAGACTCAACATCTTGAAGAACACTCACTATCATGGTAAATGCAACCTCTGGAGAAGAAGGATGCAAGCTGGTGGCTTCTGATAAAAGGAAGGCTCCTGCCCCATCTAAGGGTTTACAGATGCAAAATAGGTTCACACTCCTCAAAGTTGAAGAGAATTCACATGTGGCTACAAGCAAAGAACCTGGTTCACCTAACTCTAAATCATGCAAGATTACCAGGAAGTAATGGTGAGTCATTGTAACAGGTGACTTCTGCTGCAGGGGAAAGAGACGCAGCTGTCAGCCAAACCAACCATCTAGAGAGGTTTTCCTATCCAGGACCCACAATCCTGGATATTTTGGGAAGACTATCAAAGCTACCCTTCTGACTATCCCAGAAGTAGTTTCCTGTCCAAGAACTCAGCATGCTGGTGTACCTCTCTAAAGTGCTTGTACACTAATGTATGCAATTATGGGGAACATATGTGATGAGTTAAAAACCTTTGTGCAGATGCAGGGCTTTGATCCTACTGGGCTTGGGGAAACATGGTGGGCTGGCGCCCATGAGTAGTGTTGCAGTGGAGGGGTACAGTCTCTTTAGGAATGACAACATCTAGTTCTCGAAAGGGAATTTTTACCACCCTGATATCTGCTGGAGGGAAAACACAGATGGACATAAGCAGTCTAGCAGGTTTCTGAAATGCATCAATGATAACTTCCTCCTCCAAGATGAGCCAAAGAGGAGAAGTGGTCTGCTGGTTCTCATATCACCAACAAAGAGGAACTTGTTGGGGTATGAAGATCAAAGGCAACCTTGGTTGCAATGACCATGATAAGGTTCCTCAGGACAGAGTGGAGCGTGAAAAGCAAGCTCATAACTGTGGACTTCAAGTGGGCAGATTTTGGCTTCTTCAAAGATCTTCTTGGAAGAGTCTTGTGGGACAAGGCTCTGGAGGGAAGCGGGACCCAAGAAAACTGGTCACTATTTAAGGATCACCTCATCCAAGCTTGAGTATTTTATTCTAGAAAATATGGCCAGGCAAAAATGTCAGAGGCCTGTCTGGATAAAAAAAAGAGATCACAGGGAAAGGCTAGAATGAGTAAGATGTCAGTGAATACTTAAGCAAACTGAATATACCTAAGCGCACAGGTCTTGATGGGATGCACCCACAAATACTGAGGGAACTGGTAGATGACATTGCAAGGCCACTCTGGATAGTTTTTTATCTGCTGGGAGTACTACCTGGAGGAAAGCAAATGCCACTCGTAACTTTAAGAAGGGCAAGGAGGCACAGACAGCTACAAGTCAGTTTCACCTCAATCCTTGTGAAAGTATGGAACAATTAATCCTGAAAACCATTTCCAGGTCCATTAAAGAAAAGAAAATCATCAGGAGTAGTCAGCAGCACACTAAGGGGAAATCATCCTTGACCAAGTTGTTAAACTTCCACAATTAAATGACTAGCCTGGTAGAAAAGGGGAGAGTGGTTAATATTGTCTGCCTGGACTTCAGGAAGGCCTTTGACACAATCTCCCATAAGATCCTTATATACAGGATGTTGATGTATGGACTGGATAAGCAGACAGAGAGGTGAGTTATTAACTGCTTGAATGGCCAAGCTCAGAGCGTGGTGATCAGTGGGAAAGCGTCATTGGAGTCCAGTTAATAGCAGTGTACCTCTGCAGTAAATACTGGCTCAATTTTTTTTTCAAAATCTTAATTATCTGTATGAGGGAGCAGAGTGTACCCTCAGCAATTCTGATGATGACACAAAAATGGGAGGACTGGATGATATGCCAGAGGGTTCTGCTGCCATCCAGAGGAATCTCAACAGGTTGGAGAAATGGGCTGACAGGAACCTCATAAATTTTAACAAGAAAAAACACAAAATCCTGCACCCAGGGATGAGCAATTTCCTGCTACCCAGTTGGAATTCAGCCTTCCAGAAAAAGACACAGGGATCCTGGCAGACACCAATTTGAACGTGAGCCAGCACTGTGCCCTTGCAGCAAAAAAGGTTATCCTGGTCTGCATTGACAAAGTATTGGCAGCAGGTACAGGGAGGTGATTCGTACCCTCTGTTAACTGGTGAGGCCTCTTTTGGAAAGCTGTGACTAGTTCCAGGCTCTTCAGTATGTGACCCAACAAGGGGCCACAAAGATGTCTGAGGTACTTGAGCCTCTCAGCTATGACAAAAGACTGAGAGAGCTGGCACTGTTCAGCCTAGGGAGAGAAGGTTCAGAGGGATCTTATCAATGTATATGAATGAGCAAAGACAGGGTGCAAAGTAGATGGAGCCAGGCTCTTTTCAGTGGTGCCCAGTGATAGGATCAGAGGCAATAGGTACAAACTGGAATACAGGAGCTGATGTCTGAACATCGGGGAATACTTTTTCACTTTGAGGGTACCTGAGAAATAGCACAGGTTGCCCAGGGAGGTTGTGGAGTATCCATCCTTGGAGATATTCAAAAGACATCTGGACATGGTTCCAGGCAACTAGCTCTGGCCCCATTAGATCAATGTGGGTGGTTGGACCAGATGACCTCCAGAGGTACTTCCAACCCCAATCAATTTGTGATTCTGTGATAATTCCCTCCTCACCCATTCTACCTATTTAAATAAGACTGCTGTCTCATACCTCCGAGACCCAAGCTTGGACAAAAACTTGGATCATGACAACTGATAGAAAACCTGGTGGCTTTTCAAATAAGTCTTTGTAGATGCTTTTCCACTGAAAAAATCTAATTCGCTGATCATCTGTCATTTGGTAAGTTAAAGCAGCACATACTCTTCTTTCTCAAATATCTCACCAGGTCCTAACAATGGATAACCCTTTTGTCTATAAAGATGGTCTTGGCAGGACATGTCTGTATCTCCCTGCCAAGTACACAGTGATCTAGTGGCTCACCTGAGCTTCTCCATCCAGTTCCTCTTTAACCTATCAATCAAAAAATAAGATTGCTCTTAATCGGGGCATAGCCATTTCCTCTTAGCAAAATAACACATCTCTCATTTACTCATATTATAGCTTCACCATAAATCAGTGCAATTAAGGCATTTGTTTTCTTCTTTTTGTTACTTAAAGCAGATGGAACTTTGTTACGATGACTTGCAACATAGGTTTGTCTTTTTTATTTTGAATTTCTTTTCAGTTCCTTGGTATTCCTGTTGGGTGCTCCTTCATCCTGAAGGACTTCGGAAAACAATATAGCAAAAAGGTATCATGTGCAGTCCCACAGGGCATTAGAGATTACAAAGAATTCCTGCTTTATGCTTCAACACAGGAAGCCAGTTTTATACTGGTAAAAACCCATGAGATTGTTTTCCACTTTTGAAAGCATGAAGACATACTTGACAGTCACAATTTGGCTCCATCATTAAGATAAAGAAATGTTTACAGCTGGCCATGGCAATGTATTACTGTCATTACATCTAACAATTCTAGTACCTCTCAGTCTGTACCTTTCCTTGCAAGTATTCTGGGAGTTGAGCCTTACAACATCCTCATAAATCATGCAAATGTCTCATTTGAAAGATGAACAACCTTAGGCACAAAGCTCTCAAATGATTTGCCCAAAGTCACACAACAAGTAAGTACCAGAGAATAAAACCTGGGAATATTGATTCTCAATTCTGTATTCTAGCCACTAAACTCACTCTTTAATTTTGATGCACCCAAGCTCAAACACACTAAGACTCTTGACCTGATTGAATTTGAAAACACTCATGGTAGATTTATGTTCTTCTTTATACATAACTTTGTTCTTTCTGTGTGCATACAAAACATTTACTACATCACTGTTTATTAGCAATGCATTTATGTCCTAGATGCTACTTTTGCAGAACATTAATGTTACATAAAAGTTGTTGCCCGTAGAGTCCTGTTGTGAAACACATGTTCCATTAAGCATGAAAGAAACAGTGTGTTAAATTTTTTAAAGCAAATAAATTAGCCACAGATATAGTTTAGTTTTTGAGGGCCATTTGGTCACCACAAAGATACCCCCATATTTAATGCTTCTATTGTTTGCTATGGGAAGAACCATTCCACACTTGTCTCAGTAG
This sequence comes from Corvus kubaryi, assembly GCF_017639235.1. Lineage (NCBI taxonomy): Eukaryota > Metazoa > Chordata > Aves > Passeriformes > Corvidae > Corvus > Corvus kubaryi. Next base: position 8,930,640 of record NW_024582091.1, read on the forward strand.
TAATAGCATATCACTGTGAATATTCAGATTTATTTTGGAGGCATTTATTTTCTTCCTAGACATTGAAAGGTATGTTGTCTTCCAACATTAAAATTGCAGGCTTATTCTTACCAGTCATTACTGATGTTTGAGCCAAGACTTTTTAGGATCAAAGTCAGCAGAGACAACCTATTGGAGGACATTAGCAAAATCCAAGTTTATTGACATACCTAAATAGATAGAGAGACAGTATCACCCTTTTTCTACTGAGCTGAAGCTTAGAAATAGTTTGAACAAATTTCTGGGACTTTACCATTTTTTCCTTGCTAAGCAGCTATAACACAAACTGACTGGTTCACATTGTGCATGTCTGAATTAGCAGTGATATATTTTCTCACCACTTGAAACATCTAGGTTTCACATCAACTACAGCAGGAGGAATTGGCTGCTCTGAAAAGCAGTAGAGATTATACAAGTAAATAAATCACATCTTTTTGGTGATTTTCAAATTAGAGCATGAATGGCTCAATCCTGTGTAGTTTCTAACTTTTTGCAACAGCTATGGCATAGTAATAAGTTAAATGTTTCACTTTTTTTTCACATTAAAAATCTTAAGAATTTGCTGGCTAGAAAACAATACACTGAGAACTAGAGTAATATGTGTGGGAAGGTTTTTTTTAGTTTTTCATTATATTGCTTTTCATTTAGTTTCCATTTACACTATTCCCACATGGGTGAAAGACAGGGAATAAGAAAGTAACCATCTGCAAAATGAAAGATATTTTTAGGTAGAAATAATACTTTCTTTAAGTTCCTTTTACTGAGAATTTCATGTAAATGCTAACTAGTTTATTCTTCCCTTGTTTTTACCATAAAACAGAACCACATATTTTATACCTCCACAGTAGTTTTAATTATTTCCCTCCTTCTATCATCTACTTCCTTCCAGGCATTTGTGACTTATCATTCCTGACCTCTTTCTTAATTCCAAGGTTATTTTTATCACAGAAAACATGCTGGTGAGCATAGTTCCTGTATTTAGGAAACTGTGGCCTTTAAACTTTTAATTTACCAGTCATTTCACAGCTAAACTATCTTTCCCAAGCTGCAAAGTTTTTGCTTTCCTCATCAGTAGAACTCAAGAAGAAAAAGAGGGGTTTGGTTTTTTTAAAAAAACTTGACCTAGGATTAACTCTGATTTGGCAGGAGAAACCTGTTACATTTTCGTTGGTCCTACAGCTAGGTGGGGAAAGTGTTGCTATCTTTCTGCCTCTCAGACAAGTAGTATGGCTATTTGACACATTTAGGGACAAATCCTGAGAAAGCAGGTGTTACAATCATGTATGCCAGCAGATGCATTCTCTGTTTCATTAATGTTGCCAACTACGTAAGAATTTCACCAAAGGGAACCTGGGGAATTTACACCAAGTGGTGCATAATTTAAGCTTGCCACTGATTATTTCTTATGTAGTGTAAACTTCTATTATTGCCCAGTGCAGCATAAATATGTATGTCTGACATTTTCTCCTTTCTTTACAGGGTGTGGAGAATGTCGAAACTTAAACCACTGAAACCAGGGAATAAAACCTGAAGGAAATCACAGATTCGGTCAGGTTGGAAGGGACCACAGTGGAGCATGTGGTCCAACCTCCTTGCTCAAGCAGGGTCATCCTAGAGCACATGGAACAGGATTGTATCCAGCTGAGGAGAGAAACTACACAATCTCTCTGGGTGATCTGTTTCAGTGCTCAGTCACTCCCACAGCAATAAAGTTCTTCCTCATATTCAGGTGGAACTCCCTGTGCATCAGTTTCCACCCATTGCCTTTGGTTCTGTTTGTTGGCACCACCGAGAAGAGCCTGGATCCTTTTGACACCCTCCCTTTAGATATTTATACACTTTAATGAGTTAATGTGAAGGGAGATAGCTGGAATGTAAACAGCCAGAAGAAATCATTCTCAGGCATGCCTACGTCTTCTTGCTAAACCTCACCAAGATATGTCTGATTCTCTTGGCCTAGGGTTAGTTGATACAGATGACTAGTATTCACAGTGCCCTACCATAAGGGGCTTTAAGTCAGATGAAAAACTGGCTTAAAGCTTCCAGGACTCTTTTATGGCATGGTAAGAGTAAACAACCACACTAGTCTTTTTTAACCATAAAAACTATGAGGCTTTGAACTCTTCCTCAACATTTCCCAACAGCTCTCTTCTTCATTTTCCTTGCATATCTCCACAGCATAGGGAATGCCATAATGTTATGATCTCCCAGAGGAATATCATAGTCTAATGATCAAAGAAGGGAAAAATCAGAGGAAAACGTTAGAAACCATATGAAGAATGTGAAAATGAGTTAAGAAGTATAAAGTATTTAAAAGATTCCACTGCACTAGCATTCCTGTCATTCCTATTTTTCACTTTCTTGAAAAGCTATATTTCTTTAATCTGCCACAGGGAGTCATTAGGACATCACCGGAAGGTCTCTGCCTTCTCACTTCCTCAGTGATAAACACAATGGCTTTCTCTCATTGTTGTTCTCTAAAGTTATCTATTCAAGTTGGCTGACATATTCCACAACCAAATAACCAATTTCTAAATAATGATGGCAAAGCCGGCATTACAGGAAGAACAGTGCTAATCAACACACAGACACATACTAAATAAATTAAAAAGTTCCAACCCAATTTATTTTCTTACAGAAGAGACCTCAGAAAATTAACACAGAAAAAAATGGCAAACATTTAATTGAAGAATTGCTATTATATTTATATCATTACTCCTTTTATCTATGAAACATTTAAATGAGGCTCAAAGTCTAAACTGATTATATTTCTGTCATTCTGTGAGACAAAAATGGACTGAATAAAGATTTTAAACTCCTAAGTAACTAAATATTAAAGTCCCATCTCATGATAACCACAACAGTTATTTCAAGACTTTACAGAGGTACATATTTTTCACACTTTACAGAACCGGAAGGTAGAGGAGAATCTATGTGATACAGTGAATGTACAATTAAAATAACGACCCTAATATAGCATTAATATAATTTGTATTAATGTTTTTCATATGTCTGGGGGATAATAAAACCAGATATTTTTACTCATAGCTTCCCACCTATCTATTTCACTTCCCCGTTTCTTTATTGTCAGTGGTATTCCTACGCCCTGCTGCTCTGATTCTCTCCTTAGCTTGTCAGAGGGTTAGACCTAATTTCTGATTCAGTCATCTGCCAATTAGGTGCCAGCATACCACCCATGTTGGAATGGTGTCTGAACTCAAGAATTAGGCACCCAGACTCTTATCTGATGCATGTCCTGTTGGAAACTGTGCCCTTGAGCAGAGTGGAAGGTCCCTGGAGCAGAGTGCACAGGGGAGGCATTTTACTCTCCTTGAGGAGTACCGAAAGGTTTTCACAGTTTTCAGAAGCAAAATCAATCTGTTTTATGAAGACAAATGCAGAGAAAACACATATCCCATGAACATAATTTCTGTAGAAAACTCTTCATCAATTTACTATGGGGGATTTTCTAAGAGAAGAACTTCGGTTTTTCCTTGTTATGACACTATTATAAAAATGCAGACTTTAAAGAAAAACAACAAAACCTAAAAAATGTAGAGTTTATGACATTTTATTGGTGACAATAGCCTTATCAAGAAGATTTTGCATGAAAAAAATAAATTGCGAAGCTAGAGAAACTGCATGAAGAATTAAGCCTATTCGAGGCATTCTGGACAGTAGCCCTTTGAACAACTCATCATAAAAGGAGGTGTTGCTAGGATACTATGGCTACTATCATCAGGATAATGTGGTGGGAAATATATATATATATATTATAAACAAGAAATCTTGATCAATGAGCACCACTATAAGCAACGTTATCAAACCTACATGGTATATTGAAGATTGAATAGAACATTCAATCTCATGCTGAAAAGACAAAGTGAAGTTAGTCTTCAAAGTGATGCCCATCAAAGACTGTCACAAGAAACAGCCACAATGCTTGTTAGCTGCTTGAATAGAACAACACAGACACATGGCTCAGAAGTGAGCTGAGAACAGAAGCCAGAGAGACTAAAGAAGAAGAGTGAACAGATGTTGCTGCTGAGATGAGGGAAGTGTGTAGACATTTCATTCTGCTGGAATAAAAGACAACTAAAACCATAAGAACCAAAAATTACCATAAATGGATGCTGAATTAGTCTTTTGATTGGGAATGGCTAATTAGTTGAAATGATCAAAATAGAAGATCAAAGGAGTATATGGAAACTATACAGATCTGAAGTCAAATTAGGTTTATGTGTAAAATTATTATTCTTTTAAGACAGCACAAAATCTCCTCAACTAGGAGAGGCCATTAGATAGTCTTCAATACATTTTCATGTCAAAGAAAGTGTCCAAGGCTCTCCAGGCTGTTCAGGTATCTATGCTACCTATTTCAGTGCAGTTTTGCCTTTGAGAGTCTGGGCGTGCAGTCAGAGCAGAACAGTTCACAAAGAAAATCAGCTTGCATGACAAATTTCGTACTCTGCCTGAGGAAGAGTGCAAAGGTATTCTCTCCTAATTAAAATATGAATGCTGTCATCTGATAATCTTCCTTGTGAGAAATAACAAGCTTACTAATTAAATGTGCAATTTCTTGACATTTAAACAGGTCAATTCTTTTTTCCATGTGTCTGATCATTTATTTGAGGTGCTACTTTCAGGCATGTTTATTATACTAACCAAAATTAATCAGCAGCATAACAGACCCTTCTAAAACAGAAGGGTAAGTAATGTAGTTTTGTCCTTTTGCTCAACTGAAGTTGTTTTAATATAGAAAATAACTATAATTAAACAGAGAATAGAGATTTCATTTTTACTAAGTCCTCATCATCTTTCTGGGCTTCCCATGTATGTCTTCTGATGTCTGTCTTTCATAAGGTCATGTCTTTATTCCATTTGGCTTTAATGAATAAAATGTTATTGCATAAAACTGAAAGAACATGGCAAGACAGTCCAACTTTAATTTAGTGATATCATTTCTGAAAAGGGTGCTATTGTAGATACATTGCTTGTTCTAGTACAGATAGAGTGGAAGACCGGTGGGTACAGACTTTTATTTTTAAGAGCTTATGTGACTTCCACAACTATAATAACTGAAAACAGATCTTGATGTTTAGCACAATAGTGAGGATATGATAAATCATAATTTAAGTGTAGGTTTCAACAAGTCTGTTGAAAATTAAATTTTCTTTTTCACAGAAAATTCAAATCTTCTTGAAATTTCATTTAGTCTGAATGGGATTGAAGAGTTCAAGGTTCCAAATATTCTGCAAATCAAAATTTTAAAAGCATTCTCTTTTGAAAAAAGCAAACCCAGTCCCTGTGAATTTACCAAGCTGTAAATCACAGAATCACAGTGTAAGCTGAGTTGGAAGAGACCCACAAGGATCAAGTCCAGCTCCTGGCCCTGAACAACACCATCCCCAAGAGTCACACCATGTGCCCGAGAGCATTGCCCAAACACTTCTTGAACTCTGTGAGGCTGGTGCTGTGACGACTTCCCTGGGGAGCCTATTCCAGTGCCCAGACACCCTCTGGGTGAAGAACCTTTTCCTAATATCCAAACAAAAGCTCCCCTGACACAGCTTCAGGCCATTCCCTTGGTCCTGGCACTGGTCAGCACAGAGACCAGTGCCTGCCCCTCCTCTTCCCCTCACAAGGAAGTTGTAGACTGCAATGAGGTCTCCCCTCAGTCTTAATGAAATATAAACTCCTTATTTCATACAGTTATTTAGATGTATGGAAAAGTTGTATGAGTTACAGGTTTAAATGTTTTGAAGTAGGGAATGGCCTTTCTCACCAGATATCTAAAGACAATCTGGCATTTATTACCATCTGCTTTGTTCTTCAGAAGTATGAACTTAATTTATGTGATCCTTCTGCTGAAAAAGAAAAATGTATGCCCTTCATTGCTTTGACTTTCATGGCTTGGATTTTTTTATGAGGTTTTTTTTTTTCTGTAAGTGAGATATCTGCCAGGGGTTGACCTGTTATCTTTAGCTGCAATTTATAAAGTTAAAATAGTCAACTGTTTGTTAGCGTACTGCAGGGACACAGAGTAGGCAACATTTATATTATGTAGCATTGCAGTTCTCAGACCAGGATGGTGATTGCAATTAGTGACTGTCTGAGTTCATATATGAGGTTATTAACTGAAGCAGTAAGAAACAGATATACTGCCTGCTTAGGATGGAAACGCAGGGCAATAACCTCATACGCTGCAGCAGTGGGAAATGGCAAAACATGTCAGAGCTCTCAGAAGTTATAATTTTCTGTGTGTAGCTAGGGTCAACAGTTGACTTTAGTATAATGAGGAATGAATTACTCAGAATAAAAGTAGTTTTTTATCTTGATTCTTGATCGTTCTTATTTTAATGTGTGATAAGAGACTGAACACTTTAGCACCTGTGATATATTTTATCTTTTAATCTTTTCTGTCTTAAACTAAACCCTAAGTATTCTGCTTTAAACCCTTAAATTTATCTTAAACTTTTAAGGTCTTAATTTTATAGGCTTTCTCCATAAATTGGTGAGTCCAGAAAGATTTAATAAAAGCCTAAAGCAGATACTCAAATTGGGCAGAACAAACCCAGTAGGTAAATGAGCATTGAATTGAACTAGGCTTTGGTAAGAATCCTGAATAGACAAATTCAATTGCCAAAACAACACTTCATGCCATTTCAGACTTCCTAAATTGTCTGAGATATCTGCACAAAAATGATATATATGCCACATGACAGAGGTAAAGACCTAATTTAGGTATCAACATTGAATTGAATCCTTCCCCTGTCTTTCTGATGGCTGAAGTTAAATGTTATAAAAATCTAGCTAAAAAAGACAATACAGTCGACTATACACAGCTCCCAATGCCACTTGCAATATCCTAGGGTCTCCAAGATATCTGCATCAGACTGTCAGGTATGCACAGGCCCTATACAAGACCAACTCAAATTTTGGGCCAGTAGCTGAAAAGCTCAAAAGAAATCTTCGACAAAGAAGTCTTAAACATAATTTTGAACCACCCTAAAGCACCTCAGATGACACTGTCTCTAAACTACCACATAAAAAACTACAAATATTGGTAGAAGGAGAAATTAAAACTGCTTGTTTATTATGTTGCAATTATTAAAATATTAAATTTACTCTGCTTGGTTTAAATAAGATGTAAGCCAGGAAGAACTGAAGAGTCGGGAAAGAATTATTTCTTCTTGGATACCATGTGCAGTTTCAAATTTCCCTTTTGGACCTATTTATTTTAGAATCAGGATTCATTGAAATCTCAGCTTTGATAGATTACCAGTGTTCCCTATGTTATACGCAGAAAATCATGACAAGGCTTTGTGTTTCCTTACTTGAAAATTCATCTCTTTCAAAATCCATAAGGGGCTAAGTATGTCGCTAATCTATATATATATCAATTCACTTTCCTTTATATCTAGAAAATCTTATTTGTACAGGGTAAAAAAAAAATAATGATTTATGTATATCTGAGAGTTTTATTCTACATTCTTGGTCACTCATTCTAGTATTTAATTTAATTTGTTAAGGATAAATAGTCTTATCCAAAACTTCTCATCACACAAGAAAAATTACCAGAAAAGGAAGAGGCATAGAACCTGGTTGAAATATGTGGGTTATTATTAGCTAAGAAGACATGGACTTAAAGCTGCTAATATGCTATGGAAGGCACAGGAGTGCATTCTTCCTGGACTTTGCTGGCCACACTACTGCTATGGTGAACAGTCAGTTGACAGGTAATGAAGAGAAATGTGGTCTTTAAGATAACTATGATTCAGCACATTGACTATTTGAAAAATAAATTGGATACAGAACTGACATGCGTGTAATATACATTGGTCATTTGCTGGAGTATATAAAGGAACTGTATTAAAACCTAAGATAAAAATAAAAATAGTGTCAAAATTAGAGATAGATTCTATATGCATAGAACACAGAATAGTTTGAGTTGGTAATCAAGTCCATTTTTATCACTAAGATCCATTTTTTAATCATGATTTGTAATTGTCAAATGTTTGGGATTGGGAACAATTAATTTTTTAGGATTAATTTTGAGCCAGGTATTGGTAATAAATAATTAGCTTTTGTGAAAATTAAAAATACACAAACTACATAAATGTACCTGCCTAAGTGCATTGTTTTTACTTATAAGTGATGGTCTTTTTTTCACCCTGTGACACTTCTTACTTTCTCTGCAGATCAGCCAGGGCATAGTAACAGTGAAAGCACCTTTCAGTCACAACAGTAATACAAAACTTGCTGACACCTCTGGACCATGCTACCTTGTGTGGAAGAGAACATCCAGAGATGCATGAAACAGACACACTGCACACAAATCCTTCTAGGAAGTTAGCTCAAACTCTTCAGTGATGAAGTGACATTCATCTGTGGCACCTCAAAAAAAGGGATTCAAATACCTTATTCCCAGAAAAACAGCTACTGTTCCTGTTTATTTCTCATTGAATAAAACAATGGAAAAGTAACTGAAAGTAATTTAACAATGTGAACAAGATCACGCTCCACTGAGCTACCAGCCATCAGGTAATGCCAGTCATTGCTTACTAAACAATACCCCAATTTAAATCAGTCACAATCACCAGAATACTGATATGCAAAAAATATTAGTTATTTGCTAGTTGGGTCGTTTGTGCACTAGAAATGATGACAGGAACTGAGTAATGTAAATGAAAGTGTACACAGCTGCAGTGATTCCCATCTCCCACATGAAAAGCAGTCAGGGAGTGCTGTGCCCGGACTATGATTCCACTAACAGATATCTATTTTTTATGAGACTAAGCCCCTTCTCCATTTACTCATTATTGTCAGTATTCTAACATTGCTGATACTCACATGCTCTGCTATACATTAAACAAGATCCTAGAGCAGTGTTTAGAGGGAGCATCCAACATACAAAAACCCACTGTACATGTGGATAATTCCTGAGCTCTCTATCTGGAGGGTTGGAAGGTGCTGGGGCAGGGGGATTCCTTCCCTCAAAGGAATGCATGGGTGCACAGTACTTCCTTCAGTGGGCTGCAGAGCTCATCTTGGTGCTAGCCTTGCTACTGCTGTTGCTGCTGCACTGAGAAAAGGGGGAAGCATGACTCAGAGAGATTTTGCCTAGTTACAAAATTCAGTGGAGGATGGACCCCCATGCAACCCACAGTCAGAGCTGCCCCTCTATGCAGCAGTTCTCTAAGTGTGTATGCATGAAGACATAGGTTTGTATGGGCTGGGAAACTGTTCAAAACTGTAAAACACCTTTATGAGGTCTGATGCAATATGCAGATTTGCCAATGGATAAAAGATTTAAAAATAAAACATGTTTGGCAAGTTCCAGTTCCGGCTTGCCAACTTGGAAAGGAGAAGAGTGATCAGGGTAAAGTAATTAAACATTTTTAGCCTCCCTTTTCCATTTTATTGTCTTCATTTTATTGCTCAGTGTTAAGCTAGCCTAAATACTGCTTAAAAGCATGAGCTCTGAGGTCCTCCCCTCCTTGCACTCACACTCAGGGTTCTCAGCCACAGTCTCTAGTCACCATTTGTGAGTAATCACAGACTGGCACAACTACCATTAAACACAACAGAGCACAAATCTGGTTAGCAGAAAAGACTGTACTTTACAGCCTTTAGCTCAGCAATAAGATGTTTTTGAGATTCCTCCTTGTACAGTGCATTGTAATGGGTTGTGTGATTAACAAGCACCACTGCCAGTGGAGTCAGACACCAGAGCAAAACATTTCCCTGCTCTTGCCAAGCAACAGATTTAAGGCCCAATTCAGTTTGAGTACAGCCAGTTTCCTTGCTACAGAAGCTGGCCATGATTTTTACTGAAATAAGCCCTTTGCTTCTAGAATGCAGATGAGAATTCAAGACAACTTAATTAATAACATCAATGATTTTTTTTCCCATTGCTGTTTGCTTCTACTTGACATGATTTAATGTCAGATAGCTCTGAGCATCAGAGCTTTATTAGATGTATAGCTGCAGCAAAGGATTCTTCATCCATCCCAGGAACAGTGTACCTTCTGCTAGATTACTTTTTTTTTTTTAATTCTAGAAATGTAAATCCCTTCTTCCAAGATCACGCTCCTTTCCTATTAAGCTACTACTTTCTCAAATATTCACTTTGGCTTCCCAGCATAATAATAAAATCACTTCTCAGCCTCTACAAAATATTTTTATAGTCAGTTTGTTTGGGCATCATTAGCCTGGCACAAAAATACTCTGCAAGCAAAATATGGGTAACTCACAGGTACAAAGCAATTATTTATTGGCCAGTGTACATAAAAGACAGGTGGTATTTAGTGAACTATGAGGTTAAGCACAGGTGCGCTCACACTCCAGTACAGCAGCTGGAAAGCCTTCACCAGACAGGCAGCTGTTTCTGAGGAGTGAGGGGTTGGTGGCCACAGCTCCCAAGAGCCACCATGGGGGCAGAGATGCCCCTCCCTTTTACTCCATCACCACTGATGGATCAAGCCCAACCTGGCAGTTCCTGACTGATCCTGACTAGACCAGCCTTCAGCTACCTTCTCTTTGTTTCTTTTCCTTAAGGCGTTAGCATTTCATGTTGATGTTTTCTCTGCTGAGTCTTCAGTCTCCTAGCAATCACATATCAGCAGTCCTACCGCTCTCTGTAATTTTTTACTTTTCTTATCCCTGTACAGATGCTCTCACAGCTCTGGCTCAGCAGTCTGAGTCAAGGTTACACAGCTGGAGTATATCAAAGCTGGACCCCCTACTCAAGCAGCTAAACCCCCAGCAGTGGGGGGCTACAGAGAGAGGGTTACAGTGTGCCATGGCATCATATGTGATTCTTTCTTGGACACTATTTTATTCCACTCACACTTCATTCCTGATTAGTTCCCTGATCCTTCTGACTCCAGTTCCTGTTTTTCTCCCCTAATATGGAGTTCTGAAAGAACAACTATAACTACTAGCTTGCTTCAATTATTCTTTAGTTTTGTAACACTTTCTATCCAGAGTTATCTCCAACTGTTGTGTGTTGGCTGTCCGGTATCAATTTGTAAACTAATATTCATAGAAACAATGCTGGACACAAGTTTCTTACTGTGGGTTTACAATACTCTGTCAGTAGGGAAATGATATAATTCTGAACTTCTTTCCCTGTGAGTGAGCAGAATTTTAGCCAAAGAAATATGTTTTCTTCTCCTTTAATCCTCTTCACAGCAAAACTCGAGAGGAACATCCAGAAAGGACACCATATGCTTGAGAATATGCCATCATATATTTTGTGAGCCCTGTAGTTGCTGCTGCCCTTTAGCCATTAAAACTGAAAACAGCAGTGTTTCTAGGTAGCCAGATCATGTTTATCACAGTACATAAATCCTGTGTGTCCAAACTGATCATGAAGTGCAGCAGTCATTTCTCTGGGGCTTCCTGAAACCTTCAGCAAGTCATCAAATTCCTCTTTCCTGGGAAGGGAAAAGAAAAAAAAAAACCAAAATAATTTAAACTCAAATGATATATTTACTTACATGATAAATGGGGATCTGTGCTTGAATCTAGTTGCAGGATAACTTCCAAACTGTGTTGTGTAGTCAGCCAAGATATAACATATATTCAGACAGGGTAATATTGATCTGAAGTGGTACACGGTGAATCCAGAAAATTGTGGCTCACTTCCAGCATTTCAAACATACAACTATGTAGGAAAAATACAACTTATATTCAGATGCTTAATTTGAGTCTAAAAATTTTCTGGACAGAAAGGATATCAAAATCAACCAACTGATTTACTATTCTACCTCAATTTCACAATATTGTCTCTGTGCAGTCTTTTTACAGCATGCAAAAAGAGCAGAAATTATATATACGATGGAAACATTAAACTGAATTTATGCCAAAAATGAATGCATAGTGCATAAACATCAATCCTGGTCTGAGTGTTTTGCTCATCTAAGCAGAACAAAGCAGTCAGTAACACCTTTCAGGAACAATATCCATCGAGTAATATAGCACACAGCTATCCCTGGGGTCTAATCTGAAGGTAATCTCCACCTGATTTAAGACACAAAATCCACATTTTTGCATCCTTTACTTTGGACCCATCCTAGAATGATCCACAATCTGCTCTTCAAAGTCCTTTTAGGACTGGGCCTTCTTTCTCTGTCCCCACTTGCTCTAATCACAAGAAGAGGGGAAAGAAATGAAAGTTTGTAGAAGGCTAGAAATGATGGACCAAGAAATTGCAGAATCACCATCGCTGGATTTTCTACAGCTACAAATTTCAGCGTATGGATGAATTTCATATACAGCAGGAAGGGCCAATAGACACCACTATGTTGTATTTGGACATTCCACACACTGCTGAATTTGAGGTACAGCCACCTGTTGGGGACTAGATTAAGGTGGGGTTTTGTACCCAAGATCAGCAATTCTAGGCTTAAACATAAATTTATGATTAAACCTAAAATTCAATATAGATGTAACTAGACCCACACAGGTAAGTATAGTCTTGTGTTGGGGAAGAATTTTTTCTTCTGCAGTATATTCATTTAAACAACCTACTATTTTCTCCCCAAATTACTTGTCAATATCATCCAAATTTCCCACATAATTTTAGGTGGAGAAAATGAGAAGTTAGAACATTCTGGAGGATATTATGCTCTTTTTTTATTCTGTGAGCAGTGCATACCTTGAATAGTAGCAAATAATTTCAGTTTCCTTTTCCAACTGAGGGAGTCTGAAACCACAGCTCATACTAGTTATATGAATTCCCTAAATAACAACTGATTGCTCAGTCATTGATCAGTGCAGAAAGATGAACCACAAGTTCCTACCTCTGCATTAAATGTGCTCACAAGAAAACTTTTTACCATTATACGGCTTCCTCAGGCATTGAAGTAAAAATTTGAAAAATACCTAAACATTTTTGAGGTAGATGATAAATATTAACTTATAGCTCAGAATTTTGAAAATTCACCTTGAGTTCCAAGTTGCATTAAATAGTTAATTGTTTCAGATATGCAGAGGAAGCAAGTTCTTGTTTAGAGCTGCTCACTAAAAGTTAAGAGATTAAAGAAGCAGTTCTGCATCATTTTGTTCTGCACATTATTTGTGTGTATTAATGGCAGTGTGAGTGCCAACTCCAGTAATAATTTCAAATACTAATTTCATAATTTCAAAACAAAACATGAAAAATACTCATACTTAATTTTGTTCATAAATAAGAGTTTGAAATTTTATTGTTAGAATTCCAACAGAAATAAGAGAATTCTTTTTAACATATATTCTGCCAAAATATTCCATACGTGCATGTATTCTAGGCTAATATATGACAATGAAAGAAATCAAAGTTTGAACAGTACTGGTTTATTATTTCATTGCTGTGTGAAGAGCTGATGAAATTGAACTGTTGTGTACCATGACATTTTGCCTGCATAATGCAATAACCACTTTATGGAAAATAAGTTGAGAATCTCATTACTTGACCAAGATTTATGATGGAACTTGTAAATGTATTTGCTTTCAATAAATCTGACAGAGATTGACCACCATCCTTGTTAACATTTTGATAGACATCCTCTTTTAATGGCACCTAATTACAAAACAGCCAGTGCAATATGCTACTAAGATCAAAATTCAGTCTAGAAATAGTAATAACTGCCAGATTTAACTCATACATTTCTTTTATGGAGATCAGAAATAGCCCTTCTCTTTTCTGACATGCATATTAGAAAAGCTACTCAAAAAAGATCTGAACATTTTCTGAGAAATGATAAAATCCATCTCATCGGTCTTTCTGAAGTATTCCTAAAGCATCTGCTTCCATTATGCCAGTGTGAAGAGCTCCCCTGCCTGTCTCCAAAGGAAATCATATCCTTTCTACTACTGGGTGATGCAGATTGGTGTGGTCTGCAAGTGAGCCATTCCTGAAACAGGCAAGAGTAAGTTCAGGTGATATATTACCTGCTATGTAAGATATTGCATTCATTATATATTCTGGAGATCAACCCATTTTACTTCATTTCCTCCAAATCCTTTTCCTCATTTTGTTTCAAAGTATGAAGTTGTTGTTGGAGCATACCCTCATTTCTCTTTGTGGTTATTCTCTCTGTTTTGGGGATTGGTGCGTAAAGATCAAAGCCATGAAATTGCCTTCAGCATTTAAATTTTTTCCTAGAAAATTCGCAGTTTTATCAATACTGAGGATGCAGACATAGACAAAATTCCAAACTGGTAAACCAGATAATACATGTTGCATTATAAATTTGTTTTGGCAAGTGCCCAATAAAGCAGTGTTAAGAGAAAGTGAAACACATTTCAGGGTTGTACAAAAGTTTTTTAAAAAACAGCCTTTAAAATGCACTTCAGTGGTACATGTTTAAAATCCCTTATGCATCAGTTCACAGGGGAAACAGATCAGTTCAGTAACTGACAAGTGTTTCTGCAAGGGGAAGTTTAATTCAGATGTTTCAATTTCTTTATCCAAATGCTACAGTCATGTCTACCATGACTCACATAGACTGAGTGATTCAGGAGTCATGTAGGTGAATACAGAAGTAATAAAGTATGAGAAGTTTTAAAATGAAAAAAAATATAGAAATAAACAGAGTCATTTTTGACTGAACAACTTATTATGAAATTTATTTAAAAAAAGCCAACCTTCTAAATCTTCTACTGTTTAGGGGCTGTTTCTACATGAGTCTGAAATTCATCATCCATGCCATAAATTTCTACTGGACTGTCTTATATTTTTATCTTAGTTAAACTATCCTATCCCATGAACAGACATTTTTATGCAAGTTTAAATCTGGTTTCATAAGGACAGATACAGATTTGTAACTAAGCCATGATTAATCATGTATCTAATTACACTGCATAGCCTTGTACATGGATGAAGCCTCAGTGTTTTGGGGACTTTGTTCTCATCCCTCATAAGTTACTTTTCTGTCTCCTTCCTGACATTTGTTTTCCACAGTCTCAGGTTCAGAAAAAAAAAAATTATTATTTTGAGGTGGGTTGACCTTGGCTAGTTGCCAGGCACCTACCAAGCTACTCTATCACTCTTTCTCTTTAAGGGACAGAGGGACAATGAAGAACCCATGGACTGAGATAAGAGAGATCACTTACCAATTGTCACAGGGAAAACAGACTGGACTTGGGAAAATAAATTTAATTTGTTGCCAAGCAGAATCGATTAGTAAGAAATAAGAATATATTTTTAAAAAACATCTCCCCCCACCCTTCCTTTCTTCCCAGGCTCAATTTTACTTCCAACTCTTTCACTTGCTGCACCTCAAGTGGTGCAGCAGGATGGGGAAAATGGTCAGTTGCCATCAGTTCATAACACTCCATCTCTGCTGCTCCTTCCTCCTCACACTCTTCCCTTGCTCCATCCTAAGGGCTCACCCATTGGGGACAGTCCTCCATGAACTTCTCCAACATAAGTCCTCCCCACAGGCTGACTGGTCCAGCGTGGGTCCTTCTGTGGAGTGCTGTCCTTCCTCACAGGGTCACAGGTCTGACAGCAAACTTGCTCCTGTATGGTGTTCTCTCCACGGGCTGCAGTTCCTGTCAAGAGTTCAAGCATAGGGCCTTCATGAGCCACAGCTCCTTTTAAGGGATATTCACCTGCGCTGATGTGGGGTTGTCTGCAGGTGGCAGGTGGCTATTTGCACCACAGTGGAAATCCATGGGATGCAAGGAAAAACATATCACTGCACCCTGTCTGCATGCTGTATGAGAATCTCTGGTTGTATGCCTGGACTACCTCCTCCTCCTCTTTTTGCACTGATTTTGGGGCCTACAGAGTTGTTTCTCTTACATATTCTTGCTCCTCTATCACATCTTCTAATGTGCAGCATTTTCTCCCTTTCTTAAATATGCTACCACAGAGGTGCTCCTGATGTTTCTGATGGGCTCAGCTTTACCCAGTGGTGGGTCTGTCTTGGAGGCAGCTGGATCTCATTCTGGCATAAGGGCAGCTCCTGATGTCTCCTCACAAAGGCTGCTCACACAGCCCCCAGCTACCCAAACTTTGGCACACGGATCCAATTTGTTTTTTAGGTTTGTTTCACCTTACATAATAAGGCTGTAGATGGAAAAAAAACCCCAAACATTTAGAAATGTCTAAAATATTCATTGATGGCAATACAGACAGTGCCATTTTTCATGCAGTCTGAATACTAGTAAAAATGTAATTTAATTTCATGCTTTGCTGCAAAAAGTCACACTTAGTTCATTACTTAAAGTTGATCTGTTTGCAACTCAAACTTACCAGCTTTTTCATTAGTCACTGTACTTAACCACACTGAACTATTCACTGTGACTTCTGACAGCAACCAAAGTTCTCAGATTCCTCTGCAAACATGAGGACCACTTCCCATCCTGAGGGATCTGAAGCTCTGCTGTAGCTGCCCTCCACACTGTGGATGAGATTCATCTCACTTAACTTCAGCTGACTAGTCTAGTCCTGGACAGAGACAGGGGATTTCAGGCAGGGGTTTATCTTTCTTAGATGCCATGGGCTTTAGATACCTCTCCTTATTTTATGAAATAGTCTAGGAGAATAAAATTACTAAGATTAAATCCATACTGTGGATGGGGAGAAGCATTCCTCAGTGGTGAATACTAGCAAATCAGTGGTCCATAAAACAAATTAATTTAAATCTCTCAAAAAATATAATATTACAAATGTATAGAACTTCATATGTTATCACAACAGACTTCACATCAATGTCCTATGGTGAAAGCAGAAATATTTTTAGCACTTTAGGAATAAGGTATAATTTGCAAGTAGCAGCCTACTTACAGTGTAAGAGGGCTACACAGTATTGCAGCACATACATACAGCATACAGTCTGTGAACTACACAGGGACAGGGCTGCCCAGAAACACCAATGGAGTTACTGTTGACTATAAAAAAATGGGCTCGTTCAGTCAACATTTTTACACTGTAGAAGGTTAAATATAAACCAGTAGGACTGCAGGTCTGTAGAACCCTGGATCTCTACTATGCATTTTTCAGATGTGCTAGACCTAATGTCAGCATGGATCTACTGTGTGTTTGATCACTAAAACCCCTTAAGAGTATTAGACATAATTCCACAATTCATCTGGTCTGTGCTGGAGTTTAATGTAAAGCCTGTTATGTTCAAAACATCCATCTTTTTGCAGTGCTTTGCACATTAGGATGACTAATTTTAAAGTTAGCACTTCCATCTAACATGCAGTATAAGTAAGAAAGTTGAAGTATGAAAGTGCACAGGTCATTTACAAAGTGTTCATACTAGAATATATTAACTGTGAAGAAAGACAGAAACCTACTTTCTGACACTTTACCCTTATTATGTCCACAAACACTACAAATATTTCCTTGTTATTCTACTTTTATCATTTAGGTGAAAGGTTAAAGACTAAAATCAACAAAACTATTTTGATAGCTAAATGAGCAGAAGTTCTGTGCTAAAGGGCTATTCATATTTAAATATCTTGCAGACGAGACTGTGCCCACAAATATAACAGAAAACAATTTCCCTGGTTCCCTGCAGCTTAGAGTTGCTTTCAAAAAATGCAATTTTTATTCCTCCTTCCAGATAATCCATCTGTCTACTGAGAGGGGTATTAACTATCACAAGACAGTTCCATTCTCCTTAGCCCTCATTATCATTTCCCATCTTCTTCTTTGTAGAATGAAACAAGCTAAAACAACTCACAGAGCAAAATACTGTGGAGGCAAACTGCTTCTAATGCTTTTAATTGTTGCTCCCCATACTTGACACCTTGCTGTGACAGCCAGCATGGTAGGTGCTCCTGAAGCTGCCTGATGGGGTGTCTCTGCAGGGCTTGAACCCTTCCAGTATAGAATCAGTTCCACATACATCTCTCACAAGTTATTGATGAGAACAGTAGACTTTTCAAACATGGAGCATCCTCTTCTTTTCAAGAAAACAACAGAAAACTGAGGACTTTCTAGCCGAGGCACCTTCAGTACCCCAGGAGAGGCTGTAATATCGGGGTAGTCATCCAGCACTCATAGTATGGAAAGGTGTTCTTGAAAGTTCTAGCAAAAAAAGAGAAAGTGATCAGTGCCCAAATGCTCATGTGTCCATTTTTAATGGTTTTCCCAGAATTTTTTTTTTCATTTATGTAAAAGGAATTTAAATTAACTTGTTTTTCATTCAACTAATCTTCAGTAAAAAATAAAGTGACCACGACAATTTTGAAAATACTTTGAAAGTAAGTTAACACTGGAATTCCTCGGTCTATTTAAACTTGTCATCTTCAATTGTTCATAGTGACAGATTTCCTAATGCTCACCAGGCACTCACGCATTTTATGTTTGTTGGAGTGTGCATCTTGTAATGTTCACAGCTTCACTGATTCAATCATTCCTATTTTTGCTACTGATTCGGAAAGACTCACAGTATGAGGGAGAACAACAGGAGTGAATTGGTGATGCTGATTTCATCCAAGCATTTTTTCAGGATTCATAAATATACAGAAAGCTTAATCTCACAATTTTCTTGAAAGTGATTTAATTTTCATCATTCTCTTGTCTTGTAGAAGATTTTGTTTTATTATTGTAGAGCATCGATTCAAAAAGAAAAAAAGAGAAAAAGAAATAAAAATAATACAACAGCCTCTAAGCTCTAGATAAGCATCTGTTCAAGCTGTTCAACTTTGTCTAAACAGTTCCATACCTATATTTTGCAGACACTTCAAAGACAGCCTTTGCCCCGCCCATTCAGTGAATACATAATCGCTCCTATGAAGCAAAACAATTTCATCCAAAAAACACGAGCTTTCAAACAGCATGAGAACTAAGTAACCATTGAGGGTGACTAACCCAAATTTCCAGTCCAAAGTTTTTTAGTCCTTTTCAGTTTGTTTACCTGCATAAATTTCCCAAAGGAGACGTGGATCCTTTCAGAAATGTCACCTCTGTGGACTTCTGCAGCGTATGCAAAGTTGGCTTTTTATTTGCTGTTTTGAAAACCACGGGGGTCTACAGAGCAAAGGCTGAAAATCACTGTTCTGGTCTAAATCAGGCATAGCAGAGGTGTGAATATGCACTTCCCCATTTACACTCAAGGACCTTCCTCATCAAATGTCCACAAAGGAGATGGTTTATGAGGACAAGATTGTGAATCAAATGCTGGATGGGCAGGGAAGAAACTGTGGTTTATGCACCAAACAGTAGGCAAGCTCCTTGCACTTTTATTTTCTTAAAATTTCCAAAGGTTGTAATTTCATATGATTCATGATAGGAAAATTTTAACACGTTGATAGAATCCTATTTTTCATTCAGATCTAGTTATGACCTTGTCACACAATTTGATTTGGTGAGAACTTAGAAACCCTGAGATCTCCAGGGACAAGAAATGCATGGGCCACATTGTAGTCACAATGTAATTTAAAATATTTCTGGAATTTCTTAGAACTCTCCTCTATTTAAAAAAAAAAATTATTTATTTATTCTACTTACAGAATTTGGGTGTTGGGGAAAAGGGACAGAAATACAGATTAGGTTAGGAACTGCATCCAAAAGTGATGGAGACTTCTAAAAACAATGCAACTAAGTAAAGACATCCAAGCCTCATCAGGACATTCTATCAGTGCATTATTCAGGTCCTGACTTTAAATTAAACCAAACTGAGACTTTTACACTTAAGATGGTATTTCACCTATCCTTCTTTCAGCTGAAAGCATCCAACGTCTTTCTTTACTGCACAATGCACATAGATATATGGGCCATATTTTGGAATGAAGCTATGAAGAAAATATTTTGATGCTATTAATGCGAATCTGAAAGGAGACTATGGTGACAGACTATGGTGGCTGTATTACCTATCTAGAGGGCTCTCTGAAGTCTTTATTCTTCACCATTGCACATTAAGGTCCTTTCAGAATTCAGGTGAAATATAAGATTACAGAGCTATCTAGCATGCACCCACAAATCATGGAAGGTATTTTTATTTAAGTGCCTAACGCAAGAGCAAGTTTCTTTCGTACACATGAAACAGCACTAACACAGCTTCTACCTAATTGTACAAAACTCAACAGAAATAAATCTGATCAAGTGTTCACATAGCTCAAAACCCCAAATATGCTCACAGTACTAGAACAATAAGTCAACAAAAAAATAATTAATGCTACTAATGTACAATGGAAGGTCAAATGATCATAGTTCAATACCTGCAAAATGCAGTGTAAATATACATAACAAATTATTAATTTTCAAATTAAAACCAATACACTGTGTTCTCTTATTTAAGAAAGTTTAAGTGAAAGGGCAAAAATATATCTTAAATGAAACTATGGTGTTTAAAAAGTGAGCTTAGTATTTCCAGGAAGCTCAAACAACATATATTTTTCCCCCACATTCTTTTAGGCATAAATCATTAGGAGAGTTAAATGTAAAACAGCCTTTAAGGGAGCAGGACTCAGTCAAGGAGTTAAACAAAAAGAGGCAAGTAGCTTCCAAACAGGAGAGCAGTTAAAAGTAAAGATTCATCAGGGATCTTACCTAATGAAGACAGAAAAGACCTTGGAGAACCTGGAGTAGCTGCTATTCGAGGTTTTCAAGGACAGGCTAGTTAGTGTCAGCATTTGTCAACAACAACTGAGGTACAAATTATTCCACTATCTGTATGAAATTTGCATTAGTTTATCTCCCACACCCCATTCCAGACCTATTTTTCTAGGAATGCATGAATTTGGATTGAAAAATGACCTAAGGGTCTTCCTGTCATGACAAATGCCTAAAACTGTGTTTTTTCTGCATCTGTTCCTGCACCGAACAAAGTATTGGAGTGCTTGATGTCTCACCTAGCAGATCTCAAGAGAAAAGGTAGGAAACCAGTTGCAGTCCTCTGATTCCAGACCACCACCAATGTATGAGATAGGACTGAGTTTCTAGATTCAAGTTATGGGTTGACCTTGAGAGAGTATGCAAAGGTAGCATCACAGGTCAGAAAGTTCCTCCTCTCTGGTGGTCCTTGCATAAGATACTGCCCCTGGTATTCTCTGTCCCTGGCAGAGGGAAGACGTAGGAGAAGTAAGCACATTATCCTCTATTTGGATCTTTCCTAGGAATGAAGATAAACTCGTTCTATTTCTTAATGTTTATTTTAATTTATATTTACTTTAGAGCTACTTCCCCATTTCTAGCCCCATTTTCCCCAGGTGTTTGAATATTTATGAAGCTATATAAATAAGAATATATGGAGACTGAACATTCCTTTATACAAACGGAGTGGTGGGACTGACAAAATATTTGTACTTTTTGGTGACTGATGTTGAAAAGTGAAAATGTAATTTTCCCAGAGGGCCAATGTGGCTCCTGAAAAACCTGCCAGTTTTATACTTTACATTTGAGGGAAAAAAAGCAAAAGGAAGGAAGGGAGGAAGGGAGGAAGGGAGGAAGGGAGGGAGGGAG
>NW_024582091.1:8952190-8952530 GCF_017639235.1 Corvus kubaryi
GGGAGGGAGGGAGGGAGGAAGGGAGGGAGGAAGGGAGGGAGGGAGGGAGGGAGGGAGGAAGGGAAGGAAGGAAGGAAGGAAGGAAGGAAGGAAGGAAGGAAGGAAGGAAGGAAGGAAGGAAGGAAGGAAGGAAGGAAGGAAGGAAGGAAGGAAGGAAAGAAAGAAAGAAAGAAAGAAAGAAAGAAAGAAAGAAAGAAAGAAAGAAAGAAAGAAAGAAAGAAAGAAAGAAAGAAAGAAAAAGAAAGAAAGAAAAAGAAAAAGAAAGAAAGAGAAAGAAAGAAAGAAAGAAAGAAAGAAAGAAAGAAAGAAAGAAAGAAAGAAAGAAAGAAAGAAAGAAAGA
>NW_024582091.1:8952540-9004667 GCF_017639235.1 Corvus kubaryi
AGAAGGATGGATGCAGGAGGGAAAAAGGAAAAAATGCACTAGGTACTTTGTGAGGCTGCAGTTAGTACTTGCCCCTTCCCAAGCACTTCTGCTGCTGTTTGAGAGGCAGAGCCTGCACTGTGTAACAAGTCACAGTGTACACAGTTACAACAATCACCATCAGTGTCAGGTTTTTTAAGATGACAGCCTCACGCATCCTTTCATGCCATCCTTGTTAGGAATAATCCAGGGGTACAGCACTGCATGGAACAGCTATGTGCATGGCAACAACACTATGATTTCATTTCTTTTTTTCCTTTGTGTCACACTTCTAAATAGCTACAGCTTCCCTGCAACTTGCCTTCCAGTTCTCTGTAGCACTAGGTAAAGAGTTCATCTGCCATTTAATTCTCAGAGTTGCTGCTACCAGAAATTAAAGGACACAAATCATGCTCACTCTTGAGCTGCTAAATCAGCACTGATACAATGATAACAACAGGGTAAGTTCCCCTGTAGTTAGGACTCAGGAATTTTTGCACTGTGCTACCACTTAGTCTTTTGCTAATAACAGTGCTGAAAATTTCGCATGAGATTTATTCATGCAGATGCAGCCACAGAGACCTTGCTTTTGTGGTTCATTATTGCTATTTTCCTTAACTCAAAAACAATTCATTCTAGATTGAATGTAAATATTTTATTCTTGGACTATGGAAACAATGAGATGACGATCCAAGACTAATCACATTTTCAGTAACAATAACTGAAATGGTTTACTCAGCATGCATACATTTTAAAAGACAGTTTCGTAACTACATTTTACTAGAGGGCAGTAAAACCTTCTGCTTCGCTGAGCAAATCTCGTGTCCAAATCTTCATTTACATCCCTGTGTGGGCTGTTACACTGCAAACTTGGATCTGAGTGCATTTCCCTCCCACCTTCTTCTTGCAGCCATTAAAGTTTATTTGAAGAATAACACTAGATCTACGTTAAGCTAGAAGCATGATTACTACTTGTGGGCATCTTCTGTTTTCTTGCAGTCTTAGTTAATCTATGTACATGAATGCATTTATTTTTTCTTTTGGTGGATTGTTTGTGGATTCTTTTTGTTCTGAGAATCTTTGCATTGGAACACCATTCAAACAAGTTCAACTTATTTATGAAAGCAAAAATATCAGTGAGCCTGCTCTAAATATCATATATTATGGACCAGCATCAGTTCTTTTTTTCTGCACCATATGATGTAGCTAAAGAAAGAGGGAAGACCCTTTTCACACAGACATCTTACTTCTATTCGCATTTTGCTTCTAAACTGATGGGCAGTTGCATTCAAATACAGATTTTCTGATTAAGTGACTTGTAATATGTTCCCCACATGAATGAGACATCCTCAGTTATGCATGACAATCTTCTGTTGTTAAGGTATTCTTCCCATTATGCAATACCAGAGTTGAAATTCCAATGTAGCTATATTAATTAGCAGAAAAACAAACCAGTTTTATTAGCAAGAAAGATGTATTTTGGAAGCAGTTGGTTACTTAGCAACAGCTTCAGGTATTAAAACTTCTTTTACTAACAAGCCAAAAAAAAAAAAAGAAGGATACTGCTTACTACAGTACATTAGATCAGCATGCTTTGTGTAAAGGATTTTAACAGTCAAGAGATGTGACTGTGTTTAAGATTCCTTTTTCCAGTCACTAGTTCATTGTCAGCAGCAGCTACAGAGCAGCTTTATGTGCATTCAGAGACAGCCAGGAAATTAGTTCTGCATGACTGACTCAGCACTGTAGCACTGAGAACAACTCTCAACCATTTCCTTAAACAATTGTTTATTTCTTGGTGTGATAACAATGTTAAATATCACAATTCTACACAAAAAAGATCAGATTCATTTGCATTCAAGGTAAAAAAGTATTAGCACTATTAAAGTGAAGTCGTACCTATTTCTGGCATTACAAGACTTTTTTTGCAATTATTATTAAAAGTTCAGAATGATTCCTGGTAGCTTGTTTAGTGTTTTCTTTGATGCTAAATGAAACTGAGAAGCAAAATGCCACCAAATTAAAATCAAATGAAAGTACTAGTGCATTTTCAAAGTGAGAAATCTAAAATTAAATAAAATTTTTGAATCAAAAAAGAGGTCTATTAGACTTTTCATGACAGAAAAACAAGTCAGATCTTTTTAAGGCCTATATGCATTGAGAATTCAGATGATTCAAGATAAAGCAAAGACTTAGGGTTCAGATGATAGATATTGAATGGCTTCTGTTTGAGTTACCTTTTGCTCAAGCTGCTTGGGATTCCCCAACCCTGGGCACTTAGACATCTGCCCAAAGGCAAGCACTGAGTCCCAAGCAGGAGTTTGGCAAAATTGAAGAGGCCTGGGAAGGCATTCTGCTACCCTCCAAATGCAATATGAAACAGACTGGTCTCTAAGAAAACACTGAGAACAGAGTGCACCCAGCACATTGCCTCTCTACCCAGACAAATTCATGAAGACACATGACATACTCAGCATTCATAGCATTGAAGTCTTCCCTGAAAATATGAACTATAACCTTGATCATTGAGCACTATCAGGGCTCACACATTTCCTTCAAAACACTTCCAGAAGAAATCTCTCATTTCTCACTACCAAGATAGTAGAGGCTTGCAAAGTTTATGAAATTCCAGAGCTAAGTAGCAACTGAGTGGTTTCTCAGCAACACCATTTTGGATTTAGGCAATACATTTTCTCTAAGGCCTGCTGAAAGGGTGTGAACCCTTTTATTGGATCCTAATAATTTCTGCTTTCTTTCTAGTTATGAAGTTAATCTGAAAATACTGTCTGTCAGTGTTAAGTGTTGCTTTTGTCTTAAAATGAAGAGCTCTTCAACCAGAGGTTTGCTTTCTATTATAAGTTTTCACAATGTATTAGTGGATAGGGCTAAAGGACCACTAAAAGCAATGTGTTTTCCAGTAAAACTCACTATTACTTAAAGATTTTGGCTTCAGCCACATGCAGAATATTTTTCAATTTGTTTCTTAACTAAAGCAAAAAGTCAGCTCTTATTTATGGATTTATCTATTCAGTTGGGTACATTTGTTTCCTGTAGCAACGTTCAGTGGTTATTATTAGAGAATGAAAGAATATTGCTTTCTGTTGTGATAATTCTGCATTTTCTTTGATGTCTGATAAGAGATTTTTTTTATTAACCTCTGGGACAGCAAGACAATTTCACGCTGTCAGTAAAATACTGACAAGACTGGGCTCAGAGTTTCCTTTTTTGTATCCTGTTTAAAACAAATAGAAGCAAAATAAAATAAATCTCTGATCCATAGATTTCATGAAACAGAGAACATTCCATATTGGTTATATGCAGGAAAGAAAGATAATGGCACATTAGTTTGTTTTTTTTAATACATTTTCCTAGTATAAGTAGCTGAGTAACTTCAGTTTTCAGTCTTGAATGGGTTAGTAAGGAATTCCCAAGTGATGAAATAAGACTGATATGTGAAGGATAAAGAAATGTTTTAATGCAAGAAGGATGTGTTATGTGACAGGAATGAAGATATCAGTTTGAAATTTATATCGCTCTGTCTAATCCAAAACGTCTCCTCTGAAATGTGTCTGCAATGTGCCTTCATTTAGCAAGGAAGAATGGCATTACAACCAATGTGACCACCCTCACAGTCACTGCAGGTAAATGTACCTATCCAGGAGCATGTCAATAAAAAGCCAGATGGAGTAATAAAAACTTTGTCAGATCATTGTATTAAACATTAAAGCTAAAACCTGTGGGCCATGCATGGTTCATTAAGATCATGCATGGTATATAATTCCCCTGACGCTGACAGATCCTTAAAAAACTTAAAAAAACCCCAAAACCTGAGATAAAATACAGCTGACTGTAAACAGTAACACATACATCTCAGAGTCCTCATTTCAATTTTGAAGAAAACCAGAAGTTGTTCATGAGTTTTATCACCAATCAGTAAGACACCATATTTAAATAAATTAAATTCTTAACTAAGCATCCCAGTGTAAAAACAAATTAATGAGTCAGCAATGTACTCTGAAAGAAGAAAGGTCAACAGTATCCTTGGCTGCATTAGGAAGAACATTTCCAGCAATCCTTTTCCTCTGCTCAGCACCTCATATCTGGAGTAATGGGTCCAGCTCTGGAGTTCCTGGTACAACAGAAATACATACATAATAAAGCAAATCTAGTGAAGAGTCATAGAGATGATCAAGGATTGGAACATCTGATGTATGAGCAGATACTCAAGGAGCTGGGACTGCTCAGCCTTCAGAAGAGGAGTCTTATGGGGGATCTCATCAAATAAAGATCTGATTGGGAAGAAGTGAAGATGAAAAAACCAGAATCTTTTCTGTGGTACCCAGTGACAGAACAAGGGGCACTGGGCACAAACTGAAATACAAGAAATTAATCTCAAACTTTATTTTTAGAAGGTGATTGAATTCTAGAATAGGTTACCCAGAGAGGTTGGGGGGTCTCCATCCTTGGAGATATTCAGAACAACTGAATACAAACAGAACAATTTTGCTCTAGCTGACCCTGGCTGTAAGTAGAGTGGTTGGACTAGGTGATTGAATGGTTACTTGAAGAGAATGGTCACCTCACAAGCAGGGATACAGACAAGGCAGAGATGTTTAATGCTTTCTTTGCTTCACTCTTCATCACCAGTGATGGGCTATGGGGGTCCCAAAGACCTGAGCTGGGGAACCATGACTGTGAGAATGATAACATCTCAGTCAATCCTGAACTTTTTCAGGAACTTCTATTCTAGGTGTATCCCTATGAGACTATGGTGCCCAATGGGATTCATCTGAGAAGACTCAAAGCTCTGGCTTATGTCATTGCAAGGCTTCTCTCAATGATTTTTGAACAATCTTGGGAATCTGAAGAGGTCCTAGTTGACTGAAAGCTAGCTCATATAGCCCCAGTTTTCAAGAAGGGCATGAAGGATGACCCTGGACAGTATAGACCTGCCAGTCTCACTTCAGTGATTGGTAAAACTAGGAAGATTATTCTGGGAGGTATTGAAAAACACCAGAAGGACAACAGAGTCATTGGTCAAAGCTATCATGGTGTCATGAGGGGAAAGTCCTGCTTGTCAAACTTGATTTCCTTTTATGACAAGGTAACCCACCGAGCTGATCAAGGGAAGACAGTTGATGTAATCATTTTGGATTTCAGAAAAGCTTTTGATACCCTCTGTCACAGGATCCTTCTGGACAGGATGTCCAGGACACAGCTGGATAAACACATCATGTGATGGGTGAGCAACTGGCTTATGGGTTGGATGCAAAGCATTATAGTGAATGGGGTGACATCAGACTGGTGACCTGTCACTGGTGGGGTTCCACAGCGCTCCAACGTCGGTCCTGTGCTCTTCAACATCTTCATAAATGACTTGGATGCAGGATTCAAAGGAATACTAAGGAAGTTTGCTTAGTATTAGCATTAGTTTAATGATGACGTTAAACTAGGAGGAGCTGTTGACTCCCTTGAAGGCAGAGAGGTCCTGCAGAGAGACTCTAATAAATTAGAGGGCTGGGCAATCAACAACCATATGATATTCAACATGGGAAAGTATTGGATTCTGCGCCTTGGAGGCAGCAACCCTGCATGTACGGACAGACTGGGGAATGAGATGCTGGAAAGCAGTTCTGTGGGAAGGGATTTGGGTGTCCTGGTCCATGGCAATTTGCATATGACTCAGCAGTACCCTGGCAGCCAGGAGGGCCAACCATGTCCTGGGGAGCACCAGGCACAGCATCTCCAGCCAGGCAAGGGAGGGGATTGTCCCGCTCTGCTCTGCATCTCGAGTCCTATGTGCAGTCTTGGGTGCCAGAATATAAAAATGACTTTAAACTACTAGAGAGCATCCAAAGGAGGGCAACAAAAATGGTGAAGAGCCTTGAGGGGAAGCAATACAAGGAGTGGCTGAGGTCACTTGACTTGTTCAGCCTGGAGAAGTGGAGACTGAGGGGAGACCTCATCAATCTACAGCTTCCTCATGAGGGGAAGAGGAGGGGCAGGCACTGATCTCTTCTCTGTGGTGACCAGTGACAGGACCAAAGGGAATGGCCTGAAGTTGTTTCATGGAAGGTTTAGGTTAAATATCAGGAAAAGATTCTTCACCCAGAGGTTGGTTGGGCACTGGAACAGGCTCCCCAGGGAAATAGTCATAGCATCAAACCTGCCTAAGTTCAAGAAGCATTTGGACAATACTTAGTCATATGGTGTGATTCTTGGGGCTGCCCTGCGCAGACCCAGGAGTTGGACTGGATGATCCTTGTGGATCCCTTCCAACTCAGGATATTCTATGATTCTATGATCTCAAGAGATGCTGCAGAGCTCATTAGAGACAGGCTTTTTGTCAAGGAGTGTTGCTATAAGACAAAGCATAATGGATCTAAACCAAAACAAGGTAGATTCAGACTAGATACAAGGAAGAATTTTCTTATGATGAGGGTGGTGAAACACTGGAAAAAGTTGATATGAGAGGTAGTAGATGCCCCATCCCTGGAAATATCCAAAGTGGGGTTTGAATGGGGATCTGAGCAATCTGGTGTAGTTGAAGATGTCCCTGCTCATTGCAAGACCATCGGACTGGATGGCCTTTAAAAGCTCTTTCCAAACCAAACCATTTTATGATTTTATGATTCTATGATTCTGTGAAAAGGAAACCTCAGTTTAGGATTGTACCTAGAGTTCATCATCAATTTGAAAGTTAATCACTGATACAAACACACATGCAAATGATACAACAGATGACTGATGTAACTGAAGTACTAATTATACTAACTCAAGGAATTGTTCTATACAGGAATTACAGTAATTTATTGTCTGGCTGATATTTAAACCTTAGTCTCTCTGCTTTAATTTATATTCATAGAAAAATTAATAATTTTTTTTTTATTCACATAAATACACATTGATTATACTTTCTAATTTTATTTAGTTCTGAACTGATGTTGCAAAATTTAGGGTGATCTGAGGTTGCATTTGTACATACCATTATATATAAGTATAGTCATTCACAGCATTATTCTCAACGCTTAAAAGCATTATTTAAAAATCAGTACTTATTTTGCAGTGTGTGGGGGAAGCAGGTTGCGTCTTCCTATTCAGAAACAGGAAGTTTTTTAAAAGCATACAGAATAAAACCACAAGCAGAGGAAGGTATCCCCTTAGGATGCTTGGCCTAGAGGGGGTGAACAAGAGAAGCCTTTCAGAAAGCAAGAAGAAAAGCAAAGAGCTGGACAAGTTAGCAAAATTCCACATTTTTATCCAGTTCATCCAGTTGCACAGTAAGGGGTGATTCGAAGGGGTGATTCGATCAGCAGCCTGATTCGAAGCCTCGGTCCAGATCATAATTCAATCTGTAAGTATAGAAGCCTATACATAGGTGTGTAGATATTTGACAGTATGAAAATTTATGGGAAGACACAAGTTACTCAAAGACCAACACTCAGACCACTTATTTCTGGGGGTGCAGGGGTATAATTGATATCTAATGATCCAAAACTCAGGCTTACCAGCTATCACAAGAACAACTTCTGTGGAAATCATTAGTCAAGCAATAATAGTAGATCAAACGGGAGGAAATAGGATTTGTAGTAACTCAGAGTGTGGGCCAGACGGTAAGCTGAATGAATTCAAGTCCAGGAAAAAAAACCAAGCAGCTTGACTACACTGCAAATAATGGTAGACAATGATCCTGAAATGTTTTTGAATCATAAAATGCTTTGGGTTGCAAGGGATCTCTCTAAGTCATTCTGTCTACATGCTTCTTAAAGCAGGATCATGAACAAAGTTAGGTCAGGCAGTTCAGGGCCCTGTCGAGTCAAGCTCGGAATATCTCCGAGGATGGAGTTCTCACAGCCTCTCTGTGAAAACTGCTGTAATGCTTAATCACCCTCACTATGATTTTTGACTTTTTTTCTTTATGTATCCTCCTGGAAGGTCTTTTGCTGCAATTTGTGTCTATTGCCTCTTGTTCTTTCACTGTGAATGGTTGTCAGAAGTCTGGTTATATCTTTTCTATAAACCCCTTTAACTTTTAGTAGACTGCAATTAGATTTCCTTGATCTTGTCTTCTCCAACCTGAAAAACTCCTATTCAGTTTTCTTCACCTCCTGCATCATATGCTCCATTCCCTAATTATCTTCTTAACCAAATATTGGACTTTCTGAAGCTTGTCAATCTCTCTTTTGTATAGGAAGAAATGATACTGGGCAGAGTATCATATCTATGCCCTGAGAGTGTCAAAGAGAAAGGAATAATTGACTCACTGGCTACACTGCTACTAACACTGTATGCAGTTAGCTTTCATTGATGCAGGTGTTTTTTCTACTAGGGCTGCACAATCCTTTTCTGCAGTGCATCTTTCTGGCTGGCAGGCTGTAATGTTCCATGAGTTTATTCCATCTCAGATAGCAGGACTTTTTGTCTTTGCTGAATTATTGAGTTTCTGTCGGACTCTGTCTCTAGTACGTCAAGGTTTCTGTGAAAGGAAACCCTACCATCCAGTGTATCAAGCAGTCCTCCCATTCTAAGGTCTCACACCAACCTAATGATGAAATATTCTGTCCCCTAAGCAGACTTGATTACGATATTAAGTTGCACCAACTTCAATATTACACAAGAAACATAAGAAAAATTCACAATTGGTTGGCAGCTAGGTCTTGAACCATTAACCTTAATGGTACAGTAAATTTTTTCCTATTTATAATGTACCCATCTAGTAGCTCCCTCCCCAGCTTAGGTTCAATGATGCTATGGGAAATACTGTCAAAAGCCTAGACACTGATAAAGCAAATGTCATTCACTGATCTCCCTAGTGCCAGCCATCTTCTCAGAGAAGGCACAATCATTGGTACAGGAGTGTGCCCTTACTAGACCAATGCTGATTGTTCCAGACCACCTTCGTGACCTTTATGTGTCTTGAACTGGCTTCTAAGAGAATTTACTTCATAGTGTCCCAGGGACTGAGGGTAGAAGAAGGTAGCAAGGACTTCAGACTCTTCTGTGTCCTTCACTATTGACAAACCACTCCATCCAATGTGCCAAGATTGTACTTGGGTACTCCTTTTGTTTCTGATGTAAATTTAAGAGCCTTTCTTATTCTCCTTCATAACTTATCTTCTTTCCTATCTCTCTCTATTTGTAACCCCATCTGAATTTTTACCTTTCAGTTCCATTTTAGCACATCAGAGCACCATTGTATATCCCTCCCTGGTATCCCATCCCTACTTCCATTTTCCATATCTACTTCCAGCTCCTGTGTACATAGGCAAGTATAACCTGTGGTTGATGATAATCTTTCAGACCAGCCTTAGGACAGCAAGATCTCCAATTATGGATCTTCTTTATAGTAGTCATGAGAAGTATGATGTCTTGCCTATGTCTCATTGTACTTGTGATTCTAGGTTGCTTTTGTAACAGTAAGTCTCTGAAGAACTTCGAACAAATGGAACAGAACATATAATTCTCTCTCAAAACACATTTACAGCTAGGCTGAAGAATCTAACTTTACCTGCAGTCACTGTAAAATTAAAAGAACAATCAGATCTTTCTCCTGGCAATTCTGAGATAATATCCTTTTAAACTTTGTAACAGATGTGCTTTAAACATATCACAGGAGAAAAGAAAAAAATTTTCCCAGATGAAGCTTCATTTTCCTTCATCCTCACTGAGAAACAGCTGGAATGCAGATAATGTACACTCCTCTAGTTTCCTATACATGCTCATTATGGTTAATGACCTAGTCAGTACAATTTTTAACTTTATCTATACTTTGCACATATCTAGCCATATCTTAATTTTATCAGCATTCCCTAAAATACCTTTTGTCTCTTTCACTTGCAAAAAAATCCTTCTCTGGTCAAAGAAAGATCACTTTGGAAAAAAAGTCCTGTTTAGTTCCATTCTGATAAAAATTATTTAAGTTAGAGAAATAAGGATATTTAAATACAAGGAATTTGAAGCTTATATATACAAGTCAAATTAAATAACCTGTGTTCTTCACATCATTAGTCTCACCTTGATATTGTTGTCAGAGAGCAATGATTCAAAGTGTAAGGAACAGAATTGTGAGATGCATATCGAAATAGCGATGCTGGCCTAGCCATAAGGCAGAGAAACCTTCAGGTTCATGATGTTTCCAACTTAAGGATTTTTGAACAAACATGACCATTAATTCTATGGAATAAAGTTTTTCTGATTCCCTTCCAGCTTCTTTGAGACAATTTATAGCTGCAGGGAGTACTGAAGGAAAAATTCAGTGAACTGTCCAAATGCATAATTGAAACTGCATAACCATGAGATTTTGTACAGCATCACAATGGTGGTGAGATATTTTACCCCTTGGCTCTTAAGTGCTTCACTGGCTTAGATTTTATAGAATGCAAATGTCACAAAAATGGTAAATAGAGGGAGTTGCAATTACTGTTACAGGAAGTTCAATGTTTTGACAAGGATCCAGAGGTGGCAAATTGGATGTATATATAAGCAAAACCAAGAAAGTTCAGACTGAAATACCAGAAAGCTGATCTGGAAGTAATATAGAGGTCAAGAAAAGTCCTTTAATCTTATACCCATAAAGACTTTATCCTGAAAGACCAAATAGGAAAGTGAGATGCAGTCAAACAATGAAAATGAATGAGGTACATTGCTGTGAAAATGGAAGAACAGATTAATTAGAATTGAGTGTAATGATGTTTGACTTCCATACAGACTGGTTGTTCTCTGTCATAAACCAGCCAAGACTGAAATGAGCAAATAAAGATGTTTTACTGTAGGAAGCATTGTGAGGTAGTACAGATTAGAAAATCTGAAAATCACCATTAAATTTTAAAATAATAATAATTTAAAAAATCAACATAAAATGAAAATTCAAAGTTATGAATTAGGTCTTGTCATCTTTTAAAAATACACAAACAGGTAAGATTATCTTTAAATTTGAGCATTCTAACCAAATCAAGCATTCTGAATATCTGTCCCACAAAACCATATGATTTATGTTTTATGAAAATTCAATAGTCACATTCAAAATAGCCCAGAGGATCATCCCAAAGCTCATATGAAGACAAGGAATGGCACTATCTCTAATGATTCAATAAACTTGCTTGAAAAGGCTATCTTAGCAGTTGGATAATCTCGGCCAAAGAACAATGAAGATTAAGATTGTTTGTTCAGAAGGAATTTGAATGAAGCTAACAGATAACTAGATACGTGTGATTCTTGTGATAAGCCAAAGTAAAAAAGTAAAAGTAGGTAGAGATAGAGATGAAACTATTAAGTATGGGATCCTTGTCTGTTATTCGAAAGGGAATCAGTGATTTACTAAATAAGATTCAGAGACCAGATGTCTAAGTAAGTATTTGAGGGATCAGACAGAAGCAAGGAATGGTTTAGCAAAAGGAAAGCTGAGTCACAGGGAATGTTCATTAAAAGAAAGAATATAGACTATGAGATACTGATGAATTCTTGTATCAATTTACTGTCAGCTGAGCATTTTAACCATATACACCCCGCATATTTTTCAGTAATTTTACTCACACACCAAAATTGCCTTTTTATGATAATACTGATGTATTCCACAGGAGTATTGAATATAAACTTAAATTGAATGTTTTCCCTTGGAAAAATAATTAAACTTCTTATTCATTTTAGAGCATATCATGGCACATTTTAATTTGGAAAGTAAAAAGGATAATACCAAATTACACTAATAACCAAAGTAGTGCTAATAATTTTGAAATGAAAAAGATAAGAGTTCATTGATTGTGAGCAATTAGTCTATAACAGCAGGTAGCAAGAGATTTCATTTCACTGAAGAATTTCTATTTTGCGCTTTCAAAGGATTTAGTTTTTATGTTTAAATGAATTAAAAAAGAATCCTGAAGTGCCATAACATGTACACACATAATGTTACAGTAAACCTTTGCCCTTTCCCCCATCTAGTCTCTACTTCCTCTGTGACCTTGACTGCATATATCATTTAGCTTGTATGGTTTCCAGAGTAGCCAACCTATTCTTCCTGAAACACTTTATGCTTACTCACACCCAGATATATTCTTGGACCTGAACTACCAGATACATGAGCCTGGAGTTGCCAAGATTACATCTGAAGACTTACAGTGGGTGGTGGGTTTTGGTTTGACCTTGGATGGCTGCAGACCTCTACCATCTTCTCTGTCAATCACTCTCCTCCTCAGGAGGAGACTGGGGAGAAAGTCAGGCAGAAATCTCGTGGGTTGAGATAAGAACAGGGAGATCACTCACCAATTGCCATCACAGGCAAAGCAGACTCAGCTTAGGGAAAACTAATTTAATTTCTTGCCCATCACAAGAGTAGTGAGATAGTGAGAAACAAAGACAAAATCTAAACCATCTTCCCCTCACCCCCACCTCCCTCCTTCTCATTCTCTCACTTTGGCATTTACTCTGATGTTTCCCACTTTTTCTGTTCCTTTCTCCTCCCTCTGTGATGTTTCCACCTCTTTCCTAAACATCTTTCCCCGAAGGTGCCCCCACCTCAGCAGTGGGCTCAGCTGTGCCCAGCAGTGGGCTCAGCTGTGCCCTGCAGTGGGTGGGTTGGAGCTGGCTGGAACAAGCTATGTCCAGCACAGGGAAGCACTGGCTTCTCTTCACAGACACCCCATTGTCAGCACCAGGACACCTGCACCCTCTACAGCTCCAGAATCAAGCCCAGCTGAAGTGTACATAGTTTTTGCTCCAGGATTTCTTAGGTCCTAATGGAGAGCAGGGACTTCCCAGCACTTCTCTGTCTGACAACAATAGGCTTTGGTTAGTCAGCATTTACACTCAGGCAATGGTCACACCTCCTTGCCAGATGTTTCTGCAGCACAAGACAGAGACACTGTATGGGTCTGGCTGAGAAGTTAATTTTCTCCACAGCAGCATTCACAGTGCAGTGCTTTGCATTGGTAGCTAGAAGGGTGTTGGTAATACACCAGTGTTTTGATTATTGCTGAGAAGTGCTCCCTCAGCATCAACACTGTCCAACATTCCACCCCTTCATCAGTGAGCTGGGGACAGGAAAGATGTTGAGAGAGGACACAACTAGGACAGCTGACCCAAGCTGATATATATAGGTATAGGGATATCCTATACCAAGGGACATCAGCTTGGATATAAAAGCTAAGAGAAAGAAGAGGAAGGGGAGGCATTTATTTGCAGTATTTGCCTTCCAGAGCAACTGCTACTCATGCTGAAGCCCTGCTTCCCAGGAAGTGGCTACACATGGCTTGCTGATGGGAAGTAGAGAATAAAAGTTTGGGTTTTATTTCCTTCACATGGGCATGTTAAACCTTTCACTTTTGCTTTAGTAAATTGCCTTGTCTCAACCTATGAGTTGTTTTCCATCTTATTTTCTCTCCCCTGTCAAGCTGAGAAGGGGGAATGAAAGAGTGGTTTTCTGGGCAGCTGTGAAGTGGGTTGGTGCTGGCTGAATGCCAGACACCCATCAAAACCTCTACCCACCAAAACCCACCAACCCTCTACAACTGGAAAAGAGAGAAAATATAATGAAAGGTTCATGAGTTGAGAGAAGGACCAGGAGAGATCACTCACCAAATACCATCACAGGCAAAACAGACTTAATTCAAGCATATTAATTGAATTTATTACTAACATAATCAGAGCAGGACAATGAGAAGTAAAAGCAAATCTTAAAAACACCTTTCCCCCATCCTTCTCTCCTTCCCAGCTCTGCCTTCTCACCCCCAACGGTGCAGGTAGACAGGGAAAGGGGGTTACAATCAGTTCATCACACATTGTTCCTGACACTGTTCAAGAAGAGGAATCCTTCCCCTGCTCCACTGTGGGGTCACTCCCACAACAGACAGTCCTGCACAAATTCCTCACTCATGAGTCTATCCCACAGGCAACAGTTCTCTAAGGACTGCTGCAACTTGGGTCACTCTTCCGTTGGGTGAAATCCTTCAGGCACAGCCTGGCCAGAGTGTGTCCACCACAGGGTTACAAATTCTACCAAGAATGCTCCAGAATGGGCTTCCCTGTCCATAGGTGTGCAGGTCCCTGCCAGCACTCTGCTCCAGCATGGGCTTCCCATGGGTTCACAGCCTCCTCTCAATCATTCATATGTTCCAGCATGAGTCTCCACCCCTGTGGGTTGTAGGTGGATCTCTGCACACCCCGTAAAACGCCGTGGGCTGCAGGGGCACAACTGCCTCGCCATGGTCTGCACCACAGGATGCAGGGGAATCTCAGTTCTGGAACCTGGAGCACCTCCTGCCTCTCCTTCTGCACTGACCTTGGTGTCTGCAGAGGTGTTCCTCTCACATGTTCTCACCCCGCTCTTCTCTGGCTGCAATTACATCTGAGCAATAACTTTTTTTCCTTCTTTTAATACGTTATCACGGAGACATTACTATCATCCTGATTGGCTCAGCCTTGGCCAGAGCAGGGTCTGTCCTGGACCTGGCTGGCATTGGTTCTGCTGGTGTACCGGTTTGGCCAAATTTAGAAATATATCCTCTGAGAGAAGGCAGGTCACCACCCCTCCCCTCACCAGGTTCGGGAAAGAATAAATTTTCCTCAAAGGAAAGTGAAAGAGATAAGAACTATTTATTTGACAAACACACAGGAAAAGGAGAATAATGCTAAATAATGAAAATCTCTTGCTGTGGAGAAAAAAACCTGGAAAAGTGTTAGAGGCCTCCCTTTGGTCTCCTTGGAGCTGGGGCTTGGCCCAGAGCCAGACCCTCTGTGCCCAGTGGAAAGTCCTCCTGATGTGCTCTGATATTGAAGCAGTCCAGTGGAAAAGGGAGAAAATCTGAAATTCCAGGGAAGGAAAAAAAAAGTTCAACTCTCAGTCTCTCTCCGGAGAAAAAGAAGTGAAAAAACTGGCCAAAAGCTGACTGGGCAGCAGCAAGCCGGGTGCTTCCTCGCTTCCCCAGCCGCAGCTGGAAAAAAAGTCGCTATCTCTGTGTGACTTTGAACAAGCTGCAAACTGCTTTGAAAAAGTTTTGCTCAGTTTTTCCTTCACCCTCTCAGGCCTAGTTTAAAGGCATAAAAAGGCACAAAAATTAATTTCTGGGCATAGGGCAGCAATATGGGATACACATCATAAAGTCACCCTGAGACAGCTGGATATGAGGGGAACCTTCTGGTAGCTTCTCAGAGAAGACACCTCTGCAGTCCCCCCACTTTGAAAACCTGGCCACGCAAACCCATCAAAGTCAACCTACCAGCAGACTGTGAAGCTGCTTTAGAATTCTGTTATTTTAATTATCCAGTCACTGTGTGAGATGTTTTGACAAAATATATTTGATTTTCCTTGGGGTTCCTACAGCACTACTTTTAGCCTGTTCACCTGTGATATTCCGACTTCTGCATACTGCTGTCTTTGGCTCCAGCACATACCAAGCTACAGGAACAGCAAAACTGATGTGCTCTCCTGCTATGTACGGTTTAGCAGCTATTTTAGCAGGATGTAAGAAAATTCTGACAAAGACAGAATATTTTCTGCTTCTAGGTCATTAAGAAGAATTCATTCATGCTTACATTAAGAACATGTAATGAATTCCCATATGCAAACTGGAACACTTGAAACACGAAAGTTGAAACAAGGAGCAAGATCACATTGTCATAACCACCGCATGTGGTCACTTATGCTAGAGAGGCATTTATTTGATACCCACCTCTATAAAATTCCTCAAGATACTTTAATGCCTGAAGATTTCAAATGACTCTTCCTGATCCTTGCTCCTTGCAGAACTTGCAAATGTAAATAAAATTCTGCTGCATACTTCTGTGTGGCAAGACAACATCTAATAGTTTCTTGGCTCAACTCATCAACCCAAATGATGGCTGCGTTTTCACTACAAGCTGGACAGAAAAGAAGTCTTCTTTAACGCAAAATCATGCTTCTTTCCATATCTTCACCAGTTGTAATACTCTGTCGGTATCTCATGCAGTTGAGTCTGGAGTCGAAGCACATACACATTGGATATAAAGATTTTACATGGAGGCAGCTAAGAGAAAGAAAAGAATAAAACACAGGTTACAGCTGAATTATAAGGTTTTAAGAGATATATGCCTGAGCATGACAACACTGTGTCAATAGTGAGGAGAATTACAGATGTACTGCAGTGTCTGGGAAAGAAAATTAGCTTCCTCAGGATCTAATTTGAGCACACTTGTTTGTTTTACCAGAGCTGTGTTATAAATATATTCTGAAGAGTGCCAATCACTTGTAAAGCAATCTCAGAATGATATGCATTCAATTACAAAGCAATGTCCTGGTGTGAAAGCTGGAAGACTTTTTCTTAAGCCATTTTAAACTGGACTATATAAATACCTACACAGCACTTTGTAGACAGAATTACACCCTGAGAAAAGCATTACCTTAATGAACCCATAGATGTTCTGATTTTCTAATTTGTATGCCAGTCATCTGATAAGAGTACATAACTAGAGGGCTGTAACAAATACATGCACTTTACTTACTATAAGTAAGTACCAGCCTCTCAGAAACCTGCAAATATTCATTTCCTTATTCTTTGTACTTATGAAATGTTTTTCACGGTATTTCAAGGGCTGTATTTACAAATTAAATATCTAGATCTAATCTACATTGTTCCAGTGAGAATTAATTTTTTTTTTTTTTTTTTAATACTAGCAGCAGCATTCAAATAGAACTCTTACACTTTAACCAGTGATCATGGTCCCTAAACTTTTATAGTAAAATTGAGAAACACAGACCCATGGTTCAGGCAATCCAGGTACCTAGGCTATGGCTGCACTAACAATTTGCTGCCTCCTTTTGCACACCAACATGGCTGGCAGCTTCTTCAGACGTGCATATTTCTCTGTTGCTACAACAGCCACTGCTGGATGACAGTCCACTGCTTTTACACCTAGCAAGCAGTGGTACACAGTAGGAATAGGTTGGTAGAGCTAAACGGCTGAGGCTGTGAATCTGGTATTGATGAAATACATGTTTCAGAGATGATTACTCTAAAACTGCTTTGGTCCCATAAATCAGATACTTCTAAGAGCCAGGGTGCCTGAGACAGGCACACCAGGAGCCTAACCTAACACAGTCAGCTTCATTTCATCACTTCTGTGCAGGGCGCGTGCTCTGTGACACCAACATGTGCCTGTATGACACCAACGATATCACAGAATGGGAGCTAACTCCAAGATTGATCTCAGAAATACTTCTCTGATCCTAACTAAAACCCTGATGTGAACATATCCTGTCAGAGATTCCTCACGCAGTGTTTCTGGCTTGGTTTTGGTTTTATGTGACAATATCATATGGTCACCATTGGCTTCTGTATTTAGTTTCTCAAAAACATAATGATAGTTGAGGAACAAGATTCTTCGTACAAAAGAATATCTAAAATTACTTCATTATAAGAGCTTCCTAGACTGTAAAAATTTTATGAAAAAAGCAATAAAAAAGTAATATTAGATGAGGTCAGGTCCATGCATATCTAA
This sequence comes from Corvus kubaryi, assembly GCF_017639235.1. Classification (NCBI taxonomy): domain Eukaryota; kingdom Metazoa; phylum Chordata; class Aves; order Passeriformes; family Corvidae; genus Corvus; species Corvus kubaryi. The sequence goes on from NW_024582091.1 coordinate 8,970,025, forward strand.
GTTCAGCATAAAAAAATTATTCATGGTCCCTATGTCAAAATAATCCTCATTCTAACCTGCACTGCAAATGCTACTGAAACTCAAAGACTGCAATAGTGTCAGCAATTGCTTGAGGGAAGCATTAACAAGTGGATTCGGCCTCTAATACTTCAAAGACCTGTTGTGAAGGAATTTTCTCTGAAATTGTGAAGTTGATCTGGAAGAGGCATGGAGATGAGCCGTATAACCTTAATAACACTTAAAGTACAGTTCTAGGTTGGTGAGTGTTTCCAGGTGGAAATGAAGGATAAGATTTGCCTCTGAAGCAATAAAAATAATGTGGAAAGTTACTTCAGTAAGTCAAAAGCTAGATAATGAAAGCAAAGAAGAACTAAAGAGGGGAGGTGGGTTGGTTTGTTTACATTTTATGTGAACAGAAAAGAAGGATTTTCACATTCTCTGTAGCCAACACTTGGTAAGGCCTACAAGTGTTATCTAAACCAAGAATTTCCACAGGAATTATCAGCTCAGTGTCTGCATATTTTTCAGCTTTAAAGTAAAAGCAATAGGATTTCCTTGCCCAAATCAAAAAATATAAAGAAATATATGGAAAGTAAAAAGTGTCTTGAAATTCAACATATTGAGATACCTTTGACCTATTGGTATTTTATACTACGATACATGTGGATATACATAGATATTAAAATACACAATAAAGTAGTACGGAATTATATAATATTTTGTTCCTGTATTACAGCTTAATGACTGTAAGACATGCCCATTCAAACATATTTTGGAGTTCAAAAGATTCAAACCCATGCCACTATCCTCCAAACTCTTTCATGTATAATTCTGGTTCAGTTCTAAGTCGATAAAAGAATGACAGGGGAACAAGACCTTTCCTTGTCTTTGGTAAAGACCCTGGTAGACCTGTAATAAGCACCTAACCCTCACCAGAGATGGTGTGAGATTGTGCCTTGCTTGAAAGATGCTGCATAATTCTGCTCTCCCATTAATCACAATCCTTATGTGGCCCGTGTCACACAACAAAACTCTACTAAAAATGAAAACCTTTAGTAGCTGTCCAGCATAGAATTTTTGTTTTCCATTATTAATTGTCAGTTGTAAAGACAATTTTAAGATTCTAAATACGCCATTTACTCAGTAAATAGTAGTGGTTGCAATATGTGCATAAGTTCTTTCATGTTTGTGGTAATTTATCTGGCTTAGCCATTTAGCTTAATGGATATGTGTTGGGGTCCCTCCCCCCCCGCCATGGAGCCCTGGGAGAGGGGCCCTGGGGGGGAGGCACGGGGTTTCCCTTCCCCTGGTCAGGCTTGTTTCCCATTGATTGGTTTGTGTTCCCCTGTGTAGCCAAGGACCCTGGGGTCCCATGACTGAGAGTTCCTGAGCAGAGCCCCGGCCATGCGGCTGGAGAAATAAAGATCTCTGAAACATCTACCATGAATCTGTCCATATATACTTCCTTTCCACGGGACTCCTGGTTTGATATATGCGTGTTACAGTATCCCCACTGCAACATAATGGTGGAAAATTGAGAGCAGAACGATCCCTGATCCCTAAGCGACTGATTTGTGTGAGTAAACCCTGGAAACTTTTGATTCCTCTTCTTGGTTTTGTTTTGTTATTCCATATCTGGACTATGGAAGAATCGTGGGAAATGTAGCTCTCTGAGCCACAGAAAAAAATGTATCTAGAAGTTAAAGGAATCCTTGAACAACAAAACAAGAAAGTATTGGAACCGGGAGATCTAGAACTTTTTTTTAACTGGCTTTTCAAAAATTTCTTCTATATTTCTCGAGACTTACTTTTTGATATTGAACCTCCTGGAACTAGTCAAGAGTGTTTTTGCCACAAGATCTTGTTGGAGATGAAGGATCAAACTGAACATGCATTAGTGATTGAACCCTTGCGTGGATCCCTCGTGGTCAGGGAAGCTATTCAGGAGCATTTATATGGTCCTATTACCCCTAAAGCAAAGGATGGCCATAGTCCTGCGGCCAAGCCCGCGCGGCCACCGACCCGGGAGCACATGACTGCAGCCGTGCCGGCGGAGGTGCCTGCGCTGGATGTGCCCAACCCCCTCGGGAGCGCGCGCCTTATCGCGGACCCCATCCCTGTCTCGGGGTCCCCGGCCACGCGACCGCGAGTGAGGGAGCAATGCCGCAGACACCGCGGGTGCCATGGGCCACGAGCAGCCAGGAACCGGGCATCGGCGTTGCAGCCCGCTCTGAGCAACTGGCTCGGAGAGCCCTGCAGAGGGAGAAGCGGCGGTTTCCACAGCGACACGAGAAGCCGCGCAGCGCAGCGCCGAGCCAGAACGGGGCCGCTCTCAAAGCAGCGTGGAGTTTGCGGAGCGGAACCGCTCACAGGCCACGGGGCCGACGGCGATGGCAACGCGGGGCCGCGCAGAGCCCAGACACGCGCCGGAGCAGTGCCGCTCGGAGAGTGCAGAGCAGCCGCAATGCGGGGGCCCGGCCGAGACGTCGGAGTCGGCGAGGTGGTGGCCACATGGGACCAGCAGCCACGACGAACACGCAAGCACATGATAGGAGGAGTTGTAGCCACGAAAGTCACAGGAACTGTGAAATGGTACAATGTAAAAAACAGCTATGGGTTTATAACACGAGATGATACAGGGGAAGATCTATTCATCCATAGAACTGCCATTAAAAGGAATAACCCTAAAAATTACCTGCAAAGTGTAGGAGATGGAGAAGTTGTACAGTTTGATATAGTGCAAGGAAAGAAGGGTTTACAAGCAGCAAATGTTACTGGGCCTGGGGGTATTCCCGTCAAAGGCAGCCGTTATGCACAAAATTATAAACAATATCCATCCCTGCAATTTCCCTACCCACAGCCTACTTCCCCCTTTTACCCTATACCCAATATGAACCCCTTCCTAAGTTTACCCCATCCCCAGTTTATTCCTAATCCGTTTTTCACCCCATGGCTTCCCTATACAATTCCATTTCCCTACAATTCCTTTCCAATGCCGAGGGAGGGATGAAAAGGGGGAGGGAAGAAATTAAACCCTCTCCTGCCTCAGTTTCCCCACAAAGCATGCCCGGAGAGTTCTGTCTCCCTTCTGTCAGCCCTAAGATGTTCCACAGAATCTGTTTGGACATTTAAAGACTCAGGGGGGTGGCTTGTTTTGTCTTGAAACTGTTCTTGTTATGTTTATCCAGTTGTTTTCATTCTCCTTTTATTAAAATAAAACGGGTGAGATGTTGGGGTCCCTCCCCCCCTGCCATGGAGCCCTGGGAGAGGGGCCCTGGGGGAGGCACGGGGTTTCCCTGCCCCTGGTCAGCCTTGTTTCCCATTGGTTGGTTTGTGTTCCCTGGTGCGGCCAAGGACCCTCGGGTCCCGTGACTGCGGAGTTCCTGAGCAGAGCCCTGGCCATGCGGCTGGAGAAATAAACATCTCTGAAACATAAAAAAAAAAAAAAAAAAAAAAAGACTGTAGGAGCTTGGGTGGGTTGGACGGTCGGGACGGACGGAGACGAGAGATCTCTGAAGTCAGATCTTGGAACATGCGGTTTATTGCAAAGGCCGTGGGTGCAGGGGCACTGCTTAGAGCTGCCAGCCGCAGCTCGGAGCAGGCCCAAGAGAGCAAGAATGTAAAAGTAAGAGCAAGTAGATAAGAGCGGAGTAAGAGTGAGCGGAGAGGAAGTAAGTAAGGGGGGCCGAAGTCCTCGTTACAATACAATAAATCATCTTCTGTACTGAATATTCTAATTTTCACTAGCCAATCTAGTACAAGATACAAATCCTATAGCATTTACATACAGCCTATAAGAGTTATTATATTACCATAGAGTGTTACATTTTAACTCCTAAAAACTACTCTTTGGACCCCTTCTGCTGAGCTATTAGGGTCTGCTCTGACCCTTGGACCTGTCTGCAAGCAGAGGGTATTGTTCAATCAAAAGGGGATTACCTTCAGTCGGCCATACCATTGTTTTCCAGTTGTTCAGTAACTAAGACTTGGTATCTCAAAGGTGGCCTTCATTTCGATGTCGCTTATAGTTTTCATATTCCCAAAATCTTTTGTCAGGCAATCATGTTTATAAGGCTTTCCTGTTTCATCTTCCCCAACAGATATGGAGAATTTTGAAAAGGAGTTAGTTAGCAGTGGGCTGAGAAGCTGTAAATATTTTGCCTACATGTATTCTATATAGGAATAAACTGCCAAAAAGGAAGTATAATGTACAAGCGTATTTTTTTTTACATGTAGATGCAAGATTTCATTCTGAATGACACAGTATTTTTAAATTGTTAACTATAATTCCTTTCCATTCGTATAGTATAATGAAGAGTAATAAAAAAGAGAGTTCTATGAAATATTTTAATTTATGCACATTTTAGAAACCAATTTGGTTAATGAGAAACAGCAAGGCATCTTTTTCAAGATATTTTCCAACAACTCCAGGGCAAGTCTGATGCTGCTCATCCTTACCATTATAATTTAACACTTACTCTCTCCAACTTTCTCCATATTTTACTGTTTTGTGTATGTACATAATCTAAGTAGGTCTTGCATTTCTTTTCCACTGATGTTATTAGTCATGGCAATGATCTTATTCATGACAATAACTTCATAACATTTTCAACTCCGTTACAATAATTCCAACAGCATCTGGGTGGAAAGAATTAGAAATCATAATAATAATGCTGAAATGTTTAACAGCTTATTTAAAAATATTTAGAAAGAGAGAATGCAGAAAAAATATGAAGAATGATTTTTCAGCACAGAAGTTAAGAAGAAATTTACATTTCAGGGTCTGCCATTCAAGGTATAAATTCCAGGAAAAAATATTTAGGATAAATTATCTTAAAAGAGGAAGAAATATTTTTGAAAAACATGTTTTAAGGAGTTGGAAAGCCTGGGAGACAAAAATCTTCAAGTATTGTGCTCCTTATCTGCAACAAGACTGCGAGAAGATGCAAAGATAATTTGGATCACCTCCTGAAATGTCTTCGACTACAAATCATACAGGAGACCAAAGGTGAAATGAGTTTTTGAAAAAGACATTATACTTTTCTCAGCCTTTGTTTTGTAAAAATTCAAAGACTGAAGTTCATTTCATCACCATCAAAGATAAAGATAATCAGAAAATGGAAAATGAAGGAAAAAAATAGTAAGCACTGCAACAGTTTGTCTTCTAATTTTATGCATGTTATCATTTTAGATTTGTCTTGCAGATAGGAAACACATAAATTTTCCATTAGACATTTTTTTATTACAAGAATTAAATAATAAGTATTAATCTGGTCTGATGGAAGGTGTTCCCTCCTGTACAGATGGGTTGGAATGAGATGATCTTTAAGGTCCTTTCCAACCCAAACCATTCTGATTCTATGATCTTTCAATGCCTAGGTCCTTGAAAATGTACATCTACATTTCAGGTCTCAGTTAATTAAATAACAAGAAAGGGGAACCCCTCCAAAATTTCACAGATTTGTACTCACTTTTAAAGGCAATGGATTTGATCTGGAAAAAAAATCATTACATTAAATTTATATTGGAATTGAAAAAAAGGACATATTTGTAGGACCACACTATTAATCCTTTCTCTAATATATCATATATGCCCTTTTGTCCATCTCAGATTGGCACATAGTAGCCCAACAACTCTAGTAGATTTTGCAGTAGCAGAAGTTTCAGCCAGTTGCCAATCAAATCAAAAAATATGAAAAATGAGCCACTGACTGAAATGTGCTAAAAATTCCCACAGGTAAAATTTTTCATTTACAACCCTTATTGATGTTTATAGGTAGCTTTTAATAGGTGGTTTCTACATTACCAAAAATATGCTAAGTGTTTCCCAGTCAAGTCGAAATTGCTAATTCATCTCTCTATGATGTATCACTATACACATTAAAATAAGTCAGTAGAATTATGAAAGAATAGATACGAACATAGAACACCTATGTACAACTCTACTGTTTCTATAAAATGTTTTTTAAATACATTTTAAAGCCACTTGTCTACCCTTTAAAATAACCAAGAATTATTAAGAATTTTTTTAAAAAGAAAACCTCAAAGGTTTGGTTCTTATTTGAGTAAATGTTTAACGCTATGGTTTTTCTTAATCAAGCCAAACTTCTAATTATAACTATGCAGATTAATGATAAAAGAGGATAACACTGACATAATACCATCACAAAATGAGTTATACAAACTGCAGTTCCTACCAGGTCATTTGAAAAATAGAATAGTTCTACAATTGTATTTGCAGCTTGTTCAAAATACAATAAAGGACTGTTAAATTGTATTCTTTATATATGCTCTCTTTCACTGTGGATTTACAGTGTGGAGGATGGAACTTCTGTGACTACACTCACATCTTAAATTCTTTAAAGACTTAATTGAAGAAAAATTACACACCATTGTGCAGGCTATTATTATTTGGGTTTTTTGTTTGTTTTCCTCTTCCAATGAAGAGGTGATTTTTCAATTATTACTACCAATGCTATATTATCCTGCATACCATTATTAATAGTATTTGGTCAAAGGTGTATGTCACAAGAGATTTTATTGAAAGGTGTATCTCACAACAGATTATATAACACATTACACGTATTCACATATTACACTGCTTCAATTCACTTCAGAAATTATTTTTCAGTTTCAGCTCTTTTTAGAACACATATTTTTCATCAAATTAGTAAAATCTTCTGGATGCTATGATAAATGGGTATCTTTAACAAAAGGTTAAGAAATGTGAGGTCCTTTTCATAAATCTCTTGATTTCCATGACATGTAAAAACATAAAAAAATCAATGGGTCAGAGAAAAGGGTCCTTTTTTTGTCCATTTAGCCTAGACTGCCAATCACCAAAATTCTTCTCACGGAACCAATGATCCTGCAAATCCTGTTTGTTTTTAAAAATGAGAAATCATCCCGGATATTTTTCTACGTATAGTTTTCCTGCTTTCTACGTATAGTTTTCCTGCTTTGTGCAATAATGCACTAAAACTGATTTAATGGTCACCTCCTTTTTCTGCCAGTCCTTCTAATGAAAGGAACAAGACTTTGGCTTCAGACAGTGGTGGACTCTATTGCCTGCAGTACAGTTTTAAAACCTCAGCTGAGATATATGGTGCAACTTAAAAGTTGGTCCTGAAATGGCACAGAATCACAAAATCATTTAGGTTGAAGAGACATCTGAGATCATCAGATCCAACCTTTGATTGATCACCAACTTGCCACAGCACTAAACGCCATCTCCAACTGTCTCCTGAACACCTCCAGGGATGGTGACTCTGCGACCTCCCTGGGCAGCCCATTCCAATGTTTAACAACCATCTGCTCTGGCACAGGGGGTCCTCCACAGGCCACAGGTGGATCTCTGCACCCCGTGGTCCTCCATGGGCTGCAGGGGCACAGCTGCCTCACCATGGGCTGCACCATGGGCTGCAGGGGAATCTCAGCTCTGACACCTGGAGCACCTCCTGCCCCTCCTTCTGCACTGACCTTGGTGTCTGCAGAGCTGTGTTGCTCTCATATGTTCTCACTCCTCTCTCTGGCTGCAATTGCTCCTATGCAATAACTTTTTTTCCCTGTCTTAAATACATTACCCTGGAAGTGCTACCACCTTTGCTGATGCGCTTGGCCTTGAAAAGTGGCGGGTTTGTATTGGATCTGGCTGGCATTGGCTCTATTTGACATGGAGAAAACCTCCATAAAGCTTCTCACAGGAGCCACTCCTGTATCTCTCCACTACCAGAGCCTTGCCAACCCACTATGTTGTTTAAAGAAAGCCTGGACCTCTTCTATAGGGAAAGAATAATTTTAATATGTAAAATTAGAAACTGTAGTTATTTTCACTGTGCCCAGAAGAATTTGTAAAATTAGTTGTATGACAGAATAATCAGACATGATGCACCAGAAATTTCATCAAATGACCATTTTTGCATGCTATTTTTAAACAGTTTCTTTTTCAGTATTCAAAAGTGCTAGTATTTGGTTTTATTTCCTTATAAGTCTATATAAAATGTTTGGTACTTCAGAACAACCAGGGCACAAACTTATTATGATTTCTTTCAGGGAACAAATGCTTCACTACTATTTTAATGTTTTGATTTAGAACTTGGGTTTGTGTGTTATTTAGTTATTTATTTATTTAAAGGAAGAAAAAAAAAATATAAACAGCTGCATATAAATGCCTTTTTGACCAGGAAAAAGCTAATTTATAATTTTCACAAAACATCTCAAATGAAAATTAAAGTGGTACCATGTAAATATGCATTTTTCTTATATTTTACATGAACATGGAATAGAAAATGTCTTACATTTGGTCTGTTACTCCAGCTGATATTTTTGGACAGCTGTGGATAGCCTATGTAAACATATAAAGAAGCAGTAGGATCAGCTTTGTATCAGATGAAGGGGTCTAACACAATGATCTGTCTAATAGAATTGATGGACTTCTGAAGAGCACCATAAAGCACCACGTCAATAATTAAAGATCTAGCTGCAGCACTGTGATATGAACAAAAAGACAAATACATGCAAATAAATATTTTTCAAGTGTAAAAAGGATCAAGAATATTATACTGTATCAGTAAGTCTTATCAACACGTTGTGACTGAAAAAGCTTCTACAAACATATCTTTGCCAGTAACTAGGAAAAAAGTGAAAACTTCATTTCTTTTTCCCTAGATTAAGGAAGAAAATAGAGTACATAGATGTCGAGATCCAGGAATATAGTTGAATCCTGCATATTCACAAGCCTTCCTGAAGTTTAAAAAAAAAAAAAAAAAAAAAAGCAAGTAATAAAGGTCAGAGGTGGAGGTATTACAGTCAGTTAAACTTACATTGCAATAGGAAAACCAGAATTTACTCAAGTGGCACAAAGCCAACAGAAATAATAAAAACACTACCTCTATCAACCATCTGATGTTTTCCTTTATAGAAAGAGATAAGGACAGGAGAGATGTTTGCTGCTTCCAATACTTCATTGATTTCAGGTCACGAAGTATGCTTGTACCAGAGGTACAAGATGTTTTTGACCTCATCCTGCAACTGCAGCTTAAACTGGAGTCAAGAAATGGGTATCTATGGACCTCTTTAATGCATTTCCACTGAAAGTAATTTTTTCTTCAAATAATAGAATGTATAGAGATATGAGCAACTTCACAATAGCATTTTTCTCTCAGACACATATAGGCAACCAACAAAGTACCACTATCATCCGAACAAAGCACATTTTCCTTCCTTTCTCCTAAAATTACAGCCATTCATAATCACAGAGCTGGTAAGTTCAAATATAAAAGAACTATTACATTATTTAAACTATCCTTTTCCCAGCGCTGGACTGTAATTTTTTCCTTTTTTGTGTCAATGTTTCAAATTTTTTGTTTTAAAGTTTCAAGTCTAATTGGGTTTAGTATGCGAAAACCATTTATCTCTAAATTTTCATTTTCTTCATTTCACACTTTCATATTCATTTATAATTTCTGTTGTTATTTTTTAAACTACTTTTTTCAATGAATTTACAACTTTCAGACAGATAGCTGCCTCTCCTCCTTTAAAAAAAATGCTGAACCAAGATAATCAGTTTTGTAGCAAACTATTATTTGGTAAAGCTGTTAAATAGCAATGGCCTTAAAACTATACAAAGGACTAGTTCTCCAGAGTCAAGGCCTGACTGCTACAAGACTTAATTTTCACTTTTCTTTGGTCACAAATCAAAAATTATTTTACCTCTCTGCAAAGACTGTGTGGTTTGTAGAAAATGGGGGCTTTATTAACGCATTATGAATGATATGTCATGATTTTTCCATTAATCCAGAACCTTCTTTTTCAAAAAACTTGGGAAAAAAGGATGATTAGATTTGATCAGAACACAGCTTGTGTATGAACTATTGATCCATCAAATTCTTTCATGCTCTGCAAGGCAAGGGAGTCTCTTTATCATCTGCAATTGCCATGGCAAATTTCTTAAAAAGAACACACTTTGACAAAAGGTAAGGGAATCTTACAAAAAATCGTGTCCTTGTGATATCATCTGAAATAGGCAGATCTGGAACCAATTTATTGAGTGTAAATTACTGCCAATTTTGCTTTGAATAACAAAATGCTCCAGAGATTTCTGAGATATGTAGCTACTGGGAGCTGTCTGAGGATTTTTATACATGAGGATTTTTATATGTTTCTTTAACATATCTTTCAACTTAATCAGATACAAAACATGCACAACCTAGCATTCAGGGAAATTATGTGGAGTTGTCACACTGCCTGAAGGACTCTGGGATCCGTGAACCAATGAATGGATCACACTGAACCACGAATGCAATTTGTTCATCTGTAACAGATAAAATATGGATATTTGCCATACAAATGTTTTAAAACCTCAGAAAAAAAAAATAATTCTAACAAGTTTAAGTACTTCATTAAAAGTTAATAATATTCTCTTTATTTTCCAGAACAGAGTAAGACAGCATGAGTTGTGTGTATATGAATAGGACTGTAACAGGCAGAACTGGTAAACTGTACTGCTGAATTATTATGCATCTCCTAATTGTAGCAACTCAAAATCTCAGATGAAATATAAAGGCAAAAGCTTTATGTGTTAAAATGCCTGGTGAAAAATACACTGATGGACCTCTTTCATCCCTATACTCCATACTTAGCATTGCTTATCACTGATGTAATACTAATTATACTCATATGCTGGTAGAGAACAACTTACTTCGCAGTACACATCTTTTAAAAATAGACTTTAATTGTAAGGACTTTTATGCACTGGTTTTAACAAACATAAGAGGCAAGGCAAGGAATGGAAAGGAGACATTTAGAAGCAAAACAACAATAAAAAGTATGTAAGATCAGCCCTCAGATGCTGCAAATAAGTAAACCTTGCTAAATAATTATCTGAATCACTAATTTGTTGAAAAAATAAAGCTTTTTTCAACTTGTCAGTGAACACAACAGCACCTCCCTTGGGCAGCCATCAGGTCTCATCGGGTCAAATGTGCATCATGCAAGAAATGAGAAACCAGCCAAAATTTTGTAAAACATACCAGACCCACTTGCTTATTTTGTCAAAGTTAACAGTCCATGGATCAGGTTTGCATTAATATAGATATTTTCAAGGGTTTATATTAAAAGTTAACACGTAATACACTGAATTGTATCAAATGTATCCTATTTTCAAAGCATAAGAGACTGAAATGACCTCAAGGACTTAAAATTGTTGTTCCTGGTAAAATATGAGACCTAGTTTCTTTAAGGAACCCTCCAGCCTACTGAAAATATAATTATACTGTTTGTTTTAACTTCTTCACTTCTATGTAAAAGTCAAACTATTGACTGGCTCTGGGCAGTGAGTAGCATCATGTGAGCAGATCAAGCTCTGCAACCATGCCCAAGAAACTGGAGGAGATCAGGAGTAACCTCCTTAGAGATAAGCTTCTGAGAGGAAGGATTGTCAGAGCCCCAGCTAAAATCAGAGCTCTAACAAAATAGACACAGAGGAATCCCAGCCACTGTAGAAATGGGGATGGGGAGGTGACCAGGTGGGAAGGATTAACTGAACTCAATTTTTCCAGAAATCACACATTTCAAAAAGTAGGATCCTTTGTGAATTTGGGGTCAAGTCACTGAAACCTGAAATATAAAATGTGCTATTTACGAATCCTTATATTAATATTACAGGAGTTGAATCATACTCTTTTGTCTCTTCACCTGGAACAATATTGAGTTCAGGAATTTTCATCCTGCTGCCACCAGAAGGAAAGAATAATTAAAACTATAGAACTGACAAACACATTGCTTCTGTAAGTTTGTGTGGAGTTTAGAACTCAACAGGTGGACCCAGAAGCTCTGCCTCTTACAGGAGTGTGTAATTTCTGTAAGAGTAAGAAATTCATCGCCTCCAGCTACCAATGACTTCAGCACTTATAAGCCTCATGCCTCCCTCTAAGACAGGATTTTACCTATGTGAAAGCAGACGTCTTGGCTCTCAGCTCCTTCTGACTGCATTGGTAGCCAATTCCTGCTGAGTCTGGAGCCACACTTGCCTTTTTTTTTTAAACTTCAAGCCCAGAAGATAATTCACAGTTTGATTAAACAAGGCCAAAATTGCTATAAAATTACCCCCAAACAAATTATGGAAATTATGGTTCGAGCTTTTTTAGTTTTTTTTACAGAGGAAGTAACTATACCATAACACTATTCCTTCCTTTATTTATGAGACTGAAGTACAGAGGATGGGCTATGCAGTCATAGATAACCTGTTGTTCATCTTAATTGTGTGAACAATGTCATCCAGGTGGTAAGTAGGGGGCCTCACTCCTGCTCTTAAACCTCTGTACAATCATAATGGAAATGCAGCCATCAGGACACCCTAGAAAAAGTGCTCACCTCCTCAAAAGTGGTTAGGCAACCCTAGTCCTGTCTCCACTCTAAGACAATTAAAATAAGAGCAAGGGAAAAAGGGAAAGAGTTTTGTTTTTACCTGTGAGCTGTAAATATTTTCTTATGTATTTCTTATGTATGCTCTCATGTATTTTACCTGTACATTTAATTTAGAGCTATATATTTTTACTCATGAGCTGGGCTGTGGGGAAAAGACAGTGCTTAAAACAGTCCCAGCTAATTAGACATCCAGCAAACTCTTTGTGTGTTGATCACAACACTTGTGACACTTTGGGGATACGCTACAGATCTTTATTACAGCAGTTGAGTAGCAGTTAACCATTGATCCAACAGAGAAAAGGCTGCTGCTTAGGGAACTGTTAAAACATTTGCTGACAGAATTCTTGAATTTTTTGTCAAAGGCAGAGGTGATGCCTTGCATTCCAAGTTCTCATATATGCAGATGACATATAGCACCTATAAATAAGAGTTGTTTTTGAAAGGCTGAATCACATCCTTTAAAAATATGACAAATGTGCTTCTATATATGTTCATAAACACACACCTGTAGGCTGAAGTCTATGTTTTAAGTCCGCATAGAAATTATATATGTATAGGTAGAAAAACAGAGTGGAGAGGAGAGAAAACTGTGGAAAGAGAATTGATGAACTTTAGGCATGGTTTATCTCACCTCATTTCAGCCATCTACAATGTAGATCCAAACTAGTTCACCATAGGCTGCCCTATGGTGAATGGCCAAAAAAAAAAAAGGAGCCCAAGGGAGGAAGACATCCTGTGCTAGGACTTGTATGTAAGGGAGACACAGTGAAAAAAGGAATGTGGGTAAGTGACACCAGACACCCAATTTTGCCTGGAGTCCTCCAGGGTGGTTCCCACCCTCTATATTGCCAGCACCATTTATTATCTAGGTTTCATTGTCATATTTTCTGAACACATCAAATATTTACCAGTTTATTAAAATTTGCTTTGAAAACTATTATCAGCCATTTATCAGGATTTCACCTATACAGCGTCACACTGATACTTTTGCAGGACATTCACAAATGCTGAACCACTTAAAAATGCCTGTGCTACAACAGTGGGTTAAGCTGGCATGCAAGAAGAAAGAATTTTAGTAGTTTCATGAACATTGTGTAACAGCTCCCTGTCTCATTGCACACACCTTCAGCCTCTCTACCAGAATGTGCTGCTCTCAGAATGGATGAAGGCCTCCATCTTTCGGCTCCTGGAGCATTCTCCCTTTATCTTCCTGTCAGCTTGTCTCCCTAAGCAGTTTGTAACAACTGACCTTCAATTTCATAGAAATCAAAACATATAAGGGTACTTGCTAACTGTTGTATTGCTTTGAAGACTATCTCTGTCAAACCAAAGTTTGCACCTGTCAAAACCAGAACCGCTGACACTAAGAAATTGCAATACTGTCCTTCACTTAATGTCTTGGGAATGCTGACGGGGATGGATTGTGCACTTTGTTTACTTATTTATTTATTTTTGCTTATTTTGCACATAGTTTCCTATTAAGTTAATCAGCCTAATACTACAGGGACTGTTTATAACTCACCACAGATATAGAGCAATGGGATTTCAGTGACCAAGGCAAGAATAATATGAAATGTCAACAAAAATGCAATGTCCAAGAAATTTTGATCAGTATTTTAGATTAAACATTAATGCATATTAACTTCATATCTGTCATAAATTTCAGCGTACTTCTAAGTCACGCATAAAAAGTGAGCATATAAAAATCTCACTTAACCTCCTCAAAAATCCAATTTTGCAATTCTTTCATTATTATAGATGTTTATTAATAGGGTAACCTGATAGAAAAAATGCCGAGTGACTTCTACTGGTTCTTATCTAATCCCCACAAATAGTGCTATATTGTCTGTCCTACAAAAATCCCTTCTACATCTCACCAGGGGTCATAACAGAGATGCAAAATTATGCAAACTTATATACAAAATTAATCATAATCAGCACTTTGAACTGGCTTGTTAATTTAGGTTTTTATGTTAATTTAGCTGTGTATTAATTTTGTCATGCAGTATTTTCATGGGCTTTTTTAATAACCACATACCAGATGGTGTTCCCTTAAAACTACCCATTTTAAACCACTTACATTTAATCTTTTCAAAGGTAAATTTAGTTATATCAAATTTTACCTTGAAAAATGGCTTACAAAATATATTAAAGTAGTAAAAATAGACAAATTAGCAAAAAGACATGAAGGAGAGCTCTGTAAAACAGCTGAGTATTTGTATACTTAAACTAAAACTTATCCTTTAGTAGAAGGCAGCAAAGGCTTTGATGTCTTATTTGCTTTAACTGTATGCTGTAACTTTCCCAAATTCATGGATTTTCATAGTGCATTTTATTTTTCATCTCACTCACTGTTTTCACCTGTTTCACATCAAATTGCAATCACCTAGTACAGAAGACAAGGACTAGCTGTCCCCTTATCTTGTAACAGTTCCTTATGAAGGGCAGCCAATAACAAAATAAAACAAAAAACCCAAACCAAAACAAAAAATTACAATCAAATGTCAAGAGTATGAGCTCACAAAAAAAACAGAAAACAACTCTGAAAATGTTAATATGTATTGGGTTGACCCTGAGTTGATGGACAGCCTTTAAGACCAATTACGCTTCTCACAATTTACATATTTAAACCGCACGGAAAGGCGGGACTTCCCCTTTTGTCCGAGTTCGCCTGCTGGAAGGTGGGGGGGCTCCGAGCCTCCCGGCCCCGCCGGGCCGGGCCAGGGCCACTGCCCCTTTCCCCCTTTCCCAACGCTGCGGCACGGACCCTGGGTCGCTGGGGAGGACTGTCCCAGAGCCGCAGGCAGCTCAAACCAGCCATGGACTGCTCACAGCTAAAACCAGCCACGGACTGCTCACAGCTAAACCCATCCAGCGCGGCTTCTGGGGACAGGCGGGTCCATCTCCTCTCCATGCGGAGCCGGCGGAGTCAACGGGAGCCGGCAGAGCCTCCTGTCTGCAGCCAGCACACTCCGTGCTGAACTGAAGAGGACACCACACAGCCAGCAGCACAGAGGGAGCGAGGCTTTCCCCACCGTAAAGCCTGAACAAGAACACCCTTCAACATGGCGGCTCCAGAGTCAGAGAGAAAGAGAAGTGAGTCACGTGGGACGGAGCTGGAAATGGCGACGGGAGAAAAGAGGGCGGTGCCGCGATTCTGGCGCGCAGCTTAAAAAACCTTCTTGCATGCCGTGGTAAGAAACTGTAATACCACAAACTGTTTGTCTCTCTAATCCATTTGAAGAACATGGGGGGATGGAGAATCCTTGTGTGGCCTGTGAAGATTATGAAGAGTGCCTATGCCAGGCTATATAGAAGTAGTAAGAGGCTGTTAGAGACTTGTGGCGAAGAAAGCCTTTGTGTGCAGGCCAAAATAACTTATCCTTAAAAAGATGAATAACCCCATGTGATGGCCCATGTTTTGCAGTGTGAAGGAACTGTGAGATTTTTCATGGAAGAGATGCTTAATACCACAGTAGATTGATTGTTTCCGGGCGGGTCTGCTGTTAGTAGCAGTTTGGGAACCACGTGCAACTGAAGGAAAACCCTTTTTTCCTTAAGCATAAGAGAGAGACTTTCCAAGAACTGCAACACTGACTAACATCCCATATTCTGTTATCCCTTGTGTGAGCTGGGTAAAAGGAGAGAAGTGCTGGGGAGGGGGGTGCAATTTGCTTTAATTTTGTTTTGTTATTTTCTCTTTACTTTTAATTCTATTAGTAATAAAGCTCTTTCATTGTACTGCAACTGTTTAAGGTTTGTGCCTGCTTTGTTTTTCTCCTAATTCTTATCTCACCGAAGGAAAATAAGTAAATAATGAATATTTTGAACCAAAACCACTACATTTAATTGGTGTTTCCGCCCGGTTTCGAACTCAACCCGCTACATGATATTACCCACAATATTTGCATCCTAAAGGCACTTAAATCTATGCCTAACTTTATATACCAAATGAATAACTTTATTGAGTTGTGAGAAATTACTCCCACAAATAAAATTTAATGTGTATAAATGGTCAGGGTATTCATTCCCTTTCTATTACAGATAATTTTAATTTTCTTGAATGTCAGCTGTGAACACATCCCAGCTTTTCTGCATCCATTGTCATGGTTCTGCATTAAAAGCACAACAGGTTGTCATTGAAGTGTAGAGTAAGAAAAAGGTTCTCTGTTCTCATTTTTATTATTGTTCTCTCCTTAGTTAACTTGGCAAAGTAATTTAACATCTTTGTGTCTATGGAATGTAGTTACTGGGACATCTTTTGAAACACTTCAAATCTATACCAGAAAAAGGTATGATTATTCAATGCAGCATCATAAATACATTACATGACAGAAGAGTAAAATGGAAAGAAGGAAAAACTATTTAAAAATAAACAGTTACAACGAAAAGAGGGAGGGATAAAATAATGTTTCATTTTGCTTCATTCACAGTGTCTGGATGTTTTCTCCCTCATGAAATTAAACTTCGGTAAATTGCTTTCACTCCCCATCCCTCACTCCTATGAAACAGATGATCATAACACCAAATGAAAGAGAGAACAAAGTGATATTTAATGTTGGCAGTGGTAGAGATGTGCCAAATACTGCAAAAATAAGGAAAAAGAACACTTAATTCAAACTGAATGGCAACCCTCTCAGAGAAATAGTGTGCATACATTCCTTACTCAAGCAACCTAGTCCATTGTGTTTTATCCCTATCCCTGTACAATCACTATGATTACAGAGGGTTTTATACAGAACAGCACATTACCTGGATTATCTGTGACTATGTGATAGTATGCTTTAACCATCTCCAAAACTCAACCCCATAAGGTGTGTTCTATTCAGGCCTCCATGATCACACCAGCATATCCCAGGCACATCTACAGCACAGAATACAAGGAGTCTTCAGACATTATACCTCTCCCATAAGCTCTCACAGCATGCCTGTAAAAACCCGCTTTGGGATATATCTGACAGATCTACCCTGTATCACTGCATGGGAGACACTATTTAATTTTGTACCAGAATCTTTGAAGCCATTTGGAAACAGAGGAAGATACCTGGGCTGGTATCTTTTGTTTTGCCTCTCCCTTCCCACTGTCCTCCAAAGGCCTGTTGGTGTTGACGTCTGAAAATGAAGATATGCTCTATCTACAGACTGTAAATTCATCTCACCTGAACTCTTGAACACAGTAGCTCAGCCTCCACTCTCCCACCTTTCATGACTAAGACACACCAAAATGTCTTGTGGTTACCTTCATCACTGTCTCTTTTGAATAAAGACTAGAAATCTGCTCAATTTACAGATACCCAGAGACACACCACAGACCATGCAGAGGAAAGAATGATGAAGCAGAAAGTCCTTTTCTGGACTGGTCATGTGAATGAAGTGAGTGTGCACATACGGTTCTAGATATGTAGGAAGCAAAGGATTTAAATGAAGGCATTCCTTGATGGTGTCAGTTTAGGACACTACTTTGTTTTTTTTTTCCCCAAGGGATTTGAAATATAGCACAGTGAAATACCTTCACTGTGACTCATGGAGCTCATGGCCAAAGAACTGACAAAGAGCTCCTGGGATCTAGTGCTCAGCTTCTCAGTGCCCTGTGGCTCTTCACAGCAGCTGCTCATGGCATCATTCAGAGGACTCCACCGACTCACCCAGCTTCAGATCTGGAGCGAGTATGGACTGCTAAGTCAGCAGGGAAGATGAAGATTGGAAGAAAGTCAACATAATCAAGAGACAGGTTTCTTGCTAGAAACCCTTTGAATTCATTTGTAGAACTATTATATGGCCCTAAGCTTATAGAGAATCAACCAAAGGATGTCAAAACTAATCTCCTCCTCAAGGTAATGCTGCAAATCAAAACAAGATTTGTCCATTCAGGTTTTTACACAAAAAGAAAACTTCACAGGGCTGCCTACTTCCTTTAAGGAAAAAAGCACAAGCAAACAATAAAAGTCCTTCCCCTATGCTTAAAGTTCTTTTCCTACATTTGTGGTTTTTACTTCACAGTGTGTCCTGTAGCTTGGCTCCTCACCCATTATGAGGCTGGGTCTCCCAGGATTTCGCTTTGACATTGGTCCAAGACAAATCTGTAGAAGTGCATATCTGAGATGTGTACCTGAGGCAGAATGCAATCCACATCCATCTCGGTCACCTACTGACTAACCAATACAGGGGGTTGCAGACTAACTGTGATACTCTTCAGTCCAAAGACAATTCCTGTCAATTCCCATTCCTTAGAGTCATCTTACATGGAAGACACATAAAGCTGAGGAAAAGCCAAGAATATTTCATTTTTTTCCTCCATGCTATAGAAACATAAACAATGGAAACATCCAGGGTGGAAAAGTCTGGAACAAGAACCTGGCTATTGTCCTGGAGGATGGCCTGGTTGATTCTTTGAAATCAAAGGGCAGGGAAAGAGGGGCCAATAGCCAAAATCCTGGCACTGCAGAGTTTTCTGAAAGGTCCTCTTTTTCCTGTACATAGGCCCTACACAGGTATCTTTGGCACTGCATTTGAAAATGCTAAAGAGAGGAACACTGTAATAAGACAGGGCATCTGCAGCTGCACGGAATACTTAAGAAGTCAAGCATCGCTGTGATCAGAGTAGGGTAAATATTTAGTAATTGCCAAGACTGCTAATCCAGTGCTTTCCAGATAATTTAATTGTACGTAACTATACTCAGTTCTTTAAAAATGTTTGTGTGTTCATCAGTGCATTACAAACTGTTACTATAAAATACACTACAACAATTTCCTTTACTTTTATTTCTGACTAAAGACACCTGTGGTGTTCTGCCTTGTATGTTTTTCACTACAGGAACTCGATTAATACAGTGGTCAACAATTTGTTTGTCCATTGCTATAGCTTCGTCAAGCAGCAACTGTGAAGTCAAACAGTGAAGGACAATACTTAGAATTTTGTGTCATGGGCTGAATGTGCAATGTTCTCAATGACAAAATGCTGTTGAGAGAAAAATAATTCTGACACACCTGCTTAGGTGAAATATTTTTGAACTACTTTATGTCCCTTCTCATTTCAGGCAATCATGCCCGTTTCCCTCTTCACTTATTTCTCCATCTGACTTGTCAGGAAACATAAAAACTGTGTATGTTTCACAGTCATCTCTTTATTCCAAACTCTCAGATTCTACATTTACGTTTACCTTATTACCAACCAGCTGGAATAAAAAGCAAGTGAGCAAGTGTTTTAACTTACAGAACAATAAGTTAACATACAAATGGGGAAAATGCTTTCCTTAAAATGAAAAAGAAAGTAGTTGATCTGTTGGAATGACTCCAGAGGAGAGACATTAAGTTGATTACAGGACTGGAACACCTTTCCTATAAGGAAAGGCTGAGAGAGTTGGGGTTATTCAGCACGGAGTAGAAAAGGCTTGGGAAGACCTTATTACAGCTTTCCAGTACCTAAGGGGGCTTAAAAAGGAGGGAGAGTGACTTTTTATACAGCAGACAGTGACATGACAAGGGGCAATGGTTCTAAACTGAAAGAGGGCAGGCTCAGATTAGATGTTAGGAAGAAATTCTTTACTCAGAGGGTGGTGAGGCACTGGAACTGGTTTACTAGAGAAGTTGTGGACTCCCCATCCCTGGAAGAGTTCAAGGCCAGGCTAAATGGGGCTCTGAGTAACCCGGTCTGGTGGAAGGTTCCCCTAATAGTAGAAGAATTAGCAATTTTATTTTTAAAAAATGCATATGATTAATAACTGAGCTTTACAATTTTTTTCATTTTGAGCCTATAGAAACAGTTCAGATTTCTTATATATTAAACTTGCCTCTATTCCTCTTTCTTTGCACCAACCACAATTATAATGTTTCCTAACTAACATCCTGTGTCCAGAAATACAACAGGAAGAAAAATCCATATGAACATTTTAAAAAATATGTTTTCATAAGAGACATGGTTTCTATATTAAAACCACAGAGGTAGTAGGACTTTAGTGCTAAAGTTCAACTTCATAATTAATGCCAGTTGGTAATTCACAAGACGTGCCACCTACATCCTTATTTCTAAGTTCTCAGTAGCAGTTACTACACTAAAATTAATTGCTCAATGGAGTTTTGCATAATAAAGATCAGATTGAAGAAAATATGTATATTCAGAATCATAAAGAGTTAATTAATCAATAAGCAATTTAGACAAGTACTCATTATTGTATCACAAACCAAACCTTTTAAACAAACAAAAAAATGAACATAGAGCAAAGTTCTATCAGTTACATTTAAACTGTGAAGATTATTACTAATTATTAAATATATAGTTAGCAAGCCAGACCTTTGCTGACTGTGCCCCTTGTTCTGCTCTCAAGTGGACATTTCCAGCTGTGGCCACGTATGTGAGTGCAGAGTTTTATTATATCTCATGTCTATTTTTAAATTTTGTTCTAGCATGGTAAAAATCGCTTCTATACCACTTCTTAAGTTTTAACAAGACATGTCCCTGGCCTCCAAGGGTTCATAGCTTTAAAGAAACTTGTTAAGACATGTTGGAAGACAATAACTCAAGAAAGGAGACAAAGGCAGAATAGCACTGCATTAACGAAGACAAGCAGAGAGAAGGAGAACCCAGAATATCATCTCTGTTTTTAACAGAATATCAATAAAAAAACCCCCCAACATTGACTCCTGCAAGTCTTTCTACAGCAATAGTTGGTACGGTGGGTATCAGAACCCTTCATATGAATGGGTATGTGAATTCCTGACTTTAAGTGTGCCACATACCTCCTGAATTCAGGAATGTTTGTCAAGATTCACTTTAAATCATAAGAACTCCTCCTCCCAAACATGTAATTAGTGGTAAGTTATCCACACTTTTGATTTTTGGTTATTTACAAGCAGGACTGTAGTGGCAGTTTCCAGGCATGGAGGATCCCAGAGCACAGACTGGAATTCTCTTTGCTGTTCCAAGCCTGTGGCTGATGGCAGCTACGTACAGGCTGGTGGTTTTCAGCCATGCACAATTGCTGTGCTGGAGGAGGGCAGCTGCAAGCACTGCAGCAACACAGAGATCCTGCGTGAGCCTCAGCACTCCTCTGCATTTCTGCCAGGCATGAAGCTGGCATGCAACCCCCTGCCTGCATCCATCTGCTTCCTGGGGGCAGGAGGAGTCCGAACACAGCCTGCCCTCAGACATGCAGACAGCATCTCGCAGGAGGGCATGAGAGTGTGACCGCACTGCTGCAGGATGCCCTAGTCCAACTTGGTGTGGGGCCACTTGAGAAACCAAGAGATACAGGGTAGAAAGTGAAGATGGAAACAGGGTCAGAAAAACTATGCTGCTAAAAGGAAAAGACATGGAGACAGATGTGGACATTCTTATGATTGCTTACGAGGAGTTGGGAGGATATGTCCTCCGCCCCAGACTGAAAGGACTGGATCTTACATCAGAGACATTCCTCCATGGGTTCAAAGGCACAACTCAAGTATGTCTTATTACAAATGGCAGGTCTCTAGAAGAGAAATTTTATAAAAGCTCTGACTTCCATTCAAATTAGACACAAAAACAGATTCAGGGAAGGCGATACTCAAAGAAACTGGGAAGTCAAACAAAGAACTAACTTTACCAGCCCACTATAAGAGATAGCAGGAATAAGGTTTATCTCACATAACCTCAGACACATCAGAACAGGGAAAAGAGCAACTATGAGCATATGAATCATCTAACTTACTTCTAGGATCCACAGCAAGATTAAATGAAAAACATTATAAAATCACCTGTTTCCGTTTGTTGACCACACTAGGAGAATAAGCAGCCCAGATATACACATATACATTTAAGATGTCATCCATCTATCCACATTTTAGCAGTGCAGTCTGTCCAAAATTGGGTAGAGGGATTACAACACATCTTCCATTGATGGGCCAGTCTTCTGAGGAATGCTGGGGAGAAAGGGACTGAGAAATGCTTCCATCTTGTAGGAACAGTCAAGGAAGGACTTGTTCTTCACTGTCAGATATTTTTGGTAACTTAAGAAAGTTGCTGTTTAAATAAACAATATCCTTGAACTTTTATCTGTATTTTCACATAGCTGAAACAATACTGTTCTAATCTAATTCAAAGAGCAATAATAGATTGTAAAATTAGAATATGGAAAATATTCTAACAGTGTAGATGCTTAGAGGAAGCCAGTAGCACAGGAGTAAGGGAAGCAAGAGAAGAAATACTGAATGCACAGAAGAGAAGAAAGACATAGAAATACATGGTTGAGAGAGAAAAATGAGTGCAAGAATTATATAAGAAAAAAATTAGGCAAGGCTGTGTAAATGGGATGAAAGTATTGTATTAAATATACAAAGAGAGAAGAAGCCAGTGGAGGCATATAAAAGACAGGAAGAAAAGAGATTATAACAGCTTTTTGTCAGTATATTTGAATATCATGTTTTAGTAGTTCCATCATAAAATATTTCTCAGTCTCTTTCTCTCACATATTCAAAATAGGTATAAAATAGAAATGTGTTCATATCTAAGCATTTTACAGAAAACAGGCTACAGATTTTTTTAACCCTGTGTCACATTTGAACATACAGCTTAGCGTAGTGTTTGAAACTATCTCCATTTTTTGGCTTTCTTTCTGCAAGGTAACCTACTTATTTTTAAAAGCCTGGTATTTAATACACAAAATATAAAATCTAAAAAATATAATACTAATAAGCAAAAATAAAGTTTATGAATAATCACATTATAAATACCTTTACCAAGACCAAACATATTTTGAAGCTGAGGTGCTCTGCGTGAAGGTCATACCCTCTAAAATTAATGAAATGTACAGTTAAGCCAGTTTTAAGGAACCTATACTGAGCCATCCATTCAGGATTTGTTTCAAGCACATAAACAACTTTATCAATTATGACTCTCAGGACCAGAATCCATACTGATTAATTCAGCATAGATCTGCCGACTTCAGTGACACTACTTACATTTACTGTGATAACAGTCAGCAATGTTCATCAAGAACAGAACAATAAATCATTCACCAGAAATCTTTAGTTATATCACTTCAATAAAAGGTCCAGGATTCACTGATTAACAACTGTGAAATAATAGATTCAAGTGTGCATACAGGAAGGGAGAAAGGCAAAAGAGAGAAAGAAAGGAAGAAATAGAGGGGGAAAATATTTCAGTGCAATAAGACACTATTGGCAGGAGAGGACCAAGAGCATTGCCAGAATTTATGAAAGACAAAAACCTATGGCTCTTAGCAGCAGGTCTAATACATTTGGTGTAGATGCTCTATACTGCGTTGGGGTTAATTCCCTTTATTTATTTGCCCTTTTTGATTCAGTGGTAGATAGCTATATAAATTAGTACATCTCTGTAATTTCTTTCCACTCACTCACCCATAGTTATTCATCTTTAAAAACAACAATAAAACCCCACCCTCCAAATACTCTTTTCTTGTGCCTGATAATTTGGGAACGACTTTTCTTGAAATCTCTCATATTTTGTATAGTGTAGTCAAAATGTGTCTCTTCAGAATGATGACAGCCACCTGCATCTCCTAACAGTAATACCCCACACTGTCACAGAATATTTTGCTCTTTGGTAATATAAATGTGTTCCTCTCCTCTCACTCTTCTTGAGCCCAGAGTACATATTGAGAGCATGATTCTATACTCACGTATGTTTTACACTGATACAAGGCCATTGATATGAGCTGAGCTACTGCCGACATACAACTCTCTAACTCAGGTTTTACATTTCTTTAGAATATTAAGTAAACTCAGCTATTTCTCTAAAACTCCGTGCCAGAAGACTAATACAATGACCTGAAACACATATTTAAACACATCCAAAAAACTGCATTTCTTAAAATTTGAATGATACATTCACATGTATCATTCCCAAGCAGTTGAGCTTCACAGCACCTCCTTGCAGAACTGTGGGCCACGAACCCCATACTGACAGTCATATGAGAAGTCCTTGCCACGTCAGTAAGCAGCATTTGACATTCATGCCTTCAGCTGTTACTGTGTGATGTTTCCTCTTTTTCAGGTATTTTAATAATTTTTTACAATATGATGTCAGAAGTGTGTCTGACATATACATAAACTTTTAAACAAACTGCTTCAATTAAACAATTTACTCTGGATGCTCACCATGCAGCCAAGGAAGAGATTTGGTCAAGAGAGCGTATTTTTTTTCTTCTCCCAAGAACTCTCTTCCAAAACTATAAAGTATGTCATTTATTCCCAATTTGAAAACATTTGTTTTGCTTAAGCTAAGCCTTGCCCATTCAATCAAATTTTAGATACTGGACAATTTTAGAATAGGACATAGCTTCTTCCTCCTTTAAGACATGGGGAATTGCAGATAATGATATGTTGTGTTTACAAAACTAATGGTGTTTAGATAGAGAAAAAAGACCTCAAGAATGTCCTCCCTGGGTCTCAGCTTGATATGAATCTGGACTATATCCTCAAATTTTTAAATGTGAGCACTCACTTTAAATGTGAGCACTCAGCCAATGTTTTAAAACTGAAATAGAAGTCCTGACATTTTGAACAATAATGTTCAGAGCTTGATTCCAAGTTTCAACCAATTCCAACCAACCAATCTGCACCTCTGAAAATCTACCTCTCTGTCAGTATTAAAATATCCAAAAAGAGTGAAGATGAAAACAGTCATACTACCCCAAACTAGTTTTATCCAGCCCCCCATTCTGTTTCAGAATCAACTATAAATGCTGAAGGAGGAGCAAGATTCTCCCCTAATACATTCCCAACTTCTAATTTTTTTCAGCATGGGGGAATTCCTGAAGTAATTGATAATTTTGCACACTTACTGACAACCCCCTCACCACCACCATCACTGGATTTCTCTTTCATATGCTTGTCCGGTTTGCCCCTGAGTCCATGAAAATTTATATTTTATTTAATTTTTATCATCTACAACATCCTTTGGCAAGGAGTTTCAAAGGTCAGTTACTTGTTGCATGAGAATCACCTCTTCTGTTTTGAGCATGAATCCTTCCAGCTTTTTATGATGCCTGCTGTTCCTTTTGCTAGATAGTGAATGATCAGTCCCCAGCCTGTTTCTCCTTGACAATCTTGACCCTGTAGTACCACAGTCTCATAACAAGTCCTTTTTTCCTACCCAGGGTGAAGCTTCCTGATTAACTCAGCTAATCCTTGAATGGCCTTTCCATGGAAATCTTGGGTATTTGAGAAAACACCATCAGTAAACACTCATCATATTAATTTACGTTTTATAAAAATGTACGTGTTTGGATCGAACAAGCATGCAGGGGAGGAGGACTATGCTGAGACTTCAATTCCTGTTCCTTAGCATGGAATTTGGAAGCCTGAGCTAGGATGCACCTTTTTGCTACACTAAGTTTCTTGGGAAGAGCTATATGCCTCAGGAAGACATCATTCTTAGTGAGGGGCAACTTAAAGCCCCAGATAACTGGGGATGCTGCTACAAAGGATCTGCTTGAAACCTCCCAAAAATTCATTTCAAACTACCAGTTCCGGATGCTCAGGATACACAGTTATGAACCCTCCCCTCCCCTCCCTTCAAATTCACGGAAATTTTATTTTAAAGAGATGGGCAGGCCATACTTTGTCAGCGGCAGTAAAGCAGTAAGGGTGCCACCACACCCTTTGCACTTCCCCTCACTAGAACCAGAGACGTAAGAGACTAAAGAGGCACTTGGATTTGGATCCTAATTTAGAAAATTCTCTCCGTGTTTTGTGCTGAATAAACACTCTGGACTGGGTATTCCTGCATGAGGCCTAAGAGGAATAACAAAAACTGTTGTTAGCCTTAAAGAAATGCTGCTATCCTTTTTGCTGGCTTAGAAAGTTATAAGAAGGAAAAAATTCACGTTTCAAATGCTCAAAAAAGGAATTTGAACCCAAGTCTTCCACTAAGAACTTATTTAAACAAAATTCTATATGGGTACCTTGATCAACATCTTAAAACAGATCACAACTGAAGGAACAAGCAGCATAATTTGTGCAGTTCTGTGCTAGGTCTGGTTGGGGTAGAATTAATTTTCTTCTTAGGAGTAAAGTGTTCAGCTGTGTTTTGGATTTGTGCTTTAAACAGTGCTGATAACACAGATATGTTTTCATTACTGATGGGCAGTGCTTGCACACAGCAAAGGCCTTTTCTGCTCCTCACCCCACCCCATCAGAAAGGAGGCTGGGGGTGCTCAAGGAGCTGAGGGGACACTTCTGGAACAGCTGACCCCAGCTGACCAAAGGGACATTTCATACCATATGGTATCATGCTCAGTAAATAACATTGGGGCAAGTAGGAGAAAGGGGAAACATTTGAAGTGACGGCATTTATCTTTCCAAACAACCATTACACCTAATGGAGCCCTGCTTTGCTGGATGTGGCTGAACACCTGCCTGCCCATGGCAAGTAGTGAATGAATTCCTGGTTTTGCTTTCCTTGCACGCACAGACTTTGCTTTATCTATTAAGCCATCATTATCTCAACCCATGGGCTTTCTCACTTTTACTCCTCTGATTCTTTCCCCAACATGACTGAGGCTGGAGTGAGTGAGTGGTTATGTGGGGCTTAGCAGCCAGCTGGGGTTAAACTACAACCATTTTAAACACTAAACTCTTACAGCAGAAAGTTAAACTCCAGACAGGTTTATCAGTCCTTCATTTTCACTAATGCAAGAAAAAACTCAACACAAGACATCATCTTTTAACACTGCTCTTTGTGATTAGTGATGTTAATGACACACAAAGTACATAAAATCACTCTTCTCTAGACTATATAAGCAAAATGAAGGGCATTAAAGATGGATTCAGTATTAACACTGAATTTTGTTCCTTTTAGTAGAACAAGCCAAAATGACACAGGGTTTGTGGGTTTTTCTGTATTTATCACAGTTCAATTTGATTAATGACTAGGCAATATTTTAGAGCACATTAATAACATCAGAGATGAAAGCCCATTTTTAAAATATTTGTACTCCTCCCAGTATAAAGAGGATTTCAGTGCATTTAGATAATTAACATGAAAACTGTGGCCTTATTTTTATTTTCATCTTTGCATAAATATTCTCCAGTTAATTTTTTGAAGTTTATTATACAGCCCACATGTAGGGACTGCAATGAGTTTCTCAGAACTTTATAGTCATACACCAGTACAAACAGTTAGAATCTCACCACCAGACTATGTGCATACATGAAATAGCAACAAGTTTGTTATCAAATGACAGCAATTATATATGCAAGACATAACATATTGAAAATATTGATTTCATAGTTTGAAAGGCTAGAATTTTTTTCCAAACACCTAATAAACAGAGGCAAAGAACACCAAGTCATCTGAAAGTGCTACTTGTAGAAGAAGTATACAAATACCTCTGAGTATCCATTTAAAATGTAACCAAAGAAGCACAAATCCAGGAAATGTGCCATAGAATGACATCTGGTAAAAATAAAGAACTTCAAGTGTTTATGCAAAATTACAAATTAAAAGCAAAATAACTGAAATAGAAGGCTTTCCAGTAGAAGAAGGCTTTATGTTATTGTCACAATGGAAGTGTAGTAACATAAGAAAATTACTGGATAAATATTTAAACAAATAATTTTTAAAGAACCTACAATGCTTTGTAAACTCCCCCAGAATAACAGAATGAATCAGTTCTGTGAGGACTTTTGCTTTGTACGTAAAAGATTCAATAAAGAGTGTGAAAAATCCTCTAAGTGAAGAGGGCTGTACTTGAGAATGGAAACCCAGGGCACAGAAGGACACATGTCGAAAAATGCAAGTCAAAACTAAGATACTAGGGGTGCAGCACAGAAAAAGAAAAAAAAAGCAAGACTATGCAACAAAACAGGATAATAATAAATTTTATACAACCCAATTAGAAACAAAACAGATGTGTAAACGGGAAAGATTAAAAATATAGTTTCTCAGAACTATAGGAAGTTAGTTCTTGAAACAGCACATAATAGAAATCAAACTATTCTGAGAAATGAATGTCACCTTGAAAGACATTAACACAGCCTTAAATCAATGAGCTCAGCTTGATAAACAGGACACTCTTATTAAAACAGTTTGGACATATTTTTATACTTCAATCACAATAAGCAGAAAGAAGTCAAGGATTAAGAATATCCAAACTAATATGTAAAGTGGTCATAAAATAATGAGGTTAAATGCATCTAACAAGACATAAGATATATAAAAAATGCCACAACACTACCCTTTGGACAGAGGCCTTCAATAGGATGCATGTTAGCTGAAATGTGGCATTTGTGTTCCTTCCAAAACCAATAATATTTCCATTGATAAATGCACAGATGGGGGAGGGGAGGAGATAAACAAGAAAGGTAAGTTGCAAACCAGTGGAGTGAAATGAAAAGGATTTGAGATGCTA
The DNA here is from genome assembly GCF_017639235.1 of Corvus kubaryi. NCBI lineage: Eukaryota > Metazoa > Chordata > Aves > Passeriformes > Corvidae > Corvus > Corvus kubaryi. The sequence goes on from NW_024582091.1 coordinate 8,998,818, forward strand.
CTTGAGCAGGGAATTGTCATCATCTGAAAAGGCAGCTTTCAGGAAATGAGGGAAATGATTATAGACTGTAATGGCAAAGAGGTAAAAAGGAAAAAAGTGGATAGCAAAGGTAAGTCATAAAAAGCATACAGTTAAAAATATAAAAACAAATTAAAAGAGCCCCCTTACATATATCAAAAACAAGAAAGTGTTTTAAGAGTTACTATGTCTTCTGGGAATTTCAGAGAATAAAGACAGCAATTAAGGAGGAAAAGGACGTGTCTAGGAACACAGAAGAATTATTTGCATCAGTCTTCACAATAGAGGATGTTAGACAGATATCTACTCTTGGGTAATAAAAATTAGGTACTATCAGATGAAGAGGTGCTGGAACAAATCAATCATTTGAAAAGCAGAAAGCCATCAAGACTGAAAATCCTGAACAAGTAGTTGAGCTATGCAATCTCTAATTGAAAAACAACTCCTTTACTGGAAGGTTAGAGAACAGCAAATATTTCACACATATCATAAAAGGAGTTTAGAATGATTCAGGGAATCAAAGATTCATAAATCTTACATCTGTACCTAGAAAATTAAAAAAAAAAATAAGAAAACACTCACAAGACCATGAGATGATAGATCTGTGCAAAGGAAGATGATACCTCACTCATCTGCTAGAACGTTTTCAACACATCAGTAAACTACTGAAGTGGTCAAAGGAGAACCAATACACATAATTCATTTAAACTTGCTTGAGAAAGTTTCTCACAGGAGACTGATAAAAAGAACAGACATGGACAGCAAACTGAAAACCTCTGTTCAGTGTAGCAGCTCTCAGAAGAAGGAAGATACTAAAATGAATCAAGAAGAGATGATAAAGAAAAACAATGTTATAAAAATGAGAGGTGCAGCCTGATCTGAACTGCTGTCTGCAGTGCTGTTTCTACATCTTAGAAAGGTATCAGAAAACTATGGGGTGTTTAAGAGAAAAGTGACAAGAATTATGGAAACAGGGTTTTGTGGAAACAGATTGGAATATCTTAAAAGGATATTAAATAGATGCATGGCAAAAATATGTGACATAACTGCTAGAAGTAAGCCAGAATCTCACTTCTCCCTGCCTTAATACAAGAATATAGAGACACATAATCAAAAGGTAGCAAATTTAACAGAACATCAGTTTTCACTTAGTATTTATGCTGTGGGACTCATCATTTGATAATGTTGAGATAGAAAAAAATATAATACTGAAAACAATTAGGTGCTTACGTGCAAAACAAGAATGTATGGAGTTAAACTAGTTAAACAAGTATTGCAGGGGAACTTAAACATATTTGGAGACTTAAATAGATCTCTGCATACTGGAGACTAGGTGAGATTTTTTTAAGTCAGATTGTCAAAAAGCGTTGTGTTCTGAGTTTTCTGCACCTTCCTCAGGAGTCTTGAAGAGCCACCATCAGTGGCAGGATGCTGTACAGGCCTTACATGCGATTCAGACCCCTTCTGCCCATACTCTTAGTGTCACCTATTGCATGAATTTCACTGCTTCTAGCCCAATTATTGAATTTATTGGATTGAATAACAACGTCAAAATACTTAAAGCTAGTAGTAGAATTTAAAATTACTTGTTAAAACCTTTGCTGAAGAAGTCATACAAAGAACGAGAACAAACAAGCAAAAAAATCACTGACTTTTCAACTTGAAAACTGTCAACCAACCAAAGGTTTGATTGCATTTGGAAGGTGCCATTATTGATGAAAAAATCAACTTCCCAGAAGTAAATTAGTATTTTTGCTGAAATTTTTCAATTTCAAAATAGAACTTTTTATTCACTTATGCCCCCAGTTATGCTACATATTCTTGAGCACCATCTACTGGTGCTGCATTACTAATTAGCTATTTATCAATATATGAATCACTTCTCTAATAAAACTGATTAGAATCATATAATCTTTCAAAGTATATTTAAAATTGAAAAGGCAGAACATAATCCATTATTTATTAAATTAATCTTCCATCTTAACAACAGAGAGAAAACTAATACTGGTGAAATTCACTTAGAATCTGAAATTAATAGAGAAATGTGCTGTTTCTTAATGGTTCGTAACCTCCTGGACCAGAAGACATGTACAAATCCATCAACTTATTTCCAATTTACACTTGCTCTCAACCTGTTAGAACAACAAAATATTTTTCTTCTCTTCATATTCAGGTATTTAGTGACTTTTATAATATCTGTAATATGGCCAGCATCATGCATTTTATTTCTCTGCTTCACACTAAATTAAATAATATGTCTCTTGAAATGGTCACGCCTGCTTTGGATTTAACATTTTCCTGGACTTGGAGCAGGGAAATACAGCTTGGTATTCTGCAGAAGTATATGTAATGCAGAGTAGAAAGTAGAAAGTCTATTCTTGCCAAAGGGGATTTTGAAGGGCCTTGCATATCTGAGAAAAGTGGGATGTGGGAAACAGACCAGTAGCAGTTCTACATAAGCCAAAAGGCTCAGTGAAACTATCCTTCAACTCTTACCTGTAAATTCAGTCTATAACAAGTTTCCTTTCTTGTGTACATAGAAGGACACATCTAAGAGTAACTCTGGGATCAGTTAAACACGATGATGATGATGATGATTAATAATAATAATAATTAAGAATAAAGTCTTTCTTGAAAACAATTCTAAGATCTTTTTTTTAAATGTGTGCCTTCAGTATTGGAGACAGACTGTCTTATTTTCCCAAAGGAGTGACACTGCAGGCTGCAACAGTGACCTTTACTTGAAAAGAGTCCCCCTAAAGGTAACTGGTGATTGATCGAGAGAACAGTCCATTCTCCAAAGCCACTTGCTTTAAACTGTGGCCTTCCTTTCCAAATCTGCACCAAAACCTGTCAGTGATCACTTCAATTCCAACTGCGTTGAATTTTGTGCTATGTTCACTAAAATCTGGACTGAAATCCTCTAGCTGGTGTCACCAAGATACCAAAGATCTTGAAGTGCTTCTGCAGATTTGGGGGGAAAAAAGCAACTAAACAAGCCCTTTAATTTATTCCGTCCAACATATTAAATTGGGTAAGCCTCATTTTTCTCATTAATACAGAAATTACTTAAAAACATTACTTTCCTCCCTCTTTCCTAGTTTGGATCAAGTCCAACCTTGCTGAAACAATTGCATTGAGTCTAGAAAGCAGCACTATAAATTTAGCATTCACGATGTTGTGCCTATCCCTACAACACTACTACTGAGCGACATAACACTTCTTTCAGTGCCTTGATACTTTCTTTGTAGTACAGATGGCACCACGTGTACCATGCAGGGCTGACAGCCCTCCCATGAAACAGTGTGGGATTGCATTAATACATTATTCCTAGGTTTTAACAGAGGTACTCAAACAAGATTGATCTACTCAATATTTCCAATTATGTGCATAGGTTCACTTTATCCCTGCCCTTCAGACTGCAGCTTAGGAATAAATGCACACACAAAATAGGGCCATTCCAAACACAAGTGATCAAGTGAGCACGCCCAAATTAAACAAACATATTGTCACATTTCTACTTATTTCTATTTTGAAGACTTAAACACATCCTGATTCTCACTTCTAGACTATCAAAATACGAGGTTTTTCTTTTATCTAAAATGCTGCATGACACCTACCTGGCAAATAAAATTATTCTCAAATTGGCCTCAATTCAAGTAGAAAGACACCTGCAAGTGGATTGTAGATATCTGTGTACTCAGAAAAATGGTATAGCTTATTTTAGTTCCAGTCATTAAAACCTGAATTGTTCCAGTCGAATTGCAGCAAATCTTGTAAAGAAATCTTCAGAATGCTCTGTGCTGCCATCCCATCTCTACCCTGTCCCATTGCTTCCCACCCCTCTGCTCCTCAGCTGTCACAGTCAACCTAAGCATGACTTGTGCAATGTCCACCCTTTCCTTCAGTTTGTGGACAAGAGGTTAAGGAGTATTCCCTCTCAGATTCCTCTCCAGCATTGCCATGTCTTCACAAAATCTAAAAGTTCAAGTTAACCAGTGGCTTGGAACACCTAGGAGATGTCTAAAGACAAGTGCTTACATACATTGTGTATTCATTATTTTTTCATTTCCACTCACAATTAAAGGAGCTACAACTTGCTAATGCCATAGAAAACAGGTAAAAGAGTTCATTCAAGTTGTCTCATGACTTACCTTAGAGTTCTTCGTTTAATGTAAAGGAAATTAAAAAGATTTTAAAATACTGCATTGTAGGTACACCTTTGGCTTGTTCTACTCATATCACCCTGTCAATGAACCAAACTTCCCTTGAAGTATTTTAAGCACCATGATGATCAGCCACAGATAGTATGGAATGTCACCAAATGTGAGAGAATACGATTATCTCTAAGCCAGTAACAGTTCCGTTTTCATTGCATTGCAATTTTGCTGGGCATAGATCCTGCACATCTCTCACATTTTCCTTGGTTTGGGTAGATATTTTTTGTTTTATTTTGACAACAGGGATATAAAGTATTTATGAGTGTAAAAGCTAGCAGGGATGTGGCTTACAGCTTATACCTATGGAAAATACAGTAAAAAGCTATAACCGTGTTTTGGTTTACTGTGGTCAAAAGTGGTTTGTGACCAGCAATACCTCTGATCAGAATTTGTGCAGCGTGTAATTGTAATCATAAAAGCTCTGTATTACTGGAATTCAAACCTTGCAGGAGCTAGAACAGGACTATAGGGGAGAAAACTGTTTGCTTTAAGGACTGATTGGTTTGGATGTTGCCCAGAAATTTAAATTTTCATTTAATCGGGGTGGGAGGTCGTGTTGGAAACCACACAGCCATGTTTAATATGAACTTTGAAGGCATGGAGGGGCTGTATTGCCCCACGACCTCAGCAGGGCCTTGTACTGTCTGCAGAATGGCAGCAGTGGGAGCGCACGGCAGCCAGGCTGAGAGCTGCTGACTGACAGCAGCATTTATTAAAATGTCATCTCCTAATTTTCACACTGGATATCTGTTGTCGTGCAGGCTGCCCCGATATCTCACGCCAGCGGGAAGAGCCAGAGGACAACCCAACCCGCCCTGGGGAGCAGGAGTGACACAGCGGGAGGGGAGGGAGAAAAAGCATACCCAACCATACCCAGCTGTAGCAAAATTTAAAACAAAAAATAAAAAGAAAAAGGGGGGTGCCTTGCTTGTGGCAAAGCTTTCATGAACCTCCCCCGTCTGACCCCACCCGCTGCTGACGGTGCCGCTTCAGCCGCTGTCGCCTCGCAAACTCCGCTCTCAGCCGGGGCAGCGTCGCTCCCGCAGTGGGCACCGCGCCGGCTGAGCCCCATCAGGTCTCCATCCTTCCCCGTGCGAAGGCGGCAGCCGCCGGCAGCCGAGGGAATGGATGCGGCCGCGCTCGGGCACAGCCTTATCTCTGGCAAGGACCAAACACGGCGTTAATTGCAGCCGCGCTGAGAAAATTGCTATTGTTTCTAGTCAGAGGCGGGCGGCAGTTTGAGAGGGTTTATCCCGGGAGCCCCGTATCAGTTAATCTGCATCGCGGGGCCGAGCCGACAGCTCCTAGGGCTGCGGCGAGGGGGAGGTTGCGCTTTAGAACAAAAAACAAGAGGAAGGAGATCAAGTGCGAGCTTCCCGCCCCGGCGTCCCCGTTTCCCTCGCTCCTCGCCCGCGGGTTTTTCTGACGCCGGGGCGCAGCCGGCCCCAGCGCTGGGAACGGCGGCCAGGAAAACCTCCCGGGCGCAGCGAGCGGCGTTTCTGGGACGCGCTGGGCGCCGAGCCGCCGTAGCGCGCGCACCGCACCGCGGGCCCGCCTGCCGGCGCCGGGGGGCGCCGCGCACAGGCGCGGAGCGGGGCCCAGTCGCGCGCGC